>NC_088242.1:92875332-93209853 GCF_036934945.1 Oncorhynchus masou masou
CCCTACCGAACCCTTCCTAACCCTACCTACCCCTACCTAACCCTACCCCTACCTAACCCTACCTAACCCTACCCCTACCTAACCATACCCCTACCTACCCCTACCTACCCCCCTACCTACCCCTACCTAACCCCTACTACCCTACCCCTACCCTAACCTTACCTACCTACCCTTTACAATTAATCCTACCTAACCCTACCTAACCCTACCTACCCCTACCTACCCTACCGGCTACCCATGTCATTTCTTCTGTGAGCTGCTCCATACCAAAACCAGTTGAGAGCTGTGTGCCATTTGCTGCCTGCAGAAACTAGGCTGTGTGTGCTTGAGCACGTTAATGTATTTCACTGCTTTGTGACTGTGTAGGCTACACTGTGCATGATTTCTCTATTGTACTACATAACTGATGAGTGGTGTACCTCTACGACACTATTTTCATATGCATCGGGTGAGGATTTAACCCTCCTGTTGTGTTCCAGTCGAATTGGACCGATTTACAAGTTTTCTCTCTGAAAAAGTGTAGTTCATTTTAATCTGATTGTCATCAGGTTCCATGTCTTTGTTCACACAGGGCATCTGAGGCTGTATTCACGATCCCGGATCCGGGATGGGTAGTATCAAGAGGTGATATATATATAGTGTGGTGATATATAGTGTGGTGATATATAGTGTGGTGATATATATAGTGTGGTGATATATATAGTGTGGTGATATATATAGTGTGGTGATATATATAGTGTGGTGATATATAGTGTGGTGATAAATAGTGTGGTGATATATATAGTGTGGTGATATATAGTGTGGTGATATATATATATAGTATGGTGATATATATGTAGTGTGGTGATATATATAGTGTGGTGAGTGTATATATAGTGTGGTGATATATAGTGTGGTGATATATAGTATGTGATATATATAGTATGGTGATATATAGTATGGTGATATATAGTGTGGTGATATATAGTGTGGTGATATATATAGTATGGTGATATAGTGGTGATATATAGTGTGGTGATATATAGTGTGGTGATATATATAGTGTGGTGATATATAGTGTGGTGATATAGATAGTGTGGTGATATAGATAGTGTGGTGATATAGATAGTGTGGTGATAGATATAGTGTGGTGATATATATTGTGTGGTGATAGATATATAGTGTGGTGATATGGTAGTGTGGTGATATATATAGTGTGGTGATATATATAGTGTGGTGATATATATAGTGTGGTGATATATATAGTATGTGATATATGTATATATATAGTGTGATATAGATAGTGTGGTGTGTTGTGATATAAAGTATGGTGATATATAGTATGGTGATATATAGTGTGGTGATATATAGTGTGGTGATATATAGTGTGGTGATATATAGTGATATATGGTGGATATATATAGTGTGGTGATATATATATATATATATATATAGTATGGTGATATATAGTGTGGTGATCAAATCAAATTTATTTATATAGCCCTTCGTACATCAGCTGATATTTCAAAGTGTTGTACAGAAACCCAGCCTAAAAGCCCAAACAGCAAGCAATGCAGGTGTAGAAGCATGGTGGTTAGGAAAAACTCCCTAGAAAGGCCAAAACCTAGGAATAAACCTAGAGAGGAACCTGGCTATGTGGGGTGGCCAGTCCTCTTCTGGCTGTGCCGGGTAGAGATTATAACAGAACATGGCCAAGATGTTCAAATGTTCATAAATGACCAGCATGGTCAAATAATAATAAGGCAGAACAGTTGAAACTGGAGCAGCAGCACGGCCAGGTGGACTGGGGACAGCAAGGAGTCATCATGTCAGGTAGTCCTGGGGCATGGTCCTAGGGCTCAGGTCCTCCGAGAGAGAGAAAGAAAGAGAATTAGAGAGAGCATATGTGGGGTGGCCAGTCCTCTTCCGGCTGTGCCGGGTGGAGATTATAACAGAACATGGCCAAGATGTTCAAATGTTCATAAATGACCAGCATGGTCAAATAATAATATTTCAGGTCCTCCGAGAGAGAGAAGGAGGGAATGAGAGAACGCACACTTAGATTCACACAGGACACCGAATTGGACAGGAGAAGTACTCCAGATATAACAAACTGACCCCAGCCCCCGACACATAAACTACTGCAGCATAAATACTGGAGGTTGAGACAGGAGGGGTCAGTTATATAGTGTGGTGATATATAGTATGGTGATATATATAGTATGGTGATATATATAGTATGGTGATATATATAGTATGGTGATATATATAGTATGGTGATATATATAGTATGGTGATGTATAGTGTGGTGATATATATAGTATGGTGATATATATATAGTATGGTGATATATATATAGTATGGTGATATATATATTATGGTGATATATAGTATGGTTATATAGTATGGTTATATAGTATGGTTATATAGTATGATTAGGTGATTTAGTTAATTCAAACAGGTGCCATTAATACAGGTCACGAGTGGAGGACAGAGGAGCCTCTTAAAGAAGAAGTTACAGGTCTGTGAGAGCCAGAAATTTTGCTTGTTAGTAGGTGACAAAATACTTATTTTACACCATAATTTGCACATAAATTCATTAAAAAATCCTACAATGTGATTTTTCTGGATTTTTTTTCTCATTTTGTCTGTCATAGTTGACGTGTACCTATGATGAAAATTACAGGCCTCTCATCTTTTTAGGTGGGACAACTTGCACAATTGGTGGCTGACTAAATACTTTTTTGCCCCACTGTATAGTGTGGTGGGATATAGTATGGTGATATATAGTATGTTGAGGTCACCCTGCTTGAGACTTAAAGTAATATTGCCCTTGCTCAACCAAGACCATGGTTATGGTAGAGTGATTGGTTAGTAAGAACACTGCTTTATATGAGACCATGGTTATGGTAGAGTGATTGGTTAGTAAACACTGCTTTATACTGAGACCATGGTTATGGTAGAGTGATTGGTTAGTAAGAACACTGCTTTATACTGAGACCATGGTTATGGTAGAGTGATTGGTTAGTAAGAACACTGCTTTATACTGAGACCATGGTTATGGTAGAGTGATTGGTTGTAAGAACACTGCTTTATACTGAGACCATGGTTATGGTAGAGTGATTGGTTAGTAAGAACACTGCTTCGTGAGTGTGAAGTGTTGTTGTACAGAGGTCCCTGGGTACATGTCCAGAGCCAGACAGGGACAGAACTCACTCTGTTCCACAAAGTTCTGTGGAAGATTTGCTAACAGAGGAGAGTGGTTATGTATCTAAGTACAAATTTAACCATCAGAATAATGTTTATTTGTGTTCCTTACTCCTTACTTACACATCCCATCATTGACATAGTCAAAGCCAGACCTTCTTGCTGGTTGACTAGAGTGGAAATCTATAGTATTGTATGGTTGACCTGGGATAGAGCTGAAATGTGGCCCGATGTCGTGTTGCCTTTGTACCAAACACCCTTACAGTCATAAACCTTTTCCCCATGTAATCGCCTCGACCTCAGTCTGGTGTTCGCTAACAGTATCTGAAGAGTCTGTATACCCAGTGGTGTATAGTACAGTAGAGCACAGCAGAGTACAGTAGAGCACAGCAGAGTACAGCAGAGTACAGTAGAGCACAGCAGGCCGTATAGTAGGAGAAGAAGAGGCCCTTTGGGTTCATTGAAATACATATTCATAATATTTCTGTTAACAATTTAATCTTTCACCCAGATTAGTGTTCAATTTAATCTGCACCCAGATTAGTGTTCAATGTGATAGAACAAAACTCAGTACAGCACATGAATTAGAAAATGTTGTTACAAATTTGAGCCACGAGATGGTGGTAGATTATAAGTTTAAATAGCATGGACCTTTGATTTGTCTCTGGATAGAAATTGCCCTTGGGCACAGATCTAGGATCAGTTTACTCTCACCAAATCCTAACCTTTACCATTAGCAGTACAAACACAAACCAGACCTAAGATCAGTGCAAAGGAGCCACTTCATCTTACCCCTGTAATTATATGACTCCTAACTTATATATACTGAGTGTACCAAACATTAGAAACACCTTCCTAATATTGAGTTGCACCCCGCCTTTTGCCATCAGAACAGCCTCAATTCGTTGGGGCATGGACTCTACAAGGTGTTTGAAAGCGTTCCCCAGGGATGCTGGCCCATGTTGACTCCAATGCTTCCAACAGTTGTGCCAAGTTGGCTGGATTTTCTTTGGGTGGTGGACCATTCATGATACACACAGGAAACTGTTGAGTGTGAAAAACCCCAGCAGCATTGCAGTTCTTGACACAAACCGGTGCACCTGGCACCTACTACCCCTTTCAAAGGCACTTAAATATTTTGTCTTGCCCATTCACCCTCTGAATGGCACACATACACAATCCATGCCTCAATTGTCTCAAGGCTTAAAAATCCTTCTTTAACCTGTCCGCTCCCCTTCATCTACACTGCAGTGGATTTAACAAGTGACATCATTAAGGGATCATAGCTTTCACCTGGATTCACCTGGTCAGTCTTTGTCATGGAAAGAACAGGTGTTCATAATGTTTTGTTTACTCGGTGTATAAACACAACATAGGTATTTATGTAAAACAAGTGAATTTACTGTATGTCCATGGTCTTATACTTCAGCGGGTGCCGGTGGTGCGTGTGTTCAGTGCCGTGACGGGGAGACCCTCTCAGTCTTGGGCACTGTGTTTCTCCTGAGTACGTCTGTGGCCAGGCTCATGACCCTGGTGTCCCAGCAGTGTGGGCTTCCCGTCAGCTCCTTCAGACTGAGCTCTCCCACCGGCCTGCAACTCTACGACTGCAACCGGCTGCACGACTACGCCATTGACCTGGGTATGGCCTTCCTTGTGCAGTAGATCAATGGTCCTCTGGCTCAACACCTTATGGATGTAACACAGAGACAAATGGACTGTATGGAACACATTCTTGGTTCATGGCAACCAGGAGGACAACCTGCATGTGTCTCTGTCTCCCAGGGGCTACTCTACGGTTGGACACCTGGGATGGGTGGGCGGAGTTCCTCAGAGGCTGCTTCCTGGGACACAGACTGACCGTCCAATGACACCTGTCTAGGGAGAGACCTGTGATGAGGTCAGAATACACATCTACACACTGAACTGTATGATAGACTTACTATCAACAGTGATGGTACTGAACCTTTATATAGCTTACCATGATGGTACTGAACCTTTATATAGCTTACAATGATAGTACTGAGCCTTTATATAGCTTACAATGATTGTACTGACCCTGTATATAGCTTACAATGATAGCACTGACCCTGTATATAGCTTATATTCTCGTGTATTCTCGTGCGTGTCATTGAGCCGGTGGGGGTTCACCCTTACCGTGAGTGGTGCCACCAGACGGCCCACCCCGACGTCGCCAAGTGTCCCGCTGTCGCCTCTTTATCGCCAACAGCGTTCTGACCCTTACCTGTCGGGATCCCCAGGGTCATGACCCCCTGAGGATCGCCCTTCAGTAGGGCCACAGGGAGTGTGTGCGTCACCTGGCCACCAAGCTGTGCTCTGTGGTGGTCCTCCCAGGTATGGCCCTGCCCATGCGGACATACCTCCAGATAAAGGGCTGGGTGAGGCTGGGGCAGAGGAGGGCAGCATCCAGGCACTGCATGGGCCTCAACAGGGCTCCGTTCAGGACCAGGGTAGGCGACATGGTCCTGGTGGACGGCTTCACCCTCCCCAAGATGTCCTCCAAGCCCAGGAGGGGTGAGGCCAAGGCGGGTATCAGGGTGATGTCCACAGCCTCTCGACGTTTGACCCCCATCAACTGCCCATCTCATGTATCCTGCCCGCTCTGCGCCCTGGCATCCCAGGATAAACCTCTTCAACTACCGAAGCTCCACCCTGTGGCCACGAGTGATGAAAGAGAGAAGAAGAGGGGATGTGGAGGGCATATTTACCCAATAAACTAAAGTAACAAATGATAAAACAGTTGAACTTGTCCGGTGGCCATTTGATTAATTGTTCAGCAGTCTTATGACTTGGGGTTAGAAGCTGTTATAGCTTTACCCTAACAAGTCCTGAAACAAATCATGAGCCAACTATCATGCTTAGAAGGTATATCGTGTCAGTCTTATTGGTTCACCCTAACAAGTTGTTTCAGTATGGGGAGAGGATAGAATGTAAGGGCGCTTCCTTAATGTATTGAGGCCATTACATATACAGTATTTCACAATGCTAGGACACAGATTTGGTCTCCTAACCTCTTGTTCTGGTTGATTGACTCTCTAACAGTGCCTTCACACAGAGACCATGGTTGCAGCAGCTGAATGTATGTATTGAGGCGCGGACTCTCCTAACCTTGTTCCAGGAGGAGTGCTCAGCACATTGGGTAGACACCAGGATCCTGGTCATCAGGCAGATTAAACTGAAACAAGGAGGGACAACCTGGAATTGTCCAAAAAGGAACTCTTATTTGAGTTTTTATTTTTACAGTGAACAAGATGAGACTTTGGAACGGATGATGCCTGAAACAATGCGGACGACTTAGAATTTTGTTCCTTTGGATGATGCTTATAGATATAGTCAGTACTGTGTTTGATTTGTGTGCAGAAAGTTTACAACGGCAGGCAGTGGATTCTCAGTCATTCCTATTCTCAAGTAACAAAAAACGTATCATATTTCACTGGCTATTTGTAGTAGCCAAATGTGAATGGAATTTATTATTCTAGAATCATTCAGTTGAGAATCATTCAGTTGACTGAATGTGACTATGTGGTTGTGCTGTATGTGATTGTACTGAATGTGGTTGTACTGTACGTGATTGTAAGTGTTTGACATGGGTCTAATTGAGGCTCCAACCCCCCCCCCCCCCCCACACGCACACACACACACACTTAACACTATTTTTTTGTCCATAGAAACCCTCACTTGCTGATGAAGACTTGTAGTGGTTGAAATCAATGTAAAATACAGTATGAACACTGCTGCCTTAAAACTCTTTTATTAAGATGTGGATCATTATTGCTCATTTAAATGAGTCTGTGCAGTGTCAAAATAATACATACTGTATTTCCAGAGTATTTGACAAACTCTTTATTTACGTTACAAAACTGACAACTACTGTAATGATGTGTTGGCACAGCATGTGTCATCATTCCCCTGCAGTGTGTGGATTTACACAGCAACATAGCAGACAGCTTAAATAGTTTATTTTTATTTAACAGTTAAGAAAGATAGTAAATAAGAATTTGTTTTTTTCACTAGACAAGTCAGTTAAGAACAAATTCTTATTTACAATGATGGCCAAACCCTTGACGGGAATTGAAACGCTGGGCCAATTATGCGGCACCCTATGGGACTCCCAATCACTTGGGAGTGGGAAGGATACCAAATCCAATATCACACACTTCTTCCTTAGTATTCTGAGAACTGTCAGATAGCTGTGAGAGCTATGAGTGGATCGTGGACCCATGCATAAATGATAACTTTGCTGTAACTCAGTGGGGCAAGTAGAACGTCCGGGTTAGTGTATGTGCATTATCTTGTCAGTTGATAGTCTTTGTCTCAAAGCCTTTCCATTTCTGGGGTATTGAAGAAGCTTCTGATCTCAACCTTCTTGACAGGTACAAAACACTTGGTTAGTGTATGTGTCTTATCCAATGGGTTGTCAGGTGAACGTTGAAGATGCTTCTTGGAGGTGAACTAATGATGTCATTGAATCGCTGTCATTGAGTTGCTCACTGGACAAGACAATTATTCACTGAAAATGAAATCTGTCTTTCATTTCACTTATGTTGATACTTGATTGGCTATTTGCTGTCTTTTGAAAATATAAAAATAAATATAACTGTTTTATGAAGCACTTGTAGACATTCATTGTTTTCAAAATCATATTTTCAGCAAAACAGATACATATGTTTACAATATGACATCAAATAAAAATAAAATAAGTGATATGTAAATGATTGGCAAAAGGCTCCAACCACCCAAGTCATAGACTGTTCACTCTGCTACCACACGGCAAGCGATACGAGAGCACCAAGTCTGGGACAAAAGGCTCCTTAACAGCTTCTACCCCCAAGCCATTAGACTGCTGAACAGCTTCTACCCCCAAGCCATTAGACTGCTGAACAGCTTCTACCCCAAGTCATTAGACTGCTGAACAGCTTCTACCCCCAAGCCATTAGACTGCTGAACAGCTTCTACCCCCAAGTCATTAGACTGCTGAACAGCTTCTACCCCCAAGCCATTAGACTGCTGAACAGCTTCTACCCCCAAGCCATTAGACTGCTGAACAGCTTCTACCCCCAAGCCATAGACTGCTGAACAGCTTCTACCCCCAAGCCATTAGACTGCTGAACAGCTTCTACCCCCAAGCCATAAGACTGCTGAACAGCTTCTACCCCCAAGTCATTAGACTGCTGAACAGCTTCTACCCCCAAGTCATTAGACTGCTGAACGTTAATTAAATGGCCACCTGCACTATTTGCATTGACCCCCTTTGTTATTGATGTATTTTTCTAATTGTTTTCCACTGACTCTTGAATTGGCTCGATGCACACTCACTACACTCTACCCACACATTCACTGTGACACTGACCGACTTTCACACTAGCTGCTGCTACTGTGTTTATTATCTATGCTGATTGCATTGTCACTTTTACCCTTACCTACATGTACATACTGTATTACCTCGACTACCTTGCACATTGACTCGGTACTGGTACTCCTTGTATATAGCCTCTTTATTGTTATTGTGTTACTATTTAGAAAATATTTTCTTACTTTTTAACTCTGCATTGTTGGGAATGGGCTCGAAATAAAGCCTCTCACAGTTGTTTTCGGCGTATGTGACCAATACGATTAGATTTTCATCTGAACAAATGAATGCTCTCGTTGTTATAATGAGGAATTTATTTAAATAATTTGGTTTTCCTTGAAGATTTGAATGGGCTGAGAAAGCCTTTCGTGATGGATCTAGACAATCTGGTGAAAAGGGAGGGTTTGCGACTCTTCTCTTCAAGTGGGAAGGACGATGCGATATCATAAATTCCCTCTGGAGAAAAGGAGCCATGAGATGTTGTCATCGTCTCTGCAACGAAAGACCATCCAGCATGCCATCAATTTACATTTTAACTAATTTATCAGACACTGTTATCCAGAGAGACTTACAAGGAGCAATTAGGATGAAGTGCCTAGCTCAAGAGCACATTGACAGATTTTGCCTCGTGAACTCAGGGATTCTGAACCAGCAACCTATCGGTTACTGGCCCAACCTCTTAACCCACTAGGCTACCACCCAGCCCACAGTACAGTATGTCATAGGTAACAACTCAGAGGAGTACAATGTCTTTCCAAATGAATTAGTGGAATGGTAAAGGGATAATGTCTCAGTCTTGACTGAGCAGCAGCCTAAACAACAGCAGGGCTTACCTGTAAAGTACACAGTAGGGGAAATGTTCTGAGGCTGGTACTCCAGAGACTCTTGAGGACAGAGGTTCTTACTAACTTTCTTGGAACCCTGGTTGGTGGGAAAAGGCACATTAAAACAAACTGAAAAATGTTCGATATCTTAAAGTACAGCATATCAATTTTAAAGAAGCAGTGCAATGCCATGACACAAAGAATCATATATCTCATAAAAGGTCAACAGCAGTGTTATTCATGAAAGATGTATGTGTACTATACCTTTGTGTTAAAGGTGAGGACCTGCTCTCCAGTACTGCTGATGGTATCCCTTTCCAAATCAAACACGCCTTCTACAATGTCACTGGTGGCCACGCTGGTAGCGGACTCAAAATAACATTTAGCAGTGGCTTTGGTGATCATTTGAAGAATGACCATGCAAGTAGAAGTCTTTGGATCGTTCTGGACTGAAACATCAAAGTTTATATTTTCATACTCATCTGACCACTGTCTCAGGAAGCCCTTCACTGTCTCTTCAGCAAATATCTGGAGAAGCTGAGAGGAGAGCTCCTTGGATATGGCACATTGTTCCTTTCCCCATTTCAGCCTTGAAAGAATGGAGTCTGAAGCACTTTTGGCTGCTTCCAATGTTAAGACCTGTGGAGTGCTGTGGCTGTCCTGAAGGGCTATCACTTTATCCACCAATTCATGACTGAAAATGTGGATGGTCCAAGTGGAAATGATTTTTCTCAATTTCCTAACAGCAGATCGGAGGTCGTCAAGATGAGAAGCACCCTGTCCATTTTCCTGTGTGTTCTCAACACTTTCCACCATAATGTCCACTACCACACCAGCAGCTTGCCTGACTTGGTCCACAAAGGTTACAGGAAGTAAGTCCTCTGTGTGAAAGAAGTCCTCAATGATTGTGTTTCTAACAATGGGAAAGTCAATCTGAGCAGGAAACTCAGTGGGGATGGGAGTCCCGGGTAAGGCAAAGTGCCATTTCGACTGCCTTAATTTTGAAGTAGGTGTTAGAGAGATGGAGGAGTGTGAAGAAGAGGTATTTCTTGTATTTTGGCTGTCAGCACTCCTACAACGGATCGTGTCAATATCCTCCAGCATGGATCCTGAGAGCTCAGTGGTTTTAGGTAGTAATTTGTGCGGAATGTCCACACAGGCATCGTTTCCACCAGGTGTAACACTGCTCTGGTTGACCTCAAGATGGCCGAGACTTGCTCTTTGTGATGCAGGACTGCTTTGATATGTAAAGATTTGGATTGAACCAAGTGTTGTGTCTGATCTTTGAAGATCTTTTCTGAGAAACTCCGTAATCTTACTTTGCAGACTGTAGTAGATGTTACGAGCAACAGACCAGATCCTTTTCTCAGAAACCTGTCCAGTGGTGAGCAGGGAGGTTCCAGATACCATGTCAGATGATTGGGTGGTCTGGGTGAGCTCCTGCTGGTCTTTCACCATGGTTTGTATAATATCAGTAGATGTGGTGGATGTAGATACAGACTGAAGGTACTTATCTGTTGTACCTTCCTCCACAATGTTAAATGATCTAGAGAGGACCTCACTCACTCCTTTCTCAGCTTTGGTTTGGAACTCATGACTAGAGAGTTTTTGGAGGCTCTTTGTTGAAAGACTGTGGGAAGATGCAATGCCTTTGGAGGCAGCCGTGCTGCAATCTAGACTTACTGGAGAGGTTCGCTCAGGAGAACCTTGGAGACGTTCAAACATGTCTTCACATGGTGTTGGGGACCTTGACAAGGAGATGTCCTTCAGCTGAGACAGAACACCATCTACCAACATGTTGACATCTAGGGACAAATCAGATATTTTCTTTCCTACTGTGGAGAAGCAAGGTGCATTTGATGTCTGATCCTCGCATGAGGTCAAGATTGTTGAAATGACCTCTTTGGTACTATTGGTCAGTAGAGCCTCGTCTGTTTCAGTCCAGAGAAGTTTTGAACTCTCGCTGACACCCCTGTGTACAGCCACTTCAAGGTTCAAACTGTGCAAGTGAGGCACACTCTTACTAGCTTGCCTCAAGTCCTGGCTTGCCAAACCAAGGTACTCCTTAGTCCCAAGATGTCCAGAGTCCTCTGTGGGTATATGACTAGACATTCTGCTCAGCATGTCTGACCTCCGCTGATGAATGATGAAGTCCTTTAATGTCTTCTTAATATTGTTATATAAACTAGTGGTAGCAGACCAGATCCTGCTCTGTAGCTTTTGTGCATTTTCCTGGAGGTCAGGTTCTCTCTCCTCTACTTCTGCAGGTTGCGCCGAGCTCTGCAGGTCTTCCACAAATGTGTCAATGATGCCAAAGGCAGCAGAATCCGCACAAATATCCTTTGACCATGTGTACTGGTTTTGAATGGAACAAGACCTGGATGCTACAGAATAAGCAGGCTTTGCACTAGTTAAGCTACTGGTGGACTTTTTAACTAGGAACTCACTCACTGCTTGAGTGGCATTTCTCTTAAATTCCTCACTTGAAAGTTTTCTAATACAATCTAACAGACTGGTCAAAGAAGCTGTGGCCTTACTTCTGCTGTCCTCAATTTGACAGGGGAACTCATATACTATTGGTGATGAGGCCCTGGAATGGGAGATATCCCCAAGCTGAGCCAGAACACCCTCTACAAATTTCTCTCTCTCAATAGAGAAGCCTGATCCTTTTTCTTCAACAGTGTTCAGGGGGTCCTCCTTTGACATCTCAGTGTTGTACAAGACCAGAAGCTCTGAGATGACTTCTTTGGTGCAAGTTGTCAGAAGGAGCTTGCTTTCTTCTGACTCAGTTTGTGCCCAAAGAAGTTTTGAGCACTCACTTAGGCCTCTTTGTAAAGTAACTTCACCAGTGGACTCTGGCAACTGAGGCTCACTCTTACTGGGCCTATATTTCATGTTTAAGCAAGGAAGTGGAACTGTCTCCTTAAACTCAGCATTTGTGATGTCATCAGATGTGACAATGCTTTTTAAGGCACATCGCTGAAGCTTGCCAAAATAATCTTTCAAGTTGTTTTGGATGCTGTGGTAAATGTGAACAGCAGCAGACCAGGCACTCTTCTGTTGGGGACTCTCTTCAGATTCAGCCAAGGACTTCATATCTGACACGAAAGTCTTAACAACTACTGACGCTGCTGAGCCCACTGGGTGAATTGACTCTGTCTTTACAATGCCAGACAATGTTTGACCTGACACAGCACCTGTTAACTCAGACTGAACGACTAAACTAGGAAAGCTCAAACTACTGACTTTTTTAGTAAGAACTCCACTCACTGCTTGTATTGCTGATGTTTGAAACTCCCGGCTGGAGAGTTTTTGGATGCTCTTAGATGTGAGCGTGCAGGAGGAACCAGATTCACCAATATTGTAGCTGCTCTCGTATTTCCTTATCAGGGCATCAAGATCCTCAATGAAGCCAACATGCGATGCCAAAAACGTGATCTTGTCCTTCAGATCTTTCAGCAAATTCTGTTTGTTCTCGTCAACAAAAGCCACCATTGTGTCAGAGATGGTGGTCATGACTTGCCCTGTTAGACTCTTGCTCTCTTGGTCAACTTTTTCAAGTTTAGCAGCCAGCTCTCTCACCATGCTCTCAGTCACCTTGGTCTGTGAGTCTCCCCTTACCGGTGTCACTAGAGAGGTTTGACTTGCGGAGGCACTCTTAACGACCACTGATAAGGCCGACTTGACATCTTTAGCCAACTCTGCCATTACAGCAGGGGTTAGCATCATAGAGCCTGCACTTCCAGATGGAGAATTGGACATGCATGCAAGTTTGGAGAGAGATCCTTGCAGGCTGTCCTGCACACAGGTGACGAGGGTGTCCTCTGAGACACCTAAGAGGACTTGTAGCGTCTCAGAGTTGGTTGTTTTCTTCTGCACATCAGACAGAGAGGTTAGAGTCCTTGGAAAAAAAACAACAGAAATCATCAAAGTCAAACAAATAATATGTAAGGCTGTGATGCACATTCAGTGTGTCAAATACATCTGCACCATTGAAAACAATGAGGAAAACGCTGCTGTTTCTCTGAGAAAAAACCTTAGTGTGATGTCAGCCTAACTGCTTAATTTCTAAAGCCCAATAAAATGTATTTTGTATAAGTCATTTGTATTGAAACTGGCCTAGATATCTAGATATCCTGGCAATATCTATCCTCTACAAAAATCCAAATTGCTATAAACTTCAAATACTGTAACTTCTAATAACTTCAAGGACAATCATAAATACAAGGCAGTTTGAAGAAATGTTAAAGGGAAATTTCTAAATGTTTCAACTTCATATTCATCATCTCCAGCACCACCCCAACATCAGCATATGTGAAAAACGGGCATTTCTATGTTTTGTAGTAAAAAAGAAAGAGGAAGATAAGTGTTTTCTATGACATCATCAACCAATTAGTAGGCAATGCCTACTCATAATTGGTTAAAATCACACAATGCACACTGATGATGTCATTAGAATCTAGAGCTGAGCATTTAACCAACGTTTTTGTTATTTTTCGGTTTTTAAACAACTAATTGACCGACGTCGGCTCAATTATTTGAATTCCATAGTTCATTTTTTCTTTTTCTGTGAGCTCGATGCTCAGTTTCTGTAGAGATAAATCAGATCAAGCACGAACTATGCAATGTCGTAGGGAGTTGTAGTTTCCAACAGGCCAATATTCTACATAGTTTAGCACAGAAAATATGGCAATTAATTCCCATAATCCATTGCACGCCCACTTACTTGTCCACTCTGTGGGGAGCAGATACGGAAACCTCATTGACTGAGACGGAGAGACGAGAGAATGCATGAGAGAGATAAAAAGCAGTTGCGTTGCGAGGATTCTCTACCTGGAAATACATGATCTAAGTGATTGACAGTTGGTGTTCAGCGGTCATAAAAGTAGGTCTTATTTACTTAGAAGAACTACTAAAATAGTGATTTTGTCAGACAGGATAAGCAGCAGCTCTATAGAGATGAGTTGATGACTTGGAATGAAATAATAAAGTCATCAAATAAATATTTTATATGAGAAAGTAAATGATGGTTGATAAGTCATAAACAGTAATGGACAGTCACTACCATCATGGGACTTTTATTCATTGTTTTATTATGTGTTGTTACAGCATTCAACACACATAATCCATAGTGCATTCAATGTCTAAAAAAAATATTGAAATCCAAAACCGTGATTATTTTTTTAATATTTGAATCGAAACCAAACCAACCTCAAAAACACTAATTTCTCAGCACAATTGGAAACAGTTACGTCCCTCTATATTTTTTTTTACTACAAAGCATGGAAATGTGTAATTTTCACATATGGTGATGCTGGAGATGAATATGAAGTTGTTAAATTTCCCTTTAAGAACATACCTCATGGCCCCCTTGGGCAGGTAGCTTCCACTGCCCTTAGTCAGGTAAATCTCCTTGAACTTAAGTTGTGATTCCTGCTCTTCTTCCTCTTCCTGCTCCATACAGTTGGAGGAAGGGTAGGGAGTCGGGATGCGAAAGCTATTGTAAGACTTTCGACTGCCTGGCCTCTTAGGTACACCAGCCTCAGTAAATCTCACGCGGGACTTGGTGTTAACCTTATCGTCTAACAGACTGGTGAGTGACGCTGTGAGAGATCTCTGTGACAATGGAGAGGAGGCAGTATCTTGGATGCCCAGTAGTTCGTAAAGACCTGGGATGATGATCTGCATCAGCTTGTCCGATAAAAACTGGACAATCCTCAGACACAAGCCGGCAAGCTGTTGTTTTGTCAGCTGTATTCCAGAAACAGAAGAAGTGTTTTAAAATGTTGCATAGTGCGTCTTTCAAAAGCTTATGAACAAGGTTAAACATTAGGCAGAGTTTTCATGGTAATCTAATTAAATTGTCAGTAACATGATCTTACCGGGTCAAACATGCCCTCACGAATCCCCCTCCATTGCCTGAAAACAATATTGTTATAAATGTTGTCATATCAGGATGCGTGGCAGAATTGTTTTTATTTAATTATTTGCCTGATCGTGAAGTTATACTTGCTTTGTGTCAGTTGTTTTGGCAAAATTGCAATGTGACAACTTTTCTAGCACTGAACATTTTTTTCCGATTAATCAGTTTCTAATTTGATCCTATTTCCTTGAAGGTGTGATAGTACCAAAGAAAACAGAACATACTTCTCAGTTAGGTTTTGAAGGAAGTCCATAAGTGTCTGATGTTCCACATTGTTGAGCTTCCCCTCTTCTGTGGTTTCCATCACTGAGGTTGCTCTGCTCCTGGTAGAATTGCTCTGCTCCTGGTAGAAATGTAATTATATTGCAAATAATCAAACTTAATATACAACAAATATCATACTGAAATAATTTTTAACTGTTAAAGAGTGGAGGAGCATTGGCAACGTTGGGCCAATTAAACAACTGCAACACAACAGAGATGGTTGTGGTACGTCAACATTGCCAATGATAGCATCACTATAAATGATTAATTTTGATTTACAATGATGACATCATCCTGTGACAGTTCAGAAATTTCATCCCTCAAAACAACAGATTATGTTGATGATTCAATGTATTTTCCAGGAGAGAATGTCACAATACATTGACAAATGGCAGAATTGAAACAACTGTCTTCATTCAACCAGTTGGTGCCCATTTGTGGGATGCCTACCGCTGTAACGTGTTCGTAGAAGTTAACACTCAATAACTAACCACTGGTACAGGGTCAACTGTTCTTTGACCCCCTAATGGGTCATCTGATCCTAAACCTGTGGTTTAAGACAACCGATACCTTGAGCTGATTAAAAATACAAATTGACCAGAAACATGCTAATTTTGAAACAAACCTATTTTATATGAAGATGCTTGTGTTTCCAACTTCCCAAAGTTAGTAAACATCCAGAGTTTAGAGGATGAAGACAGTGTAGGCCTATACCCCATTATATCCATCCACCCACACACACACTTTACATTTGACCAATATGTATGGAGCCACCAGCCCTAAAGCATGAACATGTTTTTTTGCTAGAAAATGTGGATTAGGAGAAGAAAAATGATCCTTTTGGTAGTTTCATCTAAATAGAAGGGCAACATGACATTGACAAACCTTGTCATATCTGCTTTCACCGGGATTTAAAAACCCAGGCTTTCCTAAAATGTTTACCTCAGCCAGTTTAGAACCCAGGTGTGTCTACAAAACACATGCACTCCTCCATAAGGTTCATGGGTTCCCTATTGTTTTATCCCAGTACAAGAGGGGCAACTGGATTCAGGATTAAACACAAGCAGTCTTTAAGGTATATCTTATTACAGTTTAGGCCTACCTTATTATTTTCTTCCATCTGGCAATATCGTTTCAAGGAATGAAATCTGTTTTGTTGCTAATATTATTATTAATTGTAGGAAAATACAGCTGTAGAGTACAAGAATCAGCTACTTTCTGAAGGGAAGCCAAGCTCATAAGCAATTTAGAACCTACAGACAATTATGACAACATCGGAACGCATGAATGTGTCACAAACGCCTTGTGGTCACATGTTATTTTAGGGCGTGGCTCCGCATTCGTGACCGGTTCTCTTATTTCTATTTTCCGGTATCCGTTCGTGCTGGAATTTGCTATTAATACTTTTCTCATGCCGAAAACGGATTCGATACATACCGGTAGTTAAATGTCAAAAATTATTATATTCGCAATGTCATTAAACAACAACAACAACATAAATAGTTACTACATTTTCGAAACATGATTTTGTCATCAGTTTAGTACCATTTGTTTGATTTTGTGGACCCACGACTAGACTTTATCCATGTTAGCTAGATGCTAGCGACGCTCGTCAGCATAGGCTGCTTCATGATAAACAGTTTGCGTTAGCGAATTAGCTACCTAGCTAGCCAGCCGAACAAGCTGTCACATCCAGTGGAAACCGATGCAACCTTGATGCCAAATAAGGGCTAGCTCGATGACCCGTGGTAACAGTGAGGTCCCCATGAGTTTCAAGGCTTTAATAAGTGCTATCGTGCAGAAAAGCGAATAAAATACTGGTTGATGAGCTAGCTAAATTAGCTAGCAAGACGGGTATGACCGTTAACAGCGTGCATGCACAAATGCATGACGACACATTGAATATAAGTGAAGCAGGCATGCAGAACGAGATCGCCCCACCAAGCCAGATAGTAGAGGGGTACAACAACGCCGGGACACAGAGGCATAGCTCATACAATTATATTTTGTTCCAGTCATTGACAATACATGTTGAAAAATAAACACCTGCGTCAAATATATGGCATCGCATGCTTGTGCAAAGACAGCTTGCATGAATTTTTAAAATAATCCGGTGACCACTAGATGGCCTCGTATATCCACATTTAGATCAACTGTTCTTGATTTTTCATCAGTACTGTGAATGACAAGCCCACTGAATCTAGTTTAATAATCTTTATACTCAGCAGGTAGAGGCCTCGGTACTTCAAATCAGTGCTTAATTTGAGCCAGAACAGGATCCGGCACCTTTCCGTTCTGGACTGCTTTGTTCCGGAACCTATTTGGCCGAATCCGGTACCTCTCGTGCCATGAAAAATCATTTTCACTTTTTGCTATGTAACAATTATAATAAAAGCGATCAAAGTTCATTCGAGTTGCCTCTTCGTCAATTATCCTGCCCCCTCATCTCTCCAGAGTTGCACTTCATCATTTGTTTCCTTATAGAATCATAGCTGCATGAAGGGTTCTGGAGGAATTTTCTAAAGTTACGGAATTACTGCTGTCTGTTCAGAAATAAATTATATCATTCATAATAGCCCAATACGTCATGAGAAGCCCTATAATTTAGCTACAGAGGACCAATTCCCCATTTTTTTTAAATAGCCGAGCTGCGGATTGTAGCCCAATAACAAAGAATAGCCTACAGTCGGGAACGTGAGGCAAATCTGTCAGTGAAAAAACAGCACTCAGACAAAACAGGCCTTTTGCAATATTTCAAATACAATCGAGGGAAAACACAGGTTGAAAAGCAATGACTCTTGCTGAAAAGATAAGACTATGCTGTAGACTACCAAAATATTTGATCAACTCCCAAACATTGTTTTACAAAACAGAGAGAGGGAGAGATAGGCTTTTGACACGAGCGCATCGACAATCTCCAGCCAGTGAGCTGCGCATCATTGGGTGAGTCAGTGAAACTGGAAAGCAGTTTTAGGACTAATTTCCTCCTCATATTGTAGTCTACTATATGTTTCTCCACAAACCTCGGCCTATAGGCTATTGATGGATTCAATACAAGGTCGTTTTTATTGATCTCAGATACTAAGTTTGTCAGTGTCAAAGTAGTCTGCCATTTCGATCATTTGTGCGGATTAAAAAAAGATGATGCCAAAGTCTCCAGTCATGTAAAATTATGTAGAATTTCACGAAATGCGGTTTTAAAAAGGCCAACACTTTCCCGGACCCTGGGCTACTAAAACTGTTCCCCATGTGTGTGTAACAGGGTTGGTTATGTTTCCACTTACCTCTAAAGAAATGTGTATTTACTGCTAACACAGTTGTCTTCATGCTACAGATTTTGCCATCGACAGCCATCAATACCGTTAAGCCCTGCACAACTAACGTGCTGTTTCCCATTTAACAACAGGTATTTACACATGTTATATGTTGTATTGTATTTTTGAATTTTGTTCACCCAGTATGAAAATGTGATGCAATGGATTTTGCCATCCACAGCCATCAACCGTTAAGCCCTGCACAACTAACGTGCTGTTTCCCATTTAACAACAGAAATAAATGCTCAACTGGGACCACTGGCCGAAGTTATTTATATTGAGAAAACACAACCCATGGAGAGTACATATACATCTGTACCTTCTATAAGTGGCTCTACCCAAATGTGATGATATGCCTTCAATGCTCTATAATAATAGGTGATCTTTTTTCTCATGAGTTCTGGTACCACAGAACCCCCCTCTAGCACTCACTCTTTGTTCTGGCACCTCCCAATTTACAAATTAAGCTCTGCTTCAAATTTTTATTTTACAAGGCAAGCCTCTTGAAACTCTGGGGGGCTATTTCATTTTTGGATGAAAAACGTTCCCGTTTTAAACAAGATATTTTTTGTCACAAAAAGATGCTTGACTATGCATATAATTGATAGCTTTGGAAAGAAAACACTCTGAATTTTCCAGAACTGCAAAGTTATTGTCTGTGAGTGCCCTAGAACAGGAGCTACAGGCAAAACCAAGATGAAACGGCAACCAGGAAATGAGCAGGATTTTTGAGGCTCTGTTTTCCATTGTCTCCTTATATGGCTGTGAATGCGACAGGAATGAGCCTGCCCTATCTATCGTTTCCCCAAGGTGTCTGCAGCATTGTGACGTATTTGTAGGCATATCATTGGAAGATTGACCATAAGAGACTACATTTTCCAGGTGTCCGCCCGGTGTTCTCCGTCGAAATTGGTGCGTCATTTTCAGCTGCTGGTATTTTTCCATGGGATTCTGAGGGGAAAGCAGGCTTCCCGCGAACGGCATATCAATGAAGAGATATGTGAAAAAACACCTTGAGGATTGATTCTAAACAACGTTTGCCATGTTTCGGTCGATATTATGGAGTTAATTCGGAAAAAGTTTGAAGTTTTGGTGACTGAATTTTCGGTTCGTTTCGGTAGCCAAATGTGATGTACAAAACGGAGCGATTTCTCCTACACAAAGATTCTTTCAGGAAAAACTGAACATTTGCTATGTAACTGAGAGTCTCCTCATTGAAAACATCCGAAGTTCTTCAAAGGTAAATTATTTTATTTATTTGGTTATCTGGTTTTTGTGAAAATGTTGCGTGCTAAATGCTACGCAAAATGCTAAGCTAGCTTGCAATACTCTTACACAAATGCTTGATTTGCTATGGTTCAAAAGCATATTTTGAAAATCTGAGATGACAGTGTTAAGAAAAGGCTAAGCTTGAGAGCAGGCATATTATTTTCATTTCATTTGCGATTTTCAGAAATCGTTAACGTTGCTACCTAACCCTACCCACCCCTACCTAACCCTACCTAACCCTACCTACCCCTACCGAACCCTTCCTAACCCTACCTACCCCTACCTAACCCTACCTAACCCTACCCCTACCTAACCATACCCCTACCTACCCCATACCTACCCCTACCTACCCCTACCTAACCCCATACCTACCCCTACCTAACCCTACCTACCCTACCCTACCTAATCCTACCTAACCCTACCTACCCCTACCTACCCTACCGGCTACCCATGTCATTTCTTCTGTGAGCTGCTCCATACCAAAACCAGTTGAGAGCTGTGTGCCATTTGCTGCCTGCAGAAACTAGGCTGTGTGTGCTTCGAGCACGTTAATGTATTTCACTGCTTTGTGACTGTGTAGGCTACACTGTGCATGATTTCTCTATTGTACTACATAACTGATGAGTGGTGTACCTCTACGACACTATTTTCATATGCATCGGGTGAGGATTTAACCCTCCTGTTGTGTTCCAGTCGAATTGGACCGATTTACAAGTTTTCTCTCTGAAAAAGTGTAGTTCATTTTAATCTGATTGTCATCAGGTTCCATGTCTTTGTTCACACAGGGCATCTGAGGCTGTATTCACGATCCCGGATCCGGGATGGGTAGTATCAAGAGGTGATATATATATAGTGTGGTGATATATAGTGTGGTGATATATAGTGTGGTGATATATATAGTGTGGTGATATATATATAGTGATATATATAGTGTGGTGATAAATATAGTGTGGTGATATATATAGTGGTGATATATATGGTGATATATATATATATATAGTGTGGTGATATATATAGTGTGGTGATATATAGTGTGGTGTGTGTGATGATATAGATGTGTGGTGATATATAGTGTTGTGATATAAAGTATGGTTATATAGTGTGGTGATATATAGTGTTGTGATATATATAGTATGGTGATATATATAGTATGGTGATATATATAGTATGGTGATATATAGTGTGGTGATATATATAGTGTGGTGATATATAGTGTGGTGATATATATAGTGTGGTGATATATATAGTATGGTGATATATATAGTGTGGTGATATATATAGTGTGGTGATATATAGTGTGGTGATATATATAGTATGGTGATATATATAGTATGGTGATATATATAGTATGGTGATATATATAGTATGGTGATATATATAGTGTGGTGATATATATAGTGTTGTGATATATAAAGTATGGTGATATATAGTATGGTGATATATAGTGTGGTGATATATAGTGTGGTGATATATAGTGTGGTGATATATAGTATGGTTATATATAGTGTGGTGATATATAGTGTGGTGATATATATAGTATGGTGATATATATATAGTGTGGTGATCAAATCAAATTTATTTATATAGCCCTTCGTACATCAGCTGATATCTCAAAGTGTTGTACAGAAACCCAGCCTAAAACCCCAAACAGCAAGCAATGCAGGTGTAGAAGCACGGTGGTTAGGAAAAACTCCCTAGAAAGGCCAAAACCTAGGAATAAACCTAGAGAGGAACCAGGCTATGTGGGGTGGCCAGTCCTCTTCTGGCTGTGCCGGGTAGAGATTATAACAGAACATGGCCAAGATGTTCAAATGTTCATAAATGACCAGCATGGTCAAATAATAATAAGGCAGAACAGTTGAAACTGGAGCAGCAGCACGGCCAGGTGGACTGGGGACAGCAAGGAGTCATCATGTCAGGTAGTCCTGGGGCATGGTCCTAGGGCTCAGGTCCTCCGAGAGAGAGAAAGAAAGAGAATTAGAGAGAGCATATGTGGGGTGGCCAGTCCTCTTCCGGCTGTGCCGGGTGGAGATTATAACAGAACATGGCCAAGATGTTCAAATGTTCATAAATGACCAGCATGGTCAAATAATAATATTTCAGGTCCTCCGAGAGAGAGAAGGAGGGAATGAGAGAACACACACTTAGATTCACACAGGACACCGAATTGGACAGGAGAAGTACTCCAGATATAACAAACTGACCCCAGCCCCCCGACACATAAACTACTGCAGCATAAATACTGGAGGTTGAGACAGGAGGGGTCAGTTATATAGTGTGGTGATATATAGTGTGGTGATATATAGTATGGTGATATATATAGTATGGTGATATATATAGTATGGTGATATATATAGTATGATGATATATATAGTATGGTGAGTGTGGTGATATATAGTGTGGTGTATAGTGTGGTATATATATATATAGTATGGTGATATATATATAGTATGGTGATATATATATAGTATGGTGATATATATATTATGGTGATATATAGTATGGTTATATAGTATGGTTATATAGTATGGTTATATAGTATGATTAGGTGATTTAGTTAATTCAAACAGGTGCCATTAATACAGGTCACGAGTGGAGGACAGAGGAGCCTCTTAAAGAAGAAGTTACAGGTCTGTGAGAGCCAGAAATTTTGCTTGTTAGTAGGTGACAAAATACTTATTTTACACCATAATTTGCACATAAATTCATTAAAAAATCCTACAATGTGATTTTTCTGGATTTTTTTTCTCATTTTGTCTGTCATAGTTGACGTGTACCTATGATGAAAATTACAGGCCTCTCATCTTTTTAGGTGGGACAACTTGCACAATTGGTGGCTGACTAAATACTTTTTTGCCCCACTGTATAGTGTGGTGGGATATAGTATGGTGATATATAGTATGTTGAGGTCACCCTGCTTGAGACTTAAAGTAATATTGCCCTTGCTCAACCAAGACCATGGTTATGGTAGAGTGATTGGTTAGTAAGAACACTGCTTTATACTGAGACCATGGTTATGGTAGAGTGATTGGTTAGTAAGAACACTGCTTTATACTGAGACCATGGTTATGGTAGAGTGATTGGTTAGTAAGAACACTGCTTTATACTGAGACCATGGTTATGGTAGAGTGATTGGTTAGTAAGAACACTGCTTCGTGAGTGTGAAGTGTTGTTGTACAGAGGTCCCTGGGTACATGTCCAGAGCCAGACAGGGACAGAACTCACTCTGTTCCACAAAGTTCTGTGGAAGATTTGCTAACAGAGGAGAGTGGTTATGTATCTAAGTACAAATTTAACCATCAGAATAATGTTTATTTGTGTTCCTTACTCCTTACTTACACATCCCATCATTGACATAGTCAAAGCCAGACCTTCTGTCTGTCTCTCCTTCTTGCTGGTTGACTAGAGTGGAAATCTATAGTATTGTATGGTTGACCTGGGATAGAGCTGAAATGTGGCCCGATGTCGTGTTGCCTTTGTACCAAACACCCTTACAGTCATAAACCTTTTCCCCATGTAATCGCCTCGACCTCAGTCTGGTGTTCGCTAACAGTATCTGAAGAGTCTGCATACCCAGTGGTGTATAGTACAGTAGAGCACAGCAGACTACAGTAGAGCACAGCAGAGTACAGTAGAGTACAGTAGAGCACAGCAGGCCGTATAGTAGGAGAAGAAGAGGCCCTTTGGGTTCATTGAAATACATATTCATAATATTTCTGTTAACAATTTAATTTTCACCCAGATTAGTGTTCAATTTAATTTTCACCCAGATTACTGTTGAATGTGATAGAACAAAACTCAGTACAGCACATGAATTAGAACATGTTGTTACAAATTTGAGCCAAGATATGGTGGTAGATTATAAGTTTAAATAGCATGGACCTTTGATTTGTCTCTGGATAGAATTTGCCCTTGGGCACAGATCTAGGATCAGTTTACTCTCACAAAATCCTAACCTTTACCATTAGCAGTACAAACACAAACCAGACCTAAGATCAGTGCAAAGGAGCCACTTCATCTTACCCCTGTAATTATATGACTCCTAACTTATATATACTGAGTGTACCAAACATTAGAAACACCTTCCTAATATTGAGTTGCACCCCGCCTTTTGCCATCAGAACAGCCTCAATTCGTTGGGGCATGGACTCTACAAGGTGTTTGAAAGCGTTCCCCAGGGATG
The DNA here is from genome assembly GCF_036934945.1 of Oncorhynchus masou masou. Lineage (NCBI taxonomy): Eukaryota > Metazoa > Chordata > Actinopteri > Salmoniformes > Salmonidae > Oncorhynchus > Oncorhynchus masou. The sequence goes on from NC_088242.1 coordinate 92,899,664, forward strand.
CTGGCCCATGTTGACTCCAATGCTTCCAACAGTTGTGCCAAGTTGGCTGGATGTTCTTTAGGTGGTGGACCATTCATGATACACACAGGAAACTGTTGAGTGTGAAAAACCCCAGCAGCATTGCAGTTCTAGACACAAACCGGTGCACCTGGCACCTACTACCCCGTTCAAAGGCACTTAAATATTTTGTCTTGCCCATTCACCCTCTGAATGGCACAGATATACAATCCATGCCTCAATTGTCGCAAGGCTTAAAAATCCTTCTTTAACCTGTCCGCTCCCCTTCATCTACACTGAAGTGGATTTAACAAGTGACATCATTAAGGGATCATAGCTTTCACCTGGATTCACCTGGTCAGTCTTTGTCATGGAAAGAACAGGTGTTCATAATGTTTTGTTTACTCGGTGTATAAACACAACATAGGTATTTATGTAAAACAAGTGAATTTACTGTATGTCCATGGTCTTATACTTCAGCGGGAGCCGGTGGTGCGTGTGTTCAGTGCCGTGACGGGGGAGACCCTCTCAGTCTTGGGCACTGTGTTTCTCCTGAGTACGTCTGTGGCCAGGCTCATGACCCTGGTGTCCCAGCAGTGTGGGCTTCCCGTCAGCTCCTTCAGACTGAGCTCTCCCACCGGCCTGCAACTCTACGACTGCAACCGGCTGCACGACTACGCCATTGACCTGGGTATGGCCTTCCTTGTGCAGTAGATCAATGGTCCTCTGGCTCAACACCTTATGGATGTAACACAGAGACAAATGGACTGTATGGAACACATTCTTGGTTCATGGCAACCAGGAGGACAACCTGCATGTGTCTCTGTCTCCCAGGGGCTACTCTACGGTTGGACACCTGGGATGGGTGGGCGGAGTTCCTCAGAGGCTGCTTCCTGGGACACAGACTGACCGTCCAATGACACCTGTCTAGGGAGAGACCTGTGATGAGGTCAGAATACACATCTACACACTGAACTGTATGATAGACTTACTATCAACAGTGATGGTACTGAACCTTTATATAGCTTACCATGATGGTACTGACTGACCTTTATATAGCTTACAATGATAGTACTGACCCTTTATATAGCTTACAATGATAGTACTGACCCTGTATATAGCTTACAATGATAGCACTGACCCTGTATATAGCTTATATTCTGTTTTATAACCCGTGTATTCTTGACGTGCGTGTCATTGAGCCGGTGGGGGTTCACATCGCTTTCTCTGGGCCTTACCGTGTCAGTGGTGTTCTCCCATAAGAGTGGTGCCAGACGGCCCACCCCGACGTCGCCAAGTGTCCCGCTGTCGCCTCTTTATCGCCAACAGCGTTCTGACCCTTACCTGTCGGGATCCCCAGGGTCATGACCCCCTGAGGATCGCCCTTCAGTAGGGCCACAGGGAGTGTGTGCGTCACCTGGCCACCAAGCTGTGCTCTGTGGTGGTCCTCCCAGGTATGGCCCTGCCCATGCGGACATACCTCCAGATAAAGGGCTGGGTGAGGCTGGGGCAGAGGAGGGCAGCATCCAGGCACTGCATGGGCCTCAACAGGGCTCCGTTCAGGACCAGGGTAGGCGACATGGTCCTGGTGGACGGCTTCACCCTCCCCAAGATGTCCTCCAAGCCCAGGAGGGGTGAGGCCAAGGCGGGTATCAGGGTGATGTCCACAGCCTCTCGACGTTTGACCCCCATCAACTGCCCATCTCATGTATCCTGCCCGCAGTGCAAACCCTGGCATCCCAGGATAAACCTCTTCAACTACCGAAGCTCCACCCTGTGGCAACACGTGTGATGAAAGAGAGAGAAGAGGGGATGTGGAGGGCATATTTACCCAATAAACTAAAGTAACAAATAATAAAACAGTTGAACTTGTCCGGTGGCCATTTGATTAATTGTTCAGCAGTCTTATGACTTGGGGTTAGAAGCTGTTATAGGTTTACCCTAACAAGTCCTGAAACAAATCATGAGCCAACTATCATGCTTAGAAGGTATATCGTGTCAGTCTTATTGGTTCACCCTAACAAGTTGTTTCAGTATGGGGAGAGGATAGAATGTAAGGGCGCTTCATTAATGTATTGAGGCCATTACATATACAGTATTTCACAATGCTAGGACACAGATTTGGTCTCCTAACCTCTTGTTCTGGTTGATTGACTCTCTAACAGTGCCTTCACACAGAGACCATGGTTGCAGCAGCTGAATGTAGCGCGGACTCTGGCCAGGAGGAGTGCTCAGCACATTGGGTAGACACCAGGATCCTGGTCATCAGGCAGATTAAACTGAAACAAGGAGGGACAACCTGGAATTGTCCAAAAAGGAACTCTTATTTGAGTTTTTATTTTAATTTTTTACAGTGAACAAGATGAGACTTTGGAACGGATGATGCCTGAAACAATGCGGACGACTTAGAATTTTGTTCCTTTGGATGATGCTTATAGATATAGTCAGTACTGTGTTTGATTTGTGTGCAGAAAGTTTACAACGGCAGGCAGTGGATTCTCAGTCATTCCTATTCTCAAGTAACAAAAAACGTATCATGTTTCACTGGCTATTTGTAGTAGCCAAATGTGAATGGAATTATTATTCTAGAATCATTCAGTTGACTGAATGTGACTATGTGGTTGTGCTGTATGTGATTGTACTGAATGTGGTTGTACTGTACGTGATTGTAAGTGTTTGACATGGGTCTAATTGAGGCTCCAACCCCCCCCCCCACACACACACACACACACACACTTAACACTATTTTTTTGTCCATAGAAACCCTCACTTGCTGATGAAGACTTGTAGTGGTTGAAATCAATGTAAAATACAGTATGAACACTGCTGCCTTAAAACTCTTTTATTAAGATGTGGATCATTATTGCTCATTTAAATGAGTCTGTGCAGTGTCAGAATAATACATCCTGTATTTCAGAGTATTTGACAAACTCTTTATTTACGATACAAAACTGACAACTACTGTAATGATGTGTTGGCACAGCATGTGTCATCATTCCCCTGCAGTGTGTGGATTTACACAGCAACATAGCAGACAGCTTAAATAGTTTATTTTTATTTAACCTTTTTTTCACTAGACAAGTCAGTTAAGAACAAATTCTTATTTACAATGATGGCCAAACCCGGACAACGCTGGGCCAATTATGCGGCACCCTATGGGACTCCCAATCACTTGGGAGTGGGAAGGATACCAAATCCAATATCACACACTTCTTCCTTAGTATTCTGAGTACTGTCAGATAGCTGTGAGAGCTATGAGTGGATCGTGGACCCATGCATAAATGATAACTTTGCTGTAACTCAGTGGGGCAAGTAGAACGTCCGGGTTAGTGTATGTGCATTATCTTGTCAGTTGATAGTCTTTGTCTCAAAGCCTTTCCATTTCTGGGGTATTGAAGAAGCTTCTGATCTCAACCTTCTTGACAGGTACAAAACACTTGGTTAGTGTATGTGTCTTATCCAATGGGTTGTCAGGTGAACGTTGAAGATGCTTCTTGGAGGTGAACTAATGATGTCATTGAATCGCTGTCATTGAGTTGCTCACTGGACAAGACAATTATTCACTGAAAATGAAATCTGTCTTTCATTTCACTTATGTTGATACTTGATTGGCTATTTGCTGTCTTTTGAAAATATAAAAATAAATATAACTGTTTTATGAAGCACTTGTAGACATTCATTGTTTTCAAAATCATATTTTCAGCAAAACAGATACATATGTTTACAATATGACATCAAATAAAAATAAAATAAGTGATATGTAAATGATTGGCAAAAGGCTCCAACCACCCAAGTCATAGACTGTTCACTCTGCTACCACACGGCAAGCGATACGAGAGCACCAAGTCTGGGACAAAAGGCTCCTTAACAGCTTCTACCCCCAAGCCATTAGACTGCTGAACAGCTTCTACCCCCCAACTGCTGAACAGCTTCTCATTAGACTGCTGAACAGCTTCTACCCCCAAGCCATTAGACTGCTGAACAGCTTCTACCCCCCCCAAGCTTCTACCCCCATCATTAGACTGCTGAACAGCTTCTACCCCCAAGTCATTAGACTGCTGAACAGCTTCTACCCCCAAGCCATTAGACTGCTGAACAGCTTCTACCCCCCCCTGAAAGCTTCTACCCCCAAGTCATTAGACTGCTGAACAGCTTCTACCCCCAAGTCATTAGACTGCTGAACAGCTTCTACCCCCAAGCCATTAGACTGCTGAACAGCCATTAGACTGCTGAACGTTAATTAAATGGCCACCTGCACTATTTGCATTGACCCCCTTTGTTATTGATGTATTTTTCTAATTGTTTTCCACTGACTCTCTTGAATTGGCTCGATGCACACTCACTACACTCTACCCACACATTCACTGTGACACTGACCGACTTTCACACTAGCTGCTGCTACTGTGTTTATTATCTATGCTGATTGCATTGTCACTTTTACCCTTACCTACATGTACATACTGTATTACCTCGACTACCTTGCACATTGACTCGGTACTGGTACTCCTTGTATATAGCCTCTTTATTGTTATTGTGTTACTATTTAGAAATTATTTTCTTACTTTTTAACTCTGCATTGTTGGGAATGGGCTCGAAATAAAGCCTCTCACAGTTGTTTTCGGCGTATGTGACCAATACGATTAGATTTTCATCTGAACAAATGAATGCTCTCGTTGTTATAATGAGGAATTTATTTAAATAATTTGGTTTTCCTTGAAGATTTGAATGGGCTGAGAAAGCCTTTCTTGATGGATCTAGACAATCTGGTGAAAAGGGAGGGTTTGCGACTCTTCTCTTCAAGTGGGAAGGACGATGCGATATCATAAATTACCTCTGGAGAAAAGGAGCCATGAGATGTTGTCATCGTCTCTGCAACGAAAGACCATCCATCATGCCATCAATTTACATTTTAACTAATTTATCAGAGACTGTTATCCAGAGAGACTTACAAGGAGCAATTAGGATGAAGTGCCTAGCTCAAGAGCACATTGACAGATTTTGCCTCGTGAACTCAGGGATTCTGAACCAGCAACCTATCGGTTACTGGCCCAACCTCTTAACCCACTAGGCTACCACCCAGCCCACAGTACAGTATGTCATAGGTAACAACTCAGAGGAGTACAATGTCTTTCCAAATGAATTAGTGGAATGGTAAAGGGATAATGTCTCAGTCTTGACTGAGCAGCAGCCTAAACAACAGCAGGGCTTACCTGTAAAGTACACAGTAGGGGAAATGTTCTGAGGCTGGTACTCCAGAGACTCTTGAGGACAGAGGTTCTTACTAACTTTCTTGGAACCCTGGTTGGTGGGAAAAGGCACATTAAAACAAACTGAAAAATGTTCGATATCTTAAAGTACAGCATATCAATTTTAAAGAAGCAGTGCAATGCCATGACACAAAGAATCATATATCTCATAAAAGGTCAACAGCAGTGTTATTCATGAAAGATGTATGTGTACTATACCTTTGTGTTAAAGGTGAGGACCTGCTCTCCAGTACTGCTGATGGTATCCCTTTCCAAATCAAACACGCCTTCTACAATGTCACTGGTGGCCACGCTGGTAGCGGACTCAAAATAACATTTAGCAGTGGCTTTGGTGATCATTTGAAGAATGACCATGCAAGTAGAAGTCTTTGGATCGTTCTGGACTGAAACATCAAAGTTTATATTTTCATACTCATCTGACCACTGTCTCAGGAAGCCCTTCACTGTCTCTTCAGCAAATATCTGGAGAAGCTGAGAGGAGAGCTCCTTGGATATGGCACATTGTTCCTTTCCCCATTTCAGCCTTGAAAGAATGGAGTCTGAAGCACTTTTGGCTGCTTCCAATGTTAAGACCTGTGGAGTGCTGTGGCTGTCCTGAAGGGCTATCACTTTATCCACCAATTCATGGCTGAAAATGTGGATGGTCCAAGTGGAAATGATTTTTCTCAATTTCCTAACAGCAGATCGGAGGTCGTCAAGATGTGAAGCACCCTGTCCATTTTCCTGTGTGTTCTCAACACTTTCCACCATAATGTCCACTACCACCCCAGCAGCTTGCCTGACTTTGTCCACAAAGGTTACAGGAAGTAGGTCCTCTGTGTGAAAGAAGTCCTCAATGATTGTGTTTCTAACAATGGGAAAGTCAATCTGAGCAGGAAACTCAGTGGGGATGGGAGTCCCGGGTAAGGCAAAGTGCCATTTCGACTGCCTTAATTTTGAAGTAGGTGTTAGAGAGATGGAGGAGCGTGAAGAAGAGGTATTTCTTGTATTTTGACTGTCAGCACTCCTACAACGGGTCGTGTCAATATCCTCCAGCATGGATCCTGAGAGCTCAGGGTGTTTTGGTAGTAATTTGTGCGGAATGTCCACACAGGCATCGTTTCCACCAGGTGTAACACTGCTCTGGTTGACCTCAAGATGGCCGAGACTTGCTCTTTGTGATGCAGGACTGCTTTGATATGTAAAGATTTGGATTGAACCAAGTGTTGTGTCTGATCTTTGAAGATCTTTTCTGAGAAACTCCGTAATCTTACTTTGCAGACTGTAGTAGATGTTACGAGCAACAGACCAGATCCTTTTCTCAGAAACCTGTCCAGTGGTGAGCAGGGAGGTTCCAGATACCATGTCAGATGATTGGGTGGTCTGGGTGAGCTCCTGCTGGTCTTTCACCATGGTTTGTATAATATCAGTAGATGTGGTGGATGTAGATACAGACTGAAGGTACTTATCTGTTGTACCTTCCTCCACAATGTTAAATGATCTAGAGAGGACCTCACTCACTCCTTTCTCAGCTTTGGTTTGGAACTCATGACTAGAGAGTTTTTGGAGGCTCTTTGTTGAAAGACTGTGGGAAGATGCAATGCCTTTGGAGGCAGCCGTGCTGCAATCTAGACTTACTGGAGAGGTTCGCTCAGGAGAACCTTGGAGATGTTCAAACATGTCTTCACATGGTGTTGGGGACCTTGACAAGGAGATGTCCTTCAGCTGAGACAGAACACCACCTACCAACATGTTGACCTCAAGGGACATATCAGATATTTTCTTTCCTACTGTGGAGAAGCAAGGTGCATTTGATGTCTGATCCTCGCATGAGGTCAAGATTGTTGAAATGACTTGTTTGGTACTATTGTTCATTAGACCCTCGTCTGTTTCAGTCCAGAGAAGTTTTGAACTCTCGCTGACACCCATGTGTAGAGTCACTTCCTGGTTCAAACTGGGCAAGTGAGGCACACTCTTACTAGCTTGCGTCAAGTTCTGGCTTCCCAAACCAAGGAACTCCTTAGTCACAAGATGTCCAGAGTCCTCTGTGGGTGTATGGCTAGACATTCTGCTCAGCATGTCTGACCTCCGCCGGTGAATGGTGAAGCCCTTTAATGTCTTCTTAATATTGTTATATAAACTCGTGGTTGCAGACCAGATCCTGTTCTTTCGCTTTTGTGCATTTTCCTGGAGGTCAGGTTCTCTCTCCTCTACTTCTGCAGGTTGCGCCACGCTCTGCAGGTCGTCTACAAATGTGTCAATGATGCCAAAGGCAGCAGAATCCGCACAAATATCCTTTGACAAGGTGCTCTGGTTTTGAACGGAACAAGACCTGGATGCTACAGAATACGCAGGCTGTACACTAGTTAAGCTACTGTTGGACTTTTTAACTAGGAATTCACTCACTGCTTGAGTGTTGTCTCTCTTGGATTCCTCACTTGAGAGTTTTTTCATGCAATCTAACAGACTGGTCAAAGAAGCTGTGGCCTTACTTCTGCTGTCCTCAATTTGACAGGGGAACTCATATACTATTGGTGATGAGGCCCTGGAATGGGAGATATCCCCAAGCTGAACCAGAACACCCTCTACAAATTGTTGTATCTCAATAGAGAAGTCTGATCCTTTTTCTCCAACAGTGTACAGGGGGTCCTCCTTTGACATCTCAGTCTTGTACAAGACCAGAAGCTCTGAGATGACTTCTTTGGTGCAAGTTGTCAGAAGGAGCTTGCATTCTTCTGACTCAGTTTGTGCCCAAAGAAGTTTTGAGCACTCACTTAGGCCTCTTTGTAAAGTAACTTCACCAGTGGACTCTGGCAACTGAGGCTCACTCTTACTGGGCCTATATTTCATGTCTAAGCAAGGAAGTGGAACTGTCTCCTTAAACTCAGCATTTGTGATGTTGTCATCAGATGTGACAATACTCTTTAAGGCACATCGCTGAAGCTTGCCGAAATAATCTTTCAAGTTGTTTTGGATGCTGTGGTAAATGTGAACAGCAGCAGACCAGGCACTCTTCTGTTGGGGACTCTCTTCAGATTCAGCCAAGGACTTCATATCTGACACGAAAGTCTTAACAACTACTGACGCTGCTGAGCCCACTGGGTGAATTGACTCTGTCTTTACAATGCCAGACAATGTTTGACCTGATACAGCACCTGTTAACTCAGACTGAATGACTGAACTAGGAAAGCTCAAACTACTGACTTTTTTGGCAAGAACTCCACTCACTGCTTGTATTGCTGATGTTTGAAACTCCCGGCTGGAGAGTTTTTGGATGCTCTTAGATGTGAGCGTGCAGGAGGAACCAGATTCACCAATATTGTAGCTGCTCTCGTATTTCCTTATCAGGGCATCAAGATCGTCAATGAAGCCAACATGCGATGCCAAAAATGTGATCTTGTCCTTCAGATCTTTCAGCAAATTCTGTTCGTTCTTGTCAACAAAAGCCACCATTGTGTCAGAGATCATGGTCATGACTTGCCCTGTTAGACTCTTGCTCTCTTGGTCAACTTTTTCAAGTTTAGCAGCCAGCTCTCTCACCATGCTCTCAGTCACCTTGGTCTGTGAGTCTCCACTTACCGGTGTCACTTGAGAGGTTTGGCTATCGGAGGCACTCTTAACGACCACTGATAAGGCCGACTTGACATCTTTAATCACTTCTGCCATTACAGCAGGGGTCATCTTCGGAGAGCCTGCACTTCCAGATGGAGAATTGGACATGCATGCAAGTTTGGAGAGAGAACCTTGCAAGCTGTCCTGCACACAGGTGACGAGGGTGTCCTCTGAGACACCTAAGAGGACTTGTAGCGAGTCAGAGTTGGTTGTCTTCTTCTGCACATCAGACAGAGAGGTGAGAGTCCTTGGAAAAAAAAAAACAGAAATCATCACAGTCAAACAAATAATATGTAAGGCTGTGAGGAACGTTGCTCTGGTGGAGGTGTGTCAAACACATCTGCACCATTGAAAATAGTGGGGAATCGTTGCTTTTGCTCTGGGAAAACACCTTAGTGTGGTGGAGGTGTGTCAACCACATCTAATGATAAAAAATAATAATTTATTCAACTTCTATAGTTCTTTTCATTACAGGTTTGGAGAAAACTAAATTATTCTGTTTTAAAGAGATAAAAATCTAAACTGGCTTGTACAGTTGAAGTCGGAAGTTTACATACACTTAGGTTGGAGTCATTAAAGTCGCTTTTCAACCATCCACAAATTCCTTGTTAACAAACTCTAGTTTTGGCAAATCGGTTAGGACATCTACTTTGTGCATGACACAAGTAATTTTTCCAACAATTGTTTACAGACATATTAGTTAACTTATAATTCACTGTATCTCAATTCCAGTGGGTCAAAGTTTACATGCACTAAGTTGACTGTGCCTTTAAACAGCTTGGAAAATTCCAGAAAAGGATGTCATGGCTTTAGAAGCTTCTGTTAGGCTAATTGACATCATTTGAGTCTGTGGATGTATGTCAAGGCCAACCTTCGAACTCAGTGCCTCTTCGCTTGACATCATGGGAAAATCAAAAGAAATCAGCCAAGACCTCAGAAAAAAAATTGGTTCATCCTTGGGAGCAATTTCCAAACGGCTGAAGGTACCACGTTCATCTGTACAAACAATAGTACGCAAGTATAAACACCATGGGACCACGAGCCGTCATACCACTCAGGAAGGAGACGCGTTCTGTCTCCTAGAGATGAACGAGTTGGGTGCGAAAAGTGCAAATCAATCCCAGAACAACAGCAAAGGACCATGTGAAGATGCTGGAGGAAACAGGTACAAAAGTATCTATATCCACAGTAAAACGAGTCCTATGTCGACATAACCTGAAAGGCCGCTCAGCAGGGAAGAAGCCACTGCTCCCGGAAGCCGCCATAAAAAACCCAGACTACGGTTTGCAACTGCACATGGGGACAAAGATCGTACTTTTTGGAGAAATGTCCTCTGGTCTGATGAAACAAAAATAGAACTGTTTGGGCATAATGACCATCATTATGTTTGGAGGAAAAGGGTGAGGCTTGCAAGCCAAAGAACACCATCCCAACCGTGACGGGGGTAGCAGAATCATGTTTGGGGGTGCTTTGCTGCAGGAGGGTCATGCACTTCACAAAGTAGATAGCATCATGAGGATGGAAAATTACGTGGATATATTGAAGCAACATCTCAAGACTTCAGTCAGGAAGAACAAATGGGTCTTCCAAATGGACATGACATACTTCCAAAGTTGTGGCAAAATGACTTAAGCAGTCAAGGTGTTGGAGTGGCCATCACAAAGCTCTGACCTAGCTAGAACATCGGCAGAAGTTGTGACTCAGTCATACCAGCTTGTGAATGCCAAAATTCTCCCAACCTATTGTGGGAAGCTTATGGAAGGCTACCCAAAACATTTGACCCAAGTTAAACAATTTAAAGGACAATGCTACCAAATACTATTTGAGTGCATGTAAACTTCTGACCCACTGGGAATGTGAAGAAATAAATAAAAGCTGAAATAAATTATTCTTTCTTCTTCTATTATTCTGACATTTCACATTCTTAAAATAAAGTGGTGATCCTAACTGACCTAAAACAGGGAATTTTTACTAGGATTAAATGTCCGGAATTGTGAAAAACTGAGTTTAAATGTACCTGGCTAAGGTGTATGTAAACTATTGAATTCAACTGTATATGGGCATATCTATCCTCTAAAAAATATGTTGAAATTGCTATAAACATCAAATACTGTTTAAGGACAATCATAAATAAAAGGCAGTATTGAAGAATGGTTACGGACATACCTCATGACTGGCTTGGGCAATGGTTTTGGGCAGTAGCTTCCACTGCCCAGACTGCCCATCTCCTTAGTCAGGTAAATCTCCTTTAACTTAAGTTGTTGTGATTCCTGCTCTTCTTCCTCTTCCTGATCCATACAGTTGGAGGAAGGGTAGGGAGTCGGGATGCGAAAGCTATTGTAAGACTTTCGACTGCCTGGCCTCTTAGGTACACCAGCCTCAGTAAATCTCACGCGGGATTTGGTGTTAGACTTATCGTCTAACAAACTGGTGAGTGACGCTGTGAGAGATCTCTGTGACAATGGAGAGGAGGCAGCATCTTGGATGCCCAGTAGTTCGTAAAGACCTGGGATGATGATCTGCATCAGCTTGTCCGATAAAAACTGGACAATCCTCAGACACAAGCCGGCAAGCTGTTGTTTTGTCAGCTGTATTCCAGAAACAGAAGAAGTGTTTTAAAATGTTGCATAGTGCGTCTTTCAAAAGCTTATGAACAAGGTTAAACATTCAGTGATCATTGTATTCTAAATAAGCTTTCAGATCTTACCGGGTCAGAAATGCCATTACGAATCCTACTCCATTGCCTGAAAATTATTCATATGAATTATTCATATTAATAGTATTAATATTGTCAGAAATGTCGGACAGTAGAGTCATCAGATTAGACAGTATTTTACACACGCTTTGTAGCAATTGTTTTGACAACATTGTGGTGTGATGTAACTTTTTCCGCAATGGAAATGTAGTTGATGAATCTGCTTTCATATAATCCTTTACAGGTTTGATAGTAGTACTGTACCAAAGAAAATAGAACATACTCCTCAGTTAGGTTCTGCAGGAAGTTGATAATCAGTGAAAAAGACTCAAGATTTGTCGCACTGTTGAGGCTCTCTTCTTCTGTGGTTTCCACAGTGCTGCTTTGCTTCTGGTAGAAATAAACATTATGAATCTCAAATAATGGCACCAACAGAGTCAAACATAATATTTACAACAAATATCATACTGAAAGAACTTATGAACCGTTAGAGAGTGGAGGAGCATTGGCAAAGTTGGACAAATTTAAACAACTGAAACACAACAGAGATGGTTGTGGTACGTCAACATTGCCAATGATAGCATCACTATAACATTTTATTGGATTAATGTTGTAATATGAAATGACAAGGTCAACTTACCATCTCATTGACAGCTTCAGAGGTCAGGTGGTCATCCACCACACAGACAGGCAGGTCTAGAGACTGGGACAAGGCTCTATGGTCATAACCAGGAGAGAATGGAAACAACATCAGAGCAGTCCCAATGGCAGAATCTAACCACTGTCTTCATGTCAAAGACTCACTTAGTAGTTAATACATGGCCACAAATAATGAGGGGTTCAAATAGATCGGCTGGGGACTTGACCCTACAAATGACTCCAAGAATGACGCCTGACCTGCCCCATAAACAAGTTCTCTCTTATTAGTCTCTCTCTCTTAATCTCCACACAAATATCTAACTGGACAGAGTGTGAGTGGCCTTACCTGACTGTCTCAGTGTCAGAAACATCATAGTCTTGTTGTTCTATGTCCTCCAGGGACATCTCAGCTCCAGCAGACGGGGCAAAGCCCGGGATGATCTCTCAAACTGAAAATAATGACTGTTTATGTGAACTGAACCATTTACAGTGGCTTAAGAAAGTATTCACCCCCCTTGGCATTTTCCCTATTTTGTTGCCTTATAACCTGGAATTAAAATAGATTTTTGGGGGGTTTGTATAATTTGATTTACACAACATGCCTACCACTTTGAAGATGCAAAATATTTTTTATTGTGAAACAAACATGAAATAAGACAAAAAAACAGAGAACTTGAGCATGAATAACTATTCACCTCCCAAAGTCAATACTTTGTAGAGCCACATTTTGCAGCAATTACAGCTAACTATAAGCTTGGCACATCTAGCCACTGGGACTTGCCCATTCTTCAAGACAAAACTGCTCCAGCTCCTTCTAGTTGGATGGGTTCCGCTGGTGTACAGCAATCTTTAAATCATACCCCAGATTCTCAATTGGATTGAGGTCCTTAAACCAAGTGTTGCTTTAGCAGTATGCTTAGGGTCATTGTCCTGCTCAGAATTTCCCTGTATTTAGCGCCATCCATCATTCCTTCAATTCTTGTCCTTGCCGATGAAAAACATCCCCACAGCATGATGATGCCCCCACCATGCTTCACTGTAGGGATGATGTTCTCAGAAAATAGCGTTGTCCTTGATGGCTGAAGAGCTCAATTTTGTCTCCTCTGACCAACCTTCTTCCATATGTTTGGGGAGTCTCCCACAGTGTTTTCAAATGTTTTTCTTTAAGCAATGGCTTTTTTCTGGTCACTCTAACTAAAACCCAGCCCTGTGGACTGTATGGCTGAAGTGGCCCTATGGACAGATACTCCAATCCCGCTGTGGAGCTTTGCAGCTCCTTCAGGGTTGTCTTTGGTCTCTTTGTTGCCTCTCTGGTTAATGCCCTCCTTGCCTGGTCCGTGAGTTTTGGTGGGCGGCCCTCTCTTGGCAGGTTTGTTGTGGTGCCATATTCTTTCAATTTTTTAATAATGGATTTAATGGTGCTCCTGGGATGTTCAAAGTTGGTGGTGCCCCTTGATGTTCGATCGGGTTCAGCTCCGGGCTCTGGCTGGGCCACTCAAGGACATTCAGACACTTGTCCCGAAGCCACTCCTGCATTGTCCTGTCTGTGTGCTTAGGGTCGTTGTCCTGTTAGAAGGTGAACTTTTGCCCCAGTGTGTGGTTCTGAGCACTCTGGAGCTAGTTTTCAACAAGGATCTCTGTACTTTGCTCCATTCATCTTTCCCTAGATTCCGACAAGTCTCCCAGGCCCTGCTGCTGAAAAACATCCCCACAGCATGATGCTACCACCACCAGGCTTCACCGTAGGGATGGTGCCAGGTTTCCTCTAGACGTGACGCTTGGCATTCAGGCCAAAAGTTCAATTTTGGTTTCATCAGACCAGAGAATCTTGTTTCTCATGTCTGAGTCCTTTAGGTGCCTTTTACTGAGGAGTGGCTTCCGTCTGGCCACTCTATCATAAAGGTCTGATTGGTGGAGTGCTGCAGAGATGGTTGTCCTTCTGGAAGGTTCTCCCATCTCCACAGAGGAACTGGAGCTCTGTCAGAGTGACTATCAGGTTCATGGTCACCTTCCTGACCAATGCCCTTCTCCCCTGAATGCTCAGTTTGGCCCGGGCGGCCAGCTGTAGGAAAAGTCTTGGTGGTTCCAAACTTCTTCCATTTAAGAATGATGGAGGCCAATGTGATCTTGGGGACCTTCAATGCTGCAGGCAGTTTTTGGTATCCTTCCCCAGATCTGTGCCTCAACACAATCCTGTCTCTGAGCTCTACGGACATTTCCTTCGACCTCATGGCTTGGTCTTTGCTCTGACATGCACTGTCAACTGTGGGACCTTAGGTATGTGCCTTTCCAAATCATGTCCAATCAATTGAATTTACCACAGGTGGACTCCAATCATGTTGTAGAAACATCTCAAGGATGATCAAGGGAAACAGGATGCACCGGAGCTCAATTTCGAGTCTCATAGCAAAGGGTTTGAATACTTATGTAAATAAGGTATTTCTGTTTTTTTCCATATTAAATTGCAAAAATGTCTAAAAAACTGTTTTTGCTTTGTCATTATAGGATATTGTGTGTCGATTGATGAGGAAAATGTTGTCTGTAATCCATTTTAGAATAAGGCTGTAGCGTAAAAAATGAAATGTGTAAAAAGTCAAGGGGTCTGAATACTTTCCAAATGCACTGAAGCAGTCTATAAGATATATCTTATTACAGTTTAGGCCTACCTTGTTATTTTCTTCCATCTGGCAATATCATATTAATGGATTAAATCTATTTAGTTTGTTTTGTTGCTAGTATTTTTATTAATTGTTTGAAAATACAAGTATTATCTACTTTCTGAAGGACAGCCAAGTTGATAGGCAACATAGAACCTACAGACAATTATGACATCATTGGAACACATGCACGTGTCACAAACACCTTTAGCCCAAAAAAGCAGTGTAGCAGTGCTGCCCAAGCTGGGGGCGATACACTTTTATTAGGCTTTTATTCAGATTCACAAACAATGCTCTACTTGAAGTCAATGAGTAAACATGTAGCAACATGGCTGAGCTTTAACGTGTAAGTAGAAGTTGACACTAACCATATGTATAATCCTAAAATGCTTGCCCTAAATACCAGTCTAGAACCCAGGTATGTCTCCTGCTATTTATAGTATCTTTCAAGTACATCTTATTACAGTTTAGGCCTATCTTATTATTTTCTTCCATCTAGCAATATCATTTTAAGGGCAAATACACACATGTGTTGTAGGCCAATGAACTCCATAGTTTTAATCAGAGTTTATAATAAGGAAGGGGAATTCTGTAACAGTTTATGACATCAAAGGTATGGCAGCTATGGAGAATCATTTTCAAAACAATGTCCAAAGCGGGAAATCATTGGATGTGATTCATTCGATTCTATGCAATTTCATCTTTGAGGACTGACATGGAAGCAACCATTACACAACCCTGAACTCAATAACCCCACCCCAGTTTCAGAAGAGATATCAAACCATATCTTGTCATTCTGTATTACATCCATCACAACTGGACAGTGATGGATGGCTATATGGAGCATCCTTGTCCATCATGTTCAGTGTGTTAGTGCTCTCACCACAGCGAGGCAGCAGAGTACCAGTTGAGGTAGGTGCAGGCAGAGCGTAGTAATTAAAGGCAGTGTCCAATGTATAAGAGGTAGCCTATCCATCCCCATATCAACACCTGCAGCATCTCATGACACGCGCTCACACTCCCCCATTTACCACAACTTCCAAACTAACTGGACCTAAAACAACGTGTAACTTCGTGGCCATTCCAAGTCAGGATCACACCTATTACCAAATAGCTAAAGAGGATAAACCACAAATAAATTCATGTTTCCTAAAACAATGTGTAACTTCGTGGCCATTCCAAGTCAGGATCACACCTATTACCAAATAGCTAGAGGATAAACCACAAATAAATTCATGTTTTGTAGGGGGGAGTTGACGATTATGTGGTGGTTGTTTCACTATCGATGATGAAATTGCATTAAATCAAAAGAGTCAGACCCAATGATTTACTGTTCGTAAGGACAGAGTGCCACTAGTAATATTGAACATTAAGTCGAAATGTAGCTAGGGGAGTTCAAGATCCAAGATCACATTTTCTTTCTATGTTTTAGCCCATCTGTCAAGTGTTGGTTGTCCAGTAAAAAACTCAAACTTCGAATTAAGATTATCAATCAGATTCTGTGATCAATGTGAATCTGTGAACAGTCTTGTGAATCTTTACTAGAGTCCCCATTAGCTAACGCCATAACGTTAGCTAATCTTCATGTGGTCCAACACCAATTGATAAGACATTACAAACAATTACAAATTAAGACTTTACAAACATTTAACAAGTAGACAATACAGACAATTAAAATACCTGACATTCAACATTCAGTTGATGCTTTGTAGGTGATGCAATAGCTGTAAACTATAGAGCTCGTGGCCAAGGTGAGTTAAGCGGCTGGAGTGGTTTCCTGTATGCCCATGCTGCACATAGCCCACCCCAATGCACTAGTTAGCCTAGTAAACAAGCCTAAACACCGCGGGTAAATTGCCACTATTCACTGTTACAGGGGTCAGAGATCACAGCCAGAAGCCTACCACTACCAACAGGCTACAACTGTTCAGTATTGTTGTCTAATTTATGGACATCGTCTATGTGACTTTTTTAAACTATCAAGTAGGCCCAACACAGCTTCAGAAGATGTAGGTACATTTGACCAATATTCATGTATCTATTTTTCAGTTAGCATGGTCATGTTACCTTTCACGTGAGAAATATTAACCAAAGCATAATTTCCCTTGCCTATCTCCTTCAAAATACTGCAAGCTACAGAGCTATATAAATAATGACTGTATTGGCATGATTCCATACCTTATTATTGACTTCAATTGGAGGTGCAATTCACTCCTTTTGACGAGTAGGTTTGGTCCTCATTTCCAGAGCAAATGTGCAACAGTTCTACACACACATATTTAACTGTCTGTTTTCATTACATCATCAACTACCTTTGTTACATCACAAAGCCAGCTGGCTAAATCTGGCACATTTACAGAAATACAGTAGATTGTCCCTGTCAAATACATTTGATAAAAAATAAATGTCCCAAACAAATAGTGGTGGAAAAAGTCCTCAATCAGTCAGTTGCAAACAGTATGACTCAAGTAAATGTGAAAGTTGCCCAGTAAAATACTACTTGGGAAAGTATTTGGTTTGAAATATTCTCAAGTATCATAAGTAAAAAATTAAAATTAAGCAAAGCAGACAACACAATTGTATTGTTTTTTTAAATGTAAGAATAGCCAGGAATAGCCACTCCAACACTTAGACATAATTTATAAACTAAGCATTTGTGTTTATAGAGTCTGCCAGATCAGAGGTAGGGGATGTTCTCTTGATAAGTGTGTGAATTGGACCATTTTCCTGTCATACAAAGCATTCAAAATGTACTTTTGTGTATCAGGGAAAGTGGAAGGAGTCAAAAGTAAATTTTTGTCCTTTATGAATGTACTGAAGTTGTCAAAAATATAAATATTTAAAGTACCCCCAAAACGATTTAAATCATTTTTACTTAAGTACTTTGCACCACTGAAAACAAACCTTTTCTAATGTCTCTATATCACTGGCTTGCAGGGTTTTCACCATTGACCCTTCATGTAATGCTATCGAAGTTCAAGATCCATCTTGGCTTAATGTAGGTAACAAGTATTGAAGGTGTATAACTTAAACTTTTGTTAGACAACGTTCACGTTCGTAATGATAGTTTATTACACTTGTCTGAGCAGTCAAACTGGTATGAAAAATATCCCATTAATAATAGAAAAGACAATGTTCAGAATACCTGGAGTGACAATTGATGGAAAGGGTTTACAGTATTACAAAAGTTTGATTAAAAACAGAATATTTATTCACCCACAATTTATTCTTGGCGCGCTCTTTCAACTTGAAAATTAAGTTATTTTTGTGGCTTAAAAATAGAGTACAAACTCAGTCTGTACATTACTTTAATATTAATAACCAATATCAAGGCATCATTATACAGAGAAAGACATACAAATGCTACCGTCTACCAACATCAAATAAATGCTGATGACAGACATATTTATGCAAAAAACAGGGGGTAAATTAATTTAGATACAGTCACAAGCTCCAATTTGAATGGCAGCAGGGAGAATAATGTTTATTGGTCATTAACAGTCTCATGATGTCCGGGCCTTCATTTGAGGAAACTTCTCCTGGAGCCCGGCTTGCTTTTGTCCCTCTCCGTTCTGCTTTCTGTTCTTAGCACGGAGGTGTTTCTCTAGGACGAAGCCTGGAAAAAATAAAGAAGACTAATTGTGACAACAGACGAGTGCTTTTGCCCTTGTGAAGTTGAAGCTGACCCCGGACAAAACCAGGTCACATCTTGTATAATTTAAGTGCTCTGCTTGGAGGTTATCCTACTGTACACTGTTAAAAATGAATGCATGAACAATATTTCTTACCTCATATGGGGGGTGACAAATAGGGGTGTGTAGAAACGTTTGCATCGCTTGTACCAAGGAAGGGCATGCTCTCTAAACCGGTACCTAGAAAAAAAATACAATGGTCGCAGAGTGTACAATAACATTCAAACTTGCCATTTGACACCTATGAAGTAACTTTGAATATTTTTCAGGGGAACTGCCTGTGTTTGCTTCGGGTACCTAATTCCTCACCCCCGATAGTTTTCCAAAGACTGTTCACTTCACTCAATGTCGGCCATGCTAACATGCTACATTTTGTACAGCATGTTTGAAAATTGAATGGCAAACGAGGAGAGTAAGGTGAAAGCAACACTTTGTTGTGGAAGGAGATATTGTATGAAGGTGGTGTGTTGTGTATGGAATCTCCGTACCAGTAGACCCGTCCAAAGATATCCTTTCTCCAGGCCCCAGGTCTTGCTCTCTCCTGACCTGTCTGGAGCAAGCGGAGAGCGTCTTCTCTCTCCTTCACCACTGTGTCTCTTCATGGACCTTTCAATCTGAGGACATAAGGGTTGTCTCAATTTTTGTGGACTGGAGTATCCACATTCATACTTAAAGGTATTAGTTGAAACAATAACACGTCTCCAAAAGAGAGCCATTGAGAGCTGTCATTGACATTAATCCTTCCCCTTTTATATTCTTGTATTATTACCTATGCCCTACTAAACATTTTCAGATGTTTAATAATGGGGAACCTGGTCAGATGTTTAATAATGGTGAACCTGGTCAGATGTTTAATAATGATGAACCTAGTCAGATGTTTAATAATGGTGAACCTGGTCAGATGTTTAATAATGATGAACCTAGTCAGATGTTTAATAATGATGTGAACCTGGTCAGATGTTTAATAATGATGTGAACCTGGTCAGATGTTTAATAATGATGTGAACCTGGTCAGATGTTTAATAATGATGTGAACCTGGTCAGATGTTTAATAATGATGTGAACCTGGTCAGATGTTTAATAATGATGTGAACCTGGTCAGATGTTTAATAATGATGTGAACCTGGTCAGATGTTTAATAATGATGTGAACCTGGTCAGATGTTTTAATGAACCTGGTCAGATGTTTAATAATGATGTGAACCTGGTCAGATGTTTAATAATGGTGAACCTGGTCAGATGTTTAATAATGGCGAACCTGGTCAGATGTTTAATAATGGTGAACCTGGTCAGATGTTTAATAATGGTGAACCTGGTCAGATGTTTAATAATGATGAACCTCGTCAGATGTTTAATAATGGTGAACCTGGTCAGAAGTGCCGTGTCATCTACCTTCTTCAGTCTCTCTGGACTTGGTATCTGAATCCTTTGCCTTTTGGACTCCTGCTCAGTGGTAAGCAGCATGTTCTTCTCTTTCAGGAGCACATACCTGTGAGAACAGTTTAGTTCATGGATATTCATTCTGGAGGTCAGTGCTCTTCAATGAGCACTGTTACATGCGCACTATAATGTGATTGTGATAGGTTAATGTAATAGTTCTTTAAGGTTAATGTAATAGTTCTTTAATGTTTACATGCTTTGCAAAAAGAACGATTTCCTTAATAATCCTGTTTACATGGACACATCTGAGAATGAGGCTACATGATGGGATTTTGAAAAATGCAGAAAATCGCCAATCACAAACGTTCTACCATGTTATTTTTGTGAAAACTATTTGATTCGGAGTTCGGACATAAAGTTTGTATGTGAAAACTATAAAATACATACTTTCAGTTTTTCCGAACACACTTCACTCGCGCATACATGGTGCTGACACATACACAGATCATATACACCGCTGGAAAGCAGATTAAGCTGTTTACATGTCCTAATAATTTGAAAGATAAATCAGAAAACCAGGTATTTTAATCAAGTTATGCTTACTTCGATTATGACCTTACGCAGAGTAAGTTGTTTACATGGCTCATGCCATACTCTGCCTACTGCCATAATCAGTTTAATATCAAATTATTAGTGTGCATGTAAACACACTTAGTGTCAACATCCACCACCTACCAGAGCTTGTGTAAGTCCTCATTACTTTTTGTCCTTAGTTGCTTGGCCATCCATGGTGCTCCTACAATTAATCATGAAATTAATCCATTTCATACTCAGTCCCTTAGTCAGAGGAAATTTATTTATTTTTAAAATTTAAAAAAAGCTTTGCTTTGGTGATCAGATATACGGTCAAAAGGCTAACCTGACTTCACGGTTGCCTCCCCCCAGTTTTCAGGTATGTCGGAAAACTCCTCAAGTTCTCTCCTGCTGGTGGTTGTGTGCAGAGGTCGACACTGACGGACAAGGCCCACATGACTGTGCGAACTTGAGCTAAAAAGAGGAGATGTTAGCCTAACAGAGGGGACAACAGCAGATTTAGGTACATGGTAAAATACATTCATCAGCATCCTCACCATTGCATTACATTACAGACAGTGCCATGGTGGTGATAGCTCATGGTAATGACACACATTTCCATTACATTACACATAAGAATCATTGAACGAAGGCATCTTCTGTACCTGGGAGTTTAGTTAAGAGCTGCTAAACTCAATCTAAACATTAACATGCATCTCTTGTGGTACGGTTTTGGAAGTATATTGAACTATATCTTTCAAATCAACGATAAAAGATTTTCATAAAACAAAGATTACATTGATACATACCTTTTATAGGGTTAGGGTTCCCACACGGTCATATGTTACGTCATGTGTTTACAGACAGAAAACAGAAGGACCATCTGTGCTAATTATCTATCTAACAGGCACTGAACACCTGAGGACGTCTCATAATAAAGACTGGAATGGCGTGAATGGAATCAAACACATGGAAACCATGTGTTTGAGTTCGATACCATTCCATTAATTCCATTCCAGGCAATACTATGATTCCGTCCTCCTCAATTAAGGTGCCACCAACCTCCTGTGGTGTACAGTAAGTGCATATTTTGCATTTGTGAAATTATTTGGATGTGATATGAAAGTTAAGGGCTTTATGTTTTAGAACAATATCGCAATTGAGAATCAAATCACGTTTAGATCGAGTATTTGGTTGTTGGAAACGGTAGGCTTTAGATTCTTACCTGTGAGTATAAGACTGAGATTTGGTCAACGTGAGAGCAGCCTGTTGAGCTGATAAGGGTGTAGATATCCTAAAAGCGTTTTGAAACTGTCTGCAAAGTGTCAAAACACATCCGGTTGAGGTCACCGCATTGTTTGCTCTAATACTCTACCCAGGATGCATCATCAAAATAAATAAACACACGTAAATACTTTTATCAATTTTAATCGTGAACAAAAGCTAATAAAAAGCAACATATTGGAAATTAAATATTTACATAAATTCTTTATTTTGTTATTCGCATATGTTTTCCCTTAGTAAATATGGCTGCTTCGACTCTACATGGTCAAAGCCAATCACAAAGGCGTCTGCCAATCTGCTTGCCCTCAGTAGCGATGGTGGGCATGAGTGTTCTTCGGTCTGCCGCTGCTTTTGCAGCCAGGCTAAATCCTCTAAAATCGGGGAATTCTGTGGTGAATTTGCTCAGCAGAACTGCACAACGCACAGATAAAGGTAAATGGTATTCCACGTTTCCAACATCTACAATTCCTTCTTTCGTGGTGGGCATTTCTTATTGTGACCTTGTAGCTAGTCCTGTGTGACTGGCTAACGTTAGCTTCCTGCTAACGTATTCTTATCGTTGCTAGTTGGCTAGCTAGCCATGGCATGACCTAGTTAGCCATCTTTCTCTCAAGTGTCTCCGCTTGCCAGCACTACAAACGACAACATACACATTTCATTTTACTGATTGATTTTCATAGTTTTCAAACGACTTGTGATGCTCATGAACTTGACGTGTTGTTGACCTGCTTAGTGGACAAACGATAGCTGCTAAGCTAGCTAACAGCCAAGCTAGATACGCACAGCCTTGCTAGCACAACACACACCAAAACAACTGAATTTTCTTTCATCCAAGTGTCACAGTGATGACAGAATTTCATTTTTGACACAACACTGAACAATAGTTAGCTAGTTGGAAAGGTTGCTAGTTAGTTACCATTCAACCGTTTCCTCTCTAGGTGCAGCAACACAGTAATGCTTTATATGCACACATAAATCATGTGTTGCCGTGTTTAACATCCCTGAAAACGTTGCTTTGCAGTGGCAGTCCGCTGGGGAAGCCATGGGAAGCAGATGTTTATCATCAAGCCCACTGGCTTCTATGACCGGAGGTTTCTGCAGTTATTGGTAAGTTTCTAGTTATTCAGACTAAAACTAGTTCTCAAACTCTAGGCACAATTTGATTGAGAATAGCATTTGTCACTTGTGCAGAATACAACAGGTGTTGACCTTACCCTGAAATGCTTACTTACAAGCCCTTAAACAACAATAGTTTTAAGAAAAATTCGGAGGTATCTCTGCGGTTTTCAGCAGTTAGCTTCAGCCAAGACTGGCTCATGTGAACTGCAATCCCGGCGCTGTGTTGTAACGTTTAGAAAAGTCAATCATCGGCTTTAGAGACAAATGGTCCTCAATTTTCATCAGCGAGAAAGAATCTTTCAAATAAGAAACATTAGCAGTTCACAAATCCATACAGCTATATGTGCCTCCATCTGACGAAAATACACTTACGCTTACATACAGGTGTTCGGAGCATGTTAGATAGCTAATTAGCATAGGTGGTCGCCTCTGTTGTCTGTAAACAAGCGCTGTAACATGGAGATATGGCTGTGTGGGAACACTAACTATATATAGTTGTGTATCAATTTGAGCCTTTTTTGTTTTTCCTTATGCTTCCAAAACCGTACCGCAAGCAGTGCGTGTTAATGTTCAGACCAAGCGTCAGGGCACTTAATAAAACTCCCCCATACAGAAGATGCCGTTGTCCAATGACTCTTACGTGTAATGTAATAGAACTGTGAGTCATGATCAAGGACTGGAACTATCCTATTTACATCACTGTCCACAGCACTGAACCACTTCATTCACTAACTTATTCACCCCCCACTTTTCTTCCTAGAAATTCTATATCCTGCTTACTGGAATCCCAGTTGCGGTCTTTGTGACATCCGTGAATGTGTTTGTCGGTGAGTGTGTGTAGATATTTCCATTGTACAGAAATGTTCCATTTTTAAATGGGACAGGGGTGATGATGAAGACACTGGCACTTTCAGTTCATGTTTATGGAGAAATATGGTAAAATATAAATTAACCTAAATATTTAATTCTGTTTCTTTTTAAGGTGAGGCTGAGCTGGCTGGAATTCCTGAAGGTTATGAGCCTGAGCATTGGGAGTACTACAAGGTACTACGATCCCGCGGTTATATTCACTCATCACAATCCATGCCTTATTAGCAAATATCAGAAGTGACTAGTCATTCTATCAGAAAATGAATGGCATCAGCTTGCCTTTAAATCTGAACAAAACATTCACATTGGAGATACCACTGGAGATTGCTTACAATAAGACTTGGGCAAAGTTGATTGTGAGTCCTATTGTTGTCCCTGTATTTGCAGCATCCTATCACCAGGTGGATCTCACGGACCTTCTATGACTCCCCAGTGAAAGACTATGAGAAAATGATGGCTCTGATCCAGATTGAGTCTGAGAAGGGTGAGATGAGGTGAGTGTCACACAGTGATGAGCTGCCACTGACTGCATAGCCTGTATCTAATTGGTTTGCTGCCCAAACATTTAGGTCCTCTTGCAACATAGTGCTTGCATTCCTTATGTTTTGTATTAACAAAAAAATGGAAGGTAAAATATTAAAGAAAAGACTGACAATACACATCTACTTTTTGGCCAATTTAATGTTTTTGTACCTGCAGATTGAAACAGCTAGAGGTGCGTAAGCAGATGAGAATGAAGGGAGATGGACCCTGGTTCCACATTGAGACACTGGACAAGAATCTGGTCGACAACAGCATCAAATCAACGCCTGACAATTAAACCAACCGGTCCAACCACCCAGTCTAAACTGTCAGTGCCACGTGTTGATGGCTCACTGTTTGTATATTATTTTATTCATGACTAAAATAAAGTAAATGTCAATACTTTGAAAGGCTGTTTTTCATCTTTAGACATGTATTTTCTGTTAATGGGCTTCACAATTACAATTTGGTTTAGCCGGGGTGCGTTCATTTGGCTAAATATTTTGCAACGGTACGTACTGAACGGCCCATTCTCTCGCAGTGGTGCACAACTGTCTTTCAACTTTCTTTTGAGTTATTGCTCCCATTTGTTGTGATGAAATGACAATGTTCACCGACAGGTCGTTTATGCTTCCTCATACCTAAGAAAAGTGACTTTGTCATAACCAATGAATGTCCACTGGATGGCTGTGCTGTGAGGAATGTTTCTCCCTCATTCTGCATTGATATGAAAACAGTGAAAGATATGAAACGAAGTGAACGCGCGATCATGTAATGATTGATACTCTCGGGACATTTGCTTTCACAACAATGCAGATCAGATAAGCCTTTTAAGCTGCATCCTTGGACTGATTACAGAAGTTGGGGTAAATTTAAATGACAGGAAACAGACTATGGTAAAAGTTTGCAAGCCAGAACAACTCAGATAGGCTCCTGCCTATCTGCTGTTTTCTGTAGTGTTAGGCAGATTGATGTACAAGTACACCCTACTGGACAGGGCGCTAGTCTATCGCGGGGCCTTACCCCGAGTGTAACTCAGCCCATTCACATTCTCTAAACTTAGTACAATATAAAAATGTTCCACAACAAATTATGTTTGGTGTAAATGCATGTAATTTGGTGTTCATATAAGTGTCTAGGTCATTATATAGTAAACCTTGAGTGTCAGGATAATAATTACTTCAGCATATGTATTTTGAAATACATTTCAGAATTAAATTGTTACAAGAATTATATATTTGAACCTATTCCGAGCCCAAAAATGCCAAATTCAGTTTCCTAGTTCCGACTAGCATTTGAAAGCGGTATTAAGACACTGGCTCGAATCTAAAGGTACACATACCACAGTGGGTGCGAGGCTGTGGCTTTTAGGCCTCCCAAGGTCTCACACCCACTGAAATTTGGTGGAGGATCGGTGATCATCTGGGGGTGCTTCAGCAAGGCTGGAATCGGGCAGATTTGTCTTTGTGAAGGACGCATGAATCAAGCCACGTACAAGGATGTCCTGGAAAAAAACTTGCTTCCTTCTGCTCTGACAATGTTCCCCAACTCTGAGGATTGATTTTTCCAGCAGGACAATGCTCCATGCCACACAGCCAGGTAAATTAAGGTGTGGATGGAGGACCACCAGATCAATACCCTGTCATGGCCAGCCCAGTCTCCAGACCTGAACCCAATTGAAAACCTCTGTAATTTGATCAATAGGAAGATGGATGGTCACAAAGCATCAAACAAAGCCGAGCTGCTTGATTTTTTTGCGCCAGTAGTGGCATAAAGTCACCCAACATCGATGTGAAATACTGGTGGAGAGCATGCAAAGACGCATGAAAGCTGTAATTGAAAATCAGGGTTATTGTACCAAATATTGATTTTTTTAAACTCAAACTAAGTATTAAAACATTAGTATTGTGTTGTTTAAAAATGAATATTAACTTATTTTCTTTGCATTATTTGAGGTCTTACAAAACTGCATATTTTTTGTTATTTTGGCCAGTCATTTTCTGCAAATAAATGCTCTAAATGACATTTTTTATTTAGAATTTTGGAGAAATGTTGTCAGTAGTTTATAGAATAAAACAAAAATGTTCATTTTACCCAAACATATACCTGTGAATAGTAAAACCAGAGAAACTGATCATTTTGCATTTTCCAGAGTTGTATATAAAAAAAGAGAGCAGAGCAATGTGTGGGGATTTCTTCATATATTATTTTTATATATATATTGTTCCAGACAATTATTAAGATTTGAACATGTTTAAGATCTGAGAAAGAGAGAATTCTGTAAAATGACTCACTCCAGGCTCCATTGAATTTACATCTACTTGATTTGCTCTAGGGGAGAGAGAGAGTGGATTTCTTAGATATTGTTTTGTTTTTATAGAGCTGTATATTGGTCCAGGCTATATACTATGCAAGTCTCCATTGAGTTGCATTGGATTGGCTTATACAGAATATACTCTAGCGGGATGTGTGTGTGTTTGAGAGTGTGTCAAAGTGTGTGTGTGGATTTCTTTACATATTGTTTTTATATATACACTGAGTGTACAAAACATGCTCTTTCCATGACTGACCAGGTAAAAGCTATGATCCCTTATTGATGTCACTTGTTAAATCCACTTCAATCAGAGTAGATGAAGGGGAGGAGACTGATTTAAAGAAGGATTTTTAACCCTTGAGACAATTGAAACATGGATTGTGTATGTGTGCCATTCAGAGGGTGAATGGGAAAGACAAAAGATTTAAGTGCCTTTGAACGGGGTACGGTAGTAGGTGCCAGGCGCACTGGTTTGTTGCAAGAACTGCAACGGTGCTGGGTTTGCACGATCAAACGGGTTTCCAATATGTATCAATAATGCTGCACCACCCAAAGGACATCCAGCCAACTTGACACAACTGTGGGAAGCATTAGAGTCAACATGGGCCAGTATCCCTGTGGAATGCTTTCAAACACCTTGTAGAGTCCATGCCCCAACGAATTGAGGCTGTTCTGATGGCATGACGTGATTCATGAAATGTATAAAGAACAGTAACCCCTTGTGTCTAGAGACTAAATATAGTACAATATCACAAACTTGTTTATACACCCAATATTGATAAGATGCAGACTTGTGGTACAAAGATAGCATACATTTGAAAGCATTAATCTGTGTAGAAAATTAGTTTTATCACTTATTGTACTCTCAGTACCAACCCTGAAAAGTCACTGTGGTCAAATAAGCTGTTTTCCCTTCATAAGGACACTACAAACACTACATGACCAAAAGTAAGTGGACACCTGCTTGTCAAACATCTCATTCCAAAATCATGGGCATTAATATGGAGTTGGTCTCCCCTTTGCTGCTATTTTTACCTTTTCTTATTTGACATACTTTTGTATATAAACTGTATGTAGTGTCGCTTATATCTGGACAAAAAGTAGACCTGTTATTACAGTAACGCTTTTATCAGACCTCAGGATAAGACCCAGATGCAGACAGCTAGATGTTTATTGACCCAAACAGGGGGCAGGCAAAAGACAGGTCAGAGGTCCATAATCCAGGGCATAGTCAAGAAGGTACAGAACAGTAGGCGGGCTTGGAGTCAGGGCAGGCAGAATGGCCAGAATCAGGGAAACTAGGAAACAGAACTTGAGCATGCAGGGAGATGGGACAACACGCTGGTAAGACCTGACAAGACGACCTGGCAAAAGACAAACAGAGAACACAGGTATAAATACACTGGGGATAATGAGGAAGATGGGGGACACCTGGAGGGGGTTGGAGACAAGCACAAAGACAGGTGAAACAGCTGTTACCTATAGCTGTTTCTTATAGAATATAAAGTATTGTCTGAAATAATTTATTTATCTTACAAAAACTTGAAGCAAATTTGGATACATAGGCCTATGCAGCTTATTTATTTATTTTATTTTTTATTTAACTAGGCAAGTCAGTTAAGAACAAATTCTTATTTTCAATGACAGCCTAGGAACAGTGGGTTAACTGCCTGTTCAGGGGCAGAGTGACAGATTTGTGCCTTGTCAGCTTGGGGGTTTGAACTTGCAACTTTCTGGTTACTAGTCCAACACTCTAACGACTAGGCTACCCTGCCACCCCAGGGTAGTAGCCTAGTATGGACTTGAGCGTTTGGGCAAAATATGTCAAATTTATTTCACAATCATATGGTAGCCCTACGCCTATAGCACAAGCGGTGCAATTTGTAGCCTTTTTCTCCTATGATATTGTGGTGGTCCGCAAACAAATGTTTAAAGTGCATGCCACCAACCAATTGTGCTATCAATCATGAGCTGTGTTCAAATACCCATACTAACATACTGTATACTACATAATTCATGAGTAAATACTACATACTATTAGTTCATTTTAGTATACTGTAAAGAATGGGATCCTTTCAGTTGAGCGTACTAGCTCTTTGCCTGTCTACCGGAAGTTAATGCTGTTGCTATGCAACCTCTTGCTAGCTAGTTAGCATAACACATGACGAGTGAGGCATTTTACGACTTGGGTGTGTTCTTAAATTCAATATGGAGTGCCAGAGTGCGCTCAGCATTGTCAGATTGTCCGTTTCACTCAGGCCTAGGAGTAGGGTTGATTTGAGCGTTCTGACCTTATAATGGCAGTCAAGCATCCAAGCTAATGTTGGCTAGCTACTACCAGACACAAATGAGACCACTCTGACCATTTTACCCACCCTAGCAGAGCTGGTTAGGCAGTTTTCATGTTATCCAGTGAGTTGGTGACTGTAACTGTGCTGCTGGCAAAAATGTAAGTACACTTTTTTGCCAACCTTTACTGACACCAGCCATATTCAACGGGTGTTGAGCACTTGTAAATTCATTATTCTGCACTCTGGTAGTCAGACGAGAGTGCTCTGAAATCGGAGTAGATAGCCAGAGCGAATTTAAGAAAGCACCCAAATGTCCATTGAGAACGCACAATGATATGCTATGTGATTCGTAAGGACAACGTAGCTAACAAATTGTCAGCCAACATAACGTGTAAGGTAACTTATTTCAAAAGTCATTATTTGATTACATTGATCAGCATGTTCTTAATATTTGTCATTATTAGTTAAAGCAATGAATTTGTATCTGCTGTTGTTGTACTTGGCTGCATATTTTCCGCCATTTTCTTAAAATCTGAAAACGATGTGAAACCACGCCCATTTCACGAAGAATTGCATTACGGGCCCTAAATTATGGAAATAGTGTCCTCTGCGTCTATACTTCATATTTTGGCGAATTTAGTACGACATCCGGGAACTTTTGGCATACTAACTATATCCATACTATGAACAATAAGCATACTATATACTCAATTCACGCCAAATAGTATGGTTAGTGCTGTTAGTATGAGTAATGGAACACAACTATGGTCTTCCTAATTATGTACTACTAGGAAAATACAATTTAAAAACCAAATAAATCCCTACTAGTTTCTACCACACCCTCCCCCAAAACCACTTCAAAAACCAATTGGTTGCCTAATCTAGCATTTCCATTTTAATTTGAACAGAGAATGGTCCTCAGAAAAACAGTGAGAGGTGTAGCCATTTGTATGGGTGGTTTTATCAATCAAGTGTGTGGGACCCCTCGTTAGAGTCAAACCGTTCAGTGCGTGACTGCGCCTACGGTAAATACAGCGTTATAATTCTTAAGCAACAGACATACGCAATTGGAAAGAGATGATTGATTACATGTTTATAGAGGATAGCTCTTGCATAAAATAAAAATGACTTCCCCCTCCGTTATGTTTTCAGCGTCATATCCCTCGCCGCTGGAGGAATGTCGAGACCGAATGATTTAAAAATAGCATCATCTCTCCTCTGACAGCCTTCTCTAGTGACTCCCTTAGCATTGTGGTGCGAGAAGCAGGAATGCGAAGATGGCTGCAGATTTAGGAGAGCTGCTTGTCCCTTATATGCCCACCATCAGAGTTCCCAGAACAGGAGACAGGGTTTTCAAGAGCGAATGTGCCTTTTCCTACGATTCTCCCGTAAGTGTCTCCCCGTATCATGGGGTGTTTGTGTGTTCCAAGCTGTCCTTACTCATCCCGTAAACTGCCCTAACACACGTGAATAGCTGCGCAGTTTTGTGGCAGGATCTGGGGCTTCCATTGCCACCATTCTCTTGAGCTTGAGAAAAATAAATAATTAAATGTTGTTTACATCCCGTGGAATGGTATTTCCTTTGTGAAATTGTACTTGTTCACTGTGCGCCTGTCTACTGTTTTGTCAATGTAATTAATGACACCTACGTGGGGTTGGGCTGTGTTTTGGTGCATTACATTATTTTGTGTCCCCCCCCTTCTTGCATTTTAGGCTACACACTTTGAAATTTTTCTGTGTGTTTTTTTGTTGTATTGAAAGCGTGACTCACCAGCCACATGTAAAATCACTAGAATAATGTTATATTGATATGGGAGCTATTCTAATGTTTTTTTTTTGTATTAGATAAAATAATGTCTTAGATTTTTTGGGGGTCCGGCATTTTATTTCAATGTGATTGACTTGCCATCTGCAACAACTTCACGAGACCGATGAACTGAAACGCAAGCGCGCTATTACAAACTGTTGAGAGTTTGAGGTTACCATGTGTTGGGCTTTTAGGACCAAGTACTCACACGTTTTTTTGACGAGGAAACATATTTTATAATCTATAATTGCTCAACTGAAACCATTTTAAAGGTGAGTGACTCAGCTGTCTGGAGTTCATCATGTCAGACTGAAGACTGACAAGTTGGTTATTTTTATCCCAGCGCGGTTGAAGCTTGTGTGTAACTCAGCGCTTTAAAGTTTCACCAGGGCCTAATCCGAACTGCAGATTTCGGTTAGTATAGAGGGTTATTTGTGTGACATTTTTTGTTACACCTCCGTCGTTGAGTGTAGGAAAGAGGAGGTGCCTCGAAGGTGGTTGAGTGTCAGTTGATCAAGGCATAAATTACACGAACACGTGACATTACTTTGATACTCTGTGGCTGTTGCTGTTTTTTAATAGTGGTAGGCAATTACAGTTAAACTATTTGCAGTCTGCAAAAGCCGTACTGGAGTTTCACTGTTTCAAACATGAACCAATATTGTAGGCATATTTCAGAAAATAACGTCCTAAATGCAAGACCACGTCTGCTTTAGCTTACATGAAAATCACATGGATTAAAATCAAATGATAGAATCCACCTGCCACAAGTGTGTGTCACTGGCAACGACATTGTATTGGCACAACACTGCTAACAAATCCCAATATACTGGAAACTGACATCCTTTACGCAGTCCTCTATTGACCCCAAACGTCTTTACACCTTGGGAAAAACAATCATAATATAGAATGCACTCAATATAAAATGCAGGCAAAATGGAGAAAATTGCAATTTCCATGTACTGCCCTGTATCTCATTTATGAATGAGTTCTATCTGGTGAGTCACCATTAGAGACCCGAAGTAAGCACGCAGTAGGAACCCAAACATTGGTATTTTCCTGTGTGTGGGGAGATACTTATCTGAATTTCAGATTGTTAAATCACCTCACTTGATATTGTTTTGACAAATACACATCATTGTTCCTTATACATGTGCTACCTCGTGTGTGTGTGTGTGTGTGTGTGTGTGTGTGTGCCTTGCATGTTGTTCACCACATGTTGTTTTTGTTCACAGGAGTCTGAGGGAGGCTTGTATGTGTGTATGAACACATTCCTGGGCTTTGGCAGAGAACATGTGGAGAGACATTACCGTAAAACCGGACAGAGTGTTTACATGCTCCTCAAACGGCATGTCAAAGAGGTGAGGGGTCATACCATATGCTTCTACACACCGACAGTGCATAGTGTACGTACATTTGACAAATTATATTATTTAATAGTACATGGGACTTACATAGCACTTTTCAACCCAAAGTCGCTTTACAATAGTATTTATTTTTATTTTTTAAATGTAACCTTTATTTAACTAGGCAAGTCAGTTAAGAACAAATTCTTATTTACAATGACTGCCAAACCCGGACGACGCTGGGCCACCCTATGGGACTCTCAATCACGGCCAGATGTGATACAGCCTGGATTCAAACCAAGGTCTGTAGTGATGCTCTTGCACTGAGATGCAGTGTATTCGACCGCTGCGCCACTCAGTAGCCCAATAGTAGAACCTAAACAAAACACAGAGATCCAAAGCAAGACAACACTAAACTAATAGCAGGAAGAAACAAAAACATGAAACAAAATTAAAGGGAGGGGCTCAAAATGGAAAGGACTGTGATGTGTCAGTGTATGAGTGAGCGAGCGAGCGGTTTTGTGTGTGTGTGTGTGTGGGAGAGAGTGTGTGAGGGGGGGACGGGCTTCAAGGGATACTTCAGGAGTCTGATGAACTCGTGCATACCATTTGTATGTCTCAGTGCAGTTTGAAGTTGCTTACTAGTGCAATTTCTAACTAGCGTTATCGCAATGGCTTAAAGTCTATGGGTATCTGCTTTCAGTCACGTTAGCATTGGCTCGCAAAATGAGCTCTAACTTCCTTCATACTGGACACAGAGACATAAAACTGGTATCTACGTGTTCATCTGACTCCATTTCCAAAATCCCAAAGTATCCCTTTAAGGCTTGGCAATGGTGAAGAGCTGGGGCTTATGGAGGGACTTAAAGATGGTGATGGGCTCAGTCACAGATGGCTGGAGGGAGGGAGTTCCAGAGCTTTGGACTCAGTCACAGTTGGCTGGAGGGAGGGAGTTCCAGAGCTTTGGACTCAGTCACAGTTGGCTGGAGGGAGGGAGTTCCAGAGCTTTGGACTCAGTCACAGTTGGCTGGAGGGAGGGAGTTCCAGAGCTTTGGACTCAGTCACAGTTGGCTGGAGGGAGGGAGTTCCAGAGCTTTGGACTCAGTCACAGTTGGCTGGAGGGAGGGAGTTCCAGAGCTTTGGACTCAGTCACAGTTGGCTGGAGGGAGGGAGTTCCAGAGCTTTGGACTCAGTCACAGATGGGTGGAGGGAGGGAGTTCCAGAGCTTTGGCGCAACCCTGGAGAAGGCCCTGTCACAAAAGCTCTGGAGCTTGGACCTAGAATGAGACAGTAGTAATATTGTTGTGCCATGTTTATTTGTTCAGTTTGTGTGAATGATTTCCCCCTCTTTTCCCTGATTGTAAGTTTTATCAAATCAGTGACATATTGTTATTAGTTGCAAGTACATTAGACTTTGTGTGTTCAATTTTGGCACAAAACATTGAAGGAAAATATATTTTGAGCTGATAAGAGGCTGGCTTGTTTCAACTTCATATTCATCATCTCTAGCATCACCTCAACATCAACTTGTGAGAATTGTGCATTTATATGTTTTGGAGACAAAAGGATGGAGAAAAAAGTTTTTCAGAGGACATAATCCGGAAATGCTATTGATATTTTCTGGTACTTTACAGAAGATAATTTTATTTCTTTATTATTTATGCACACCAGATTATTTTATCCCATTGAGACTTAAGGTTTCTTTCACAAGGGAGCACTGCATACACACAATTTACAAAATACTATATTAAATAAATATACAAAAATTACAAATACAGTACCAGTCAAATATTTGGTCACACCTACTCATTGAAGTGTTTTTCTTTGATTTTACTATTTGCTACATAAGTGTAGTACATCAAAACTATGACATAACACATATGGAATCATGTAGTAACCAAAAAAGTGTTGAACAAACCAAAATATATTTTACATTTGAGATTCTTCAAAGTAGACACCCTTTTCCTTGATGACAGCTTTGCACACTCTTGGCATTTTCTCAACCAGCTTCATGAGGAATGCTTTTCCAACAGTCTTGAATGACATACCACATATGCTGAGCACTTGTTGGCTGCTTTTCATTCACTCTCAGTCCAACTCATCCCAAACCATCTCAGTTGGGTTGAGGTCAGGTGATTGCGGAGGCCAGGTCATCTGATGCAGCACTCAATCACTCTCCTTCTTGGACAAATAGCCCTTACACAGCCTGGAGGTG
This sequence comes from Oncorhynchus masou masou, assembly GCF_036934945.1. NCBI lineage: Eukaryota > Metazoa > Chordata > Actinopteri > Salmoniformes > Salmonidae > Oncorhynchus > Oncorhynchus masou. Next base: position 92,933,922 of record NC_088242.1, read on the forward strand.
TGTTTTGGGTCATTGTTGGCTGTGTGCTTAGGGTCGTTGTCCTGTTGGAAGGTGAACCTTTGTCCCAGTTGGAGGTCCTGAGCGCTCTGGAGCAAGGTTTCATCAAGGATCTCTCTTTACATTGCTCCGTTCAACTTTGCCTCGATCCTTACTAGTCTCCCAGTCCCTGCCACTGGAAAACATCCCCACAGCATGATGCTGCCTCCACCATGCTTCACCGTGGGAATGGTGCCAGGTTTCCTCCAGACATGACACTTGGCATTCAGGCCAGAGTTCAATCTTGTTTTTCATGGTCCGACAGTCCTTTAGCTGCTTTTGGCAACTCCACACGGGCTGTCATGTGCATTTTACTGAGGCGTGTCTTCCGTCTGGCCATTACCATAAAGGCCTGATTGGTGGAGTGCTGCAGAGAAGGTTGTCCTTCTGGAAGGTTCTCCCATCTCCACAGAGGAACTCTGAGTGACCATTGGGTTCTTTGTCACCTCCCTGACCAAGGCCCTTCTCCCTCGATTGCTCAGTTTGGCCGGGCGGTCAGCTCTAGGAAGAGTCTTGGTGGTTATAAACTTCATCCATTTAAGAATGACGGAGGCCACTGTGTTCTTTGGGACCTTCGATAATGCAGAATTTTTTGGTACCCTTCCCTAGATCTGTGCCTTGACACAATCCTGTCTCGGAACTCTACGGACAATTCCTTCAACCTCATGGCTTGGTTTTTGCTCTGACATGCTCTGCCACCTGTGGGACCTAGTATAGACACTGCATTTCCAAATCATGTCCAATCAATTGAATTTAACACAGGTGGACCTCAATCAAGTTGTAGAGACATCTCAAGGATGATCAAGGGAAACAGGATGTACCTGAGCTCAATTTCAAGTCTCATAGCAAAGGGTCTGAATACTTATGTAAATAAGGTAGTGTTGTATATATATTTCTGTTTAATACATTTTCAAAAATGTCTAAACTTGTTTTTGCTTTGTCATTTTGGGGTATTGTGTGTAGGTTTTTGAGGAATTTTTAATCTATTTTAGAATAAGACTGCAACATAAGAAAATGTTGAAAAGTCAAGGGGCCTGAATACTTTCCTATGGCACTGTATGTGGATTTTTCAGTAGGGCTGGAGAGCATGAATACAAAGTAGAACATTTTTGACATTTCCCTTTGAACTAATGGTTTCTGTTCACTAATTCATTTGGAAGTTCCCTAACATCAGATTTGTTTTGGTTCAACCATTTGTTTGGTGGTATGGCACTGACAGGCACACTGTAACCACAACATTTATGGTGAAATTTAAATTTAGTCAGTGATGGATCGTCAAATTAAATCAATGTTTATTCATCATGTGCACAGCATACAGGGATTTCAGTGAATAATATTTGAGTCATCTGCACTTTGCATAGGCCTATACAGTAGTAATAAGTTACAATTGCACAGTTGGGGTGGGAATACGAAGCCCTCAAGCCTGCACTCTAGGATGCGTTATTCAAATTATATTTTTGTAATACTACAGGTAGATTTACATCAGATCCTGACACAAAAGCTTCAAAATAGGTAGCAACTTGCTTATTTATGTTATCACTTATCTTACCATCATGGCCACCTAATCATCCCCAGCTTACAATTGGCTCACTCATAATATATAATAATAATATATCCCATTTAGCAGACGCTTTTGTCCAAAGCGACTTACAAGTCGGCTGGGGCCACTACTTTTGCATATGGGTGGCCCCAGTGGGAATCGAACCCACAACGCTTGGCGTTGCAAGCGCCATGCTCTACCGACTGAGCCACACAGGACCCTCAGGATCCCTCTTCTCCCCTGTAACTATTCCACAGGTTGTTGCTGTAAATGAGAATGTGTTCTCAGTCAACTTACCTGGTAAATAAGGGTAAAATAAAAATAAAAAATATCACTCACTTGCCTGACAAATGTCACACCTGTTTTTGCCTGACAAATGCATCTAGCCAAGTAGATCTTCCCTACATCTCCTAGCAACATAACAATCCAGATCAGAATGCTGTTCTCTGTTCTGTTTACAATCGAGTAAGGAAACTGCATGTTCAGTTTAAAATAAAAACAACCTTAGCTGCCACCGTTTCCGTTCGGTCCTAATTGACCCCCAGATAAGGCCATCTATTTTCATGCCTGGATCTGTCCAGAAACAGCTGTCCTCATTCCACCGGCTCGTGTTTCTGTTGTTTTCCCATGATGCTAGTTAGTCCCAGAGTTCATTCTTCCTGTCTGTTTGATGTGTTGGTGGGAGTCGGTCTGAACTCAATTTGGATCAGAAGGATCCAGTCAGTTCACAGTGAATTGTCTTGTAATCCTAGCTAGCAATTTGACATATTCACAGTCTACTGACTCTACTCCTATGGAGTTTATTAAAGACATGCTTCCAGTATTTATTCATATACTGTTATATTTGACGTTTTGTCAGCTAGGCATTTGTATTAGTGTTGAAAAAACCCAGAATGTAAATATATCAAAACTGTTTTAGTATTCTAAATTATAAAGGTAACCATTTTGTATTTTAGAAAACTAGTAGTTTCATGGCTTGCTACCGCTGTCTTTGAGAATAGGCCATTTTTAAGAGATATATTTGCTTGATATATATATATATAGCTTTATATGACATATTTTGCTCCGTTAATAAGCTTTCTACCTGTCAACTTGCTTCCCACAGAAAGCCACAGGTGCCGCAGGAGGCGCCATCTCCAGAAGAAGAAATGGCAGAGTGTTCCTAGGTAAGCCTGATATTGTCCGGAAAACATCCTCATGGAGAGTTCCCCTTAAACGCAGTCTCCTTATGGGTTATTTACAGTACAGTCACATTTCTCCCAGTAGTCTGTTTGTCAGCCCATCTTGAAGAGAAGGACAAGACTCTCCCATCCTTTATTATAGGCTGACATTTCCCCCTTTCTAATGCGATTATTAGGGGAAATTGTCTGTCATCGTGGCATGCTGTTATTGTTTTTATTTGGTTATATGGTGGTTGCCCTACACTGGCCATACACTCTCTGGCCTAAAGTGACATATTCCCATGTCCAGAGCCCGAGGCCTGGCCCCCCGTTCCTTTCCTGCCAGGCAAATCTAAATTTAGCAAATTTATTCGTATATGCAGTTAGTAACCATTCTAAATCCAAAGTGCCACATGCCCGGCCTGGTCTACTCTCCTCCTACACGGGGGTTGGTTTACAGTGGGCCGCACCTGCCTGTCGCTCGGCTGGCCTCAGCTGTTGTGCCCCGTCATCTCCCCCGGCCATCGGCCACAATGACACGTGCAAGGGAGGGCCAGGTGGTGGATTCTCCTCTCGCGCTAGTGTTATTTAAATCATCAACGCTCGCTAGTTACCTCCCCTGTTCATCTGCCCCTGCAACATTCCCTTACACTCCATTCCCTTATCTCCCATTATCCACTCAAGCTGTGTAGCCGGCCACTTCAGTGCCCTGCCTCGGTGTAGCCTACATACCCAGAAGCACCAGGCTACAAGATTCACTCTCCCATTATTGGACATGCTGGATTGTTGTCTTTTCACTCTGCAGGCCTGGACACAGAGGTTCTTCCAACCTAATGTGAACTGTATCCTCCCTCCCTCCTTTCCAAATCTCCTCTCGACTTTGGTGGCCATCGGAACCCAAGCTAAAGCTCAATGTTGCTTTGGCATTTCCATACCAGTGACAATCTAATCAGTCAGCCAGCAGCCCACACGTCATCATGTAACCAGAGGCTTCTTAACAAAAGCCATAGAGGAGAGAGGACTAGGGTTGAAAAAGAGGGGGTCAATGTACGCAGTAACATTATCTGGCTACTTACTATATGACTCAACAATTCGTCATCAACTATTTTAATGTTCTGGACATCGTAAAAACAATAGGGGACACAATTAATTTGACTCAAGGTTCTACAAGCGCTGTCTGAAAGTCCCAAATGCATTTCAAACATGTATTGACTTATCGTCAATTATGCCTTGAGTATTCTATTAAATTGATGACATTCTATTGTGAAATTGTTAAAGGAGGACTTTGCATCCTACTACTCTCAGTAGAACTCAACAGTTCAGCATAGAGAGGTCCAGAGCACACCGTGGGATTTTAACATACAGTAGTATTCACCTGACCCCAGACCTCATTAAACAATTGGATCTTTTGACTCTTGTTGACAAGGGATATTTATATTACATTTGACCTCTGTTCTGCAGCTGTGACTTCTAACCCTAAACCTCAAGTCTGGGTTACCTCACTGGATGTATACTATGTCTTATCAAGCCAGCTAACATGGAAGCTCAAATATTCAAGAAATACATACTCACCCCATGTATTATTGGATAACGCACCTTGTAACAAATCACATGGTCTCAGAAATGCATTAGATCACCTGAAACAACTACCATATTCTAATTGGATGCTTTTCCAGAATTGATGTGAGTATTTGATTCTGTCATCTCACTTTTTTCCTGTATAGCCAAGACAAATGCTCAGTGAAAGGCCAATCAAGTGTATGAATCATCAGCCACTGTTTCATGGGAACTGAATGTTGACGTCTGCTTCCTCTCTCTCAGATTTAGAACTGAACCGTGATTTTAACGGGGATGAGTATGAGTGTGAAGACGAGGCCAAGCTCGTCATATTCCCAGACCACTTCGAGATCCCCTTACCAAATATTGAGGAGTTGCCTGCACTGGTCAGTGAGTGTGGACCCATGCCCTCTGTGTGCCATGCATGCTGAATGGAAACAGTGGATCACGTACCACCCTTCTCGCCATTTGCCTTTTCCAGTGCAGTGCTTCCTTATCCTATTTTTGGTTTTTGTATGCCATAGGTATCCTGTGCTTCTCTTTTTTTGGGGGGGGGGGGGGGCATCCTGTGTTAATGGTTTGTTAATCGCAGGGTCTAATTGTTGTGAAAGCCTTTGTGTGCATGTGTCCCACTGGTTGTATTAACCATATGCCAATGTACATCTATTATAATGGGCAGGACAGTAGCTTAGTAGTAGTAGTAGTAGTAGTAGTGACATCACAATCTGATCTGATTATTCTAACCAATGACCAGTCATCTTTTATTTGCATACATATCCTCCTACTTTGAACGGGTAAGTGTGGTAAGCTAGAGTCTAGATGATACTATCAGCCAATCAGGGCTGTATATGTAAATGTGTATTGATACGCCCACATGATCAAACTGAGCATTTCAATGGCAAAAGGAGGCTTGGGGTTATGTTAATAAATTATTTTCATGAAATAAACGCACAGCGTGAGTTATGAGACGTATAGTGATGATTTAAAATAAAAAGACTGCATGGGGGCTTTAAAAGTTACATTATTTGGTGTTATTAATCCTCTGTTACAGGCTTACTCCGCTATCGGTGCGAGTAAAATAGACATATCAGTGAGGAACTACAGTGATACTCAATTATATAATTATCTTAGTTTCAGGAACATATTTATTGTCTCTTTTCCTCACTGATCTAACTGGAATCAGGTTATCTATCCTCCTGTATGCACCACAGTCCTAGACCTGTTACCATAGCTACCCCCAGAAAAATCACAATGGAACAAAAATATATATTAAGGAAATTTTAAAAACACATTTTTCTCAGAAAAGTAGTGCACTGGGCCATTAATAGTCCGGTAATAGGGGACAGACAGAGCCGTCTCCAACGCAAACAAAAATTGTCCCCCCCCCACCCCCCCATCAACAAAAACATTATCGGCACCCCCAAACTACTACTAGTCTTATGTCAGTGAAACACATCTCCTCAATCAGTAGATCTAATGGCTCCTGTGTGTCCTGTGACTCCCAGGTGACAATAGCCTGTGATGCCGCGCTCAACGCTGCGTCAGCCTACAAAAAGCAGGAGTCTGACTCCTGGGACGAGGAGATCCAGGTGTCCAAACACGCCAGGAGTCTCCGACAGCAGGACAACGGAGTGAGGATCCCACCCAGGTAACAGCCCACTGATTGGACTGACATTAGTTACGCAATGATTTAGGAAACACCAATATTGTAGACATTGGCTTCAGAACAGCTGCCGTCTCTGTCAGCCTCTAGAGAATATGTATGTCTACAGTGTCATATCATTTTGTGCTCTTGTGTTGCTGCTAGTTTGTGGGTCCTCCTGTGTTTCTTGTGTGGTTTGGGGAGTCGTTTTGGGTTACTTGAGCTACTTGTGTGTCCCTCCACCTTACTTGTCGGATTCTGATCCCATATTAAGGAATCTCTCCTTTACCATGATCGAATGGTATATTCCAGTGGACAGACACTAAATATAACCCCAAGCAGACACTAAATATAACCCCAAGCAGACACTAAATATAACCCCAAGCAGACAGCAATCGCAGATAGACACTAAAAATAACCCCAAGCAGACACTAAATATAACCCCAAGCAGACAACAATCACAGATAGACACTAAATATAACCCCAAGCAGACACTAAATATAACCCCAAGCAGACACTAAATATAACCCCAAGCAGACAACAATCACAGATAGACACTAAATATAACCCCAAGCAGACACTAAATATAACCCCAAGCAGACACTAAATATAACCCCAAGCAGACACTAAATATAACCCCAAGCAGACGCTAAATATAACCCCAAGCAGACGCTAAATATAACCCCAAGCAGACGCTAAATATAACCCCAAGCAGACAGCAATCACAGATAGACACTAAATATAACCCCAAGCAGACACTAAATATAACCCCAAGCAGACAACAATCACAGATAGACACCCATGTGCAGCTGCATCACTCTGAGGTGCACAAAACATGATGGGACATACCAGAGCAACTCACCAGCTATTTTCTTAAGTGTCTGAAACCAAGTTACTCTGTAATGTATCTGAAGCCAAGTTACATTACAGAGTATCTTAGGTATCTGAAGTCAAGTTACTCTGTAATGTATGTTAGGTATCTGAAACCAAGTTACACTAACATTACAGAGGCTTTTGTGTAACATGGAGGTTACTCTTATTATGTACATGTAGCATTATGTACATGTAGCATTAAGAAGCACTAGCATTAAGAAGCACTAGCATTAAGAAGCACTAGCATTAAGATGCACTAGCATTAAGAAGCACTAGCATTAAGATGCACTAGCATTAAGAAGCACTAGCATTAAGAAGCACTAGCATTAAGAAGCACTAGCATTAAGATGCACTAGCATTGAGGAGTGTTTTACAAGCATTGAGGAGTGTTTTTACAATGAGAAACAGTAACACAAAAGTCTGTCTTACCCTGTTCATTGAACATAATTCATGTCAATCAATTAACTCCAATGAGAGAGAATGCTTTTTGGCCATTCTTGCCGTATTTTGTCCTTCAAGAAAAACGACACTGAACAAATGTAATAAGAGCTAATATATTTATCAACATGTGATATGACTCTGCGAATGTTTTCCCCTGTCCCTTCTCTCCTCTCAGTGGTTGGAAATGTCAGAAGTGTGAGATGAGAGAGAACCTGTGGCTGAACCTGACGGACGGAGCGGTGCTTTGTGGGAAGTGGTTCTTCGACGGTGCTGGAGGAAACGGCCACGCCCTGGACCACTACAAAGACACCAACTTCCCTCTGGCAGTCAAACTGGACAACATCACCGCAGATGGAGCAGGTCAGTACCCACTTCCTCTGGCAGTCAAACTGGACAACATCACCGCAGATGGAGCAGGTCAGTACCCACTTCCTCTGGCAGTCAAACTGGACAACATCACCGCAGATGGAGAAGGTCAGTACCCACTTCCTCTGGCAGTCAAACTGGACAACATCACCACAGATGGAGCAGGTCAGTACCCACTTCCTCTGGCAGTCAAACTGGACAACATCACCGCAGATGGAGCAGGTCAGTACCCACTTCCTCTGGCAGTCAAACTGGACAACATCACCGCAGATGGAGCAGGTCAGTACCCACTTCCTCTGGCAGTCAAACTGGACATCAGAGCAGGTCAGTGACACATATTGGGCTTCCGTGCTTCTACACCTGCATTGCTTGCTGTTTGGGGTTATAGGCTGGGTTTCTGTACAGCACTTTGTGACATCAGCTGATGTAAGAAGGGCTTTATAAGTACATTTGATTGATTAATATTGGGGAAAACATGCAACAATACATTATAAATGCTGACGCATTCATCTAACACAATAACGCATCATACCTGGGTTCAACTTTTCCATTGGTAGAAGCAAAGAGATCCTATTAAATTCATATTCTATCTATACAAGTAACAACCATCCTATTAATATGAAGAGGCCTTGGCCCTTGTTTTTTTGATGACCAGTAACAACCCCCGTTTCAGATATATATTCATTTGATGAAGAAGAAGCAGTCCTGGACCCTCACATATCCGAACACTTGCAACATTTTGGAATAGACATGCTACAGATGCAGCAGGTATAAGTCTCGCCGTCGTTGTAGGAAAGATTGAGAAGCTCTCCTGTTTTTTTCGTCTGTACTCTACCTGTTTCATAATACGTAACATTTGTGATGTTCAGCACACTGTCAAACAGCCACTTCCGTTTCACATAGATCAATGTAAAGCCTAGAATAACAGCAACCACGTCTAGATTAATGTGACCCCTTTATTTTGAACCTCTACTCCCTCATTTTGTTCTATTGGTTGAAATAGAATGGAACAGAAAATGGCCACCTCAACACAGACAACACAGAGAGCGTTCGGCCTCGGGTCAGCGAGTGGGAGGTGATCCAGGAGTCGGGCATGAAGCTGAAGGAGGTGTATGGCTCAGGTTTCACGGGCATTAAGAACTTGGGTAACAGCTGCTACCTGGGCACCACCATGCAGGTCCTTTTCAGCATCCCAGAGTTCCAGAGGGCGTGAGTATAACTAACGTGTGTGTGTGTGTGAGATATATAGAGAGAGGGGGCCTCTAGAATAGACCAGAGTAAACATACAAAGTCAGGACACTGCGGGGGTCATGTTCAGCCCTCCTACAACAAGACGAATATAGATGCTGATGACGGAAAACTGACTCACTTGACCTAAAGGTGTTATTACGTGGTGATTGCACAGCAATACCTACAGTACTGAGAACAGCAGGCTAATACGAGTGGATGACTGTAGTATTCAATGTCATATTTTCCCTCTTTTACAGTAGCACTGAATGTACTGTCTGGCGTCTGTTTTTGAATCTCTAGGTATGTTGGAAATCTACAGAGGATCTATGACTACTCACCTCTTGACCCCACCATGGATTTCAGCACACAAATGTGAGTCAATACACAGTCTGCATAATGTTGCTTATCATCAGTACAGCGTTTTGACCAGGGATCTGGCCCGCGGACCCGGGGAGGCTGAGTAAATTATAATGGACCTATACATTTTCGAATAACTGCCCTTCTTCTAGCCCGCAAGTTGCCTTTGGCAAACTAAAATAAATCAGCGTGGCCCTCCCACTGAATTTTGAAATCCCGATGTGGCCCTCGAGACAAAATGATCCCCTGGTCTTGTCTCACACCTCCAAACATCTGACCGGTTCACATAATTGCTGACTTGCCGTTAAAAGCCCCTCTATGCCAACTCTAATATTTTCTAGCTACACTGTATATACACAAGTATGTGGACATAACTTCAAATTAGTCCATTCGGCTATTTCAGCCATACCTGTTGCTGACAGGTGTATAAAATTGAGCGCACAGCCATGCAATCTCCATAAACAGACATTGGCAGTTGAATAGCCTTACTGAAGAGATCAGTGACGTGGCACCGTCATAGGATGCCACCTTTCCAACATGTCAGTTTGTCAAATGTCTGCCCTGCTGGAGCTGCCCCAGTCAACTGTATGTGCTGTTTATTGTGTGGTGGGAACATATAGGAGCAACATCGGCTCAGCCGCGAAGTAGTATACCACGCTCACAGAACGGGAACGCTGAGTGCTGAAACTCATAGCACGTAAAAATCAAACTGTTCGTCGGGAGCTTTATGAAATGTGTTTCCATGGCCGAGAAGCCTCCTAAGATCACCATGGACAATGCCAAGCGTCGGCTGGAGTGGTGTAATGCTGGGCGCCATTTTTCTCTGGTGCAGTGGACACGTGTTCTCTGGAGTGATACTGTAAATCATGCTTCACCATCTGGCAGTCCGACGGACGAATCTGCGTTTGGCGGATGCCAGGAGAAGCCTACCTGCCCCAATGCATATTGCCAACTGTAAAGTTTGGTGGATGAGGAATAATGGTATTTTTGGGGTGTTTCATGGTTCGGGCTAGGTCCCTTAGTTCCAGTGAAGGGAAGTCTTAATGCTACAGCGTTAACATGATCGTGTTAATGACCTTCACCATGTTAATCTGATGCAGATCGTCTCATAAATCAGGAAGTTGATTACCACTGGTGTTGCCCAATCGATTTTGTTCTTAGCAGCTGTTAGTAGTTAGAGTAGCCGTTACACTGCAAGCATGTGTAATATAGGTAATGTGTGTTTTGGTTGGTCAATCATTTCATTGCTTTCCTTTTGTGTGTGTTGATGGTGGAGACGGTATTGGCAAAGAGCTTTTGTTCTTAGCCAAGTTTTGGCAGCTATTACAATGCTTTCTTGTGTATTAGGACAGGCACGCTATTACAATGCTTTCTTGTGTATTAGGACAGGCACCATGGGTTAGCCAAGTTTGTCACTAGTTATATAGGTGTCTTTTTGTTTTTGTTTGTCCTCCAGGGCTAAACTGGGCCACGGACTTCTCTCAGGCCTGTACTCCAAACCACCAATGAAATCCGAGCTCATCGAACAGGTGATGAGAGAAGAATACAAGGTATTAGACTGGGCATGTCCAGCTCCTTATCTGGGAAAAATTATAAACTGGCAACTTGGGAGAACAGAACGTTTTTGTGTTGCCAGATAAGCAGGGGAAAGAGCTGTACTGTTCTTCTCCGTTCATTATTCAGCTGCTAAATTTTCATCTAGTAATGCCAGTGTAATATAATGAGGAGTCTGCATTCAGGTTAGGGCCAGGTTTGGACACACCCAGACATCTGCGTGGAACACCATTGCCTGGAGAATGGGGAAGGGAGGGGTGGGGAGAGGACTTGTAGAAATATGAATTCTCTGTGGCAATATTCATTGTTGCTCATATTTTGAGTACCTTGTAGTTTAGACATTTAAAGGGGTGTGTTGCATGTATTCAATATCATAACCCAATATCTTTCCCAAATTATTTTTGGGTTGTAGTAACTCTTAGCAGTATAACTACTTCCATTAACGTGGATATTGTATTTTCTATTTATAGTATAAACTGAAGCTAACATTTTGAGATTTGATTGTCTTAGATGCCCCATACATGCTGCAATAACAACCCAATTGTGTTACAAAGTATTGTCTATTCAGGTAGCAAATGTAGTGCCATTTTGGCATTTTTCACTGCATAGATATCTAGCTGCTGCATATCAACTTGTCTTGCATGAGCAGTGTGAATTGTTGCTAATCCAATCTGACCAATACAGTCCTGAATCCTGAAGTATTTAGTATACAGATTACAGACATACAGGGACTACACTACAGCACCAACTGTTGTGCGATGTATGATTCATCTAACATTGCCATGTAAAGACCCTCTGGATTTCCTGCAGATTGCATGTTTGTTTTGTGGGGAAAGGATATTGAGGGTTACTGCCAGTATGCATGTTTGTTTATTGGGGAAAGGATCTTGAGGGTTACTGCCAGTATGCTTCATTTTGCCCAGTGCCTCATTATGCACTGTGGCTGTAGAGCTGTCAGTGGGTTTAGGTACAGCACCGATTAGACATTACACTGTTGTCACCGCTCTCATAACCACAGAAATAGACAAGTTGTACATGGTTTCTCATTGCAGCACCAGTCGAAGGGCATCTCTCCCAAGATGTTCAAAGCCATGGTCAGCAAGGGCCACCCCGAGTTCTCCTCCAACAGACAGCAAGACGCACACGAGTTCTTCCTGCACCTCATCAACCTGGTCGAGGTGTGTATGTGTGTATGGCTTCATCTCCATAAGTAGTAGTGAGTTAAACTACTGGAAAGGCATGTGGTGGTGTATACAGTATACCATTGTTGCAGAGGTACAGCAATTGGCAAACAAATTCACTGGTGTTCAACAAAAGGCTCATAATCGTCAATTGTATCAATCAGCACTGGCTTTTCAGTTAGTACAGATTATACAGGGTGTACTGGCTTTTCAGTTAGTACAGATTATACAGGGTGTACTGGCTTTTCAGTTAGTACAGATTATACAGGGTGTACTGGCTTTTCAGTTAGTACAGATTATACAGGGTGTACTGGCTTTTCAGTTAGTACAGATTATACAGGGTGTACTGGCTTTTCAGTTAGTACAGATTATACAGGGTGTACTGGCTTTTCAGTTAGTACAGATTATACAGGGTGTACTGGCTTTTCAGTTAGTACAGATTATACAGGGTGTACTGGCTTTTCAGTTAGTGCAGATTATACAGAGTGTACTGGCTTTTCAGTTAGTGCAGATTATACACTACAGATTATACAGGGTGTACTGGCTTTTCAGTTAGTACAGATTATACAGGGTGTACTGGCTTTTCAGTTAGTGCAGATTATACAGGGTGTACTGGCTTTTCAGTTAGTGCAGATTATACAGAGTGTACTGGCTTTTCAGTTAGTACAGATTATACAGGGTGTACTGGCTTTTCAGTTAGTACAGATTATACAGGGTGTACTGGCTTTTCAGTTAGTGCAGATTATACAGGGTGTACTGGCTTTTCAGTTAGTACAGAATCTGCACTACAGATTATACTGGGTGTACTGGTTTTTCAGTGTGTATAGAATATACTGTGTTGTTTTTCAGTTTATACAGTTTATACAGAGTTTATTTGTACATTTATTTCAATAATGACAATGGCCAAAGTAAAACTGCTTTCATGAAATGGCTACTGCAAAGCATTTTCCTGACCATGTCGATGCGCCTCACTCTTGTCACGCATGGTCAATCTGGGGTCTTGGGGGAGGGGAGGAGGGACGGGACGATGTCCCCTCGGCCCGGCAGACACACTCTGAAGTGACTTTCTTAACCAGGTTACATTTAGACCTATCTATCTATCGGTTACACAGGCCTGATAATGCTTCCTATTTTGTTTGTTGTCCACACTTATACTCGAAACCTGTCACTTTCTCTGCTCTTGTCCTTGACGCAACAAAACAATTGATCCAAAATCATTTTACTAGACTTACTATGTATCGTTTATGTTTTAGTCATTTGTGGCGATGTTCTGAATAACAGATTTTTTTTTTTAACATGGAGCAGGAAGGTAATGTAAAGTAAGATGCTAAACAGGAGCTAACAAGCCAACTTCATGTTAATGTAAGTAAAAGAAAAAAAAACAGTTTTCTCTCAGCTTCAGAACACCTTTTACGATCAGACGTTTCTTCCATGAATGTTAATAGAGTTGTATTATCTGTGGTGATATTCAGCTGTTCTTAACCTGCGTGGAGGAACTGAGTCGGTTGGACAGAGATGGGCGCACCCGAGTGGCGCAGCGGTCTAAGGCATTACATCTAGGTTCAAGAGGCGTCATTACAGTCCCTGGTTTGATTCCAGGCTGTTTCACAACCAGGCCGTGATTGGTAGTCCCATAGGGCGGCGCACAATTGTCCCAGCGTCGTACGGGTTTGGCCCGGGGTAGGCCGTCGTTGTAAATAAGAATTAGTTCTTAACTGACTTGCCTAGTTAAATAAAGGTTACATTTAAAAACATGTAAAAAAAAAAAAATAAGCAGAGTCTTACAGTAGCCTTCCTATCAGCATGTTTAGCCCTGGGTCTGCCTGCCAGACAGTCGGCTGGAATACTTCAATGGTGTTGGGAGTAAAATTATAACCTGAGTATTTCTGTAACTTCTTAGAATAGAAAAGCTGCTGCTGTGACACCCAATACGAGTCAAATGGTTTAATTCAAGACCCATTGCCCCATGAGTCCTCAAATTAACACAACAAACACATTTTAGTCCCCAGTAAACAGCTGCGTACCTCTTTCTGTTTCAGTTTGATTTGTTTCCCTCTGTCTTTCTTCAGGAGTTTTAACTGTACGTAATTGTACAGTAATCTGTACACCAGTATTTCCACTTGCACATCTATCATTCCAGTGTTCATTTGCAAAATTGTAATTACTTCGTTCCTATGGCCTATTTATTGCCTTACCTCCTTACTTCGTTTGGACACACTGTATACCGATTTTCTATTGTGTTATTGACTGTATGTTTGTTTATCCCACCTGTAACTCTGTGTTGTTTTTGCCGCACTGCTTTGCTTTATCTTGGCCAGGTCGCAGTTGTAAATGAGAACTTGTTCTCAACTGGCCTACCTGGTTAAATAAAGATGAAATATAAGAAAGAAATCTTGGCATGGTTCCTCTTGTGATAATTGAGGAGTGTATAAGTTGATGCATATTGTTACTGTTTAAACATACATGCAATTAATGAAAGTCCCAATATTCTCCTGATGTTCAAATATGATGGAAACCGTTACATTTCCAAACCCTTTTTTAACTGGAAATTCAACAGCATAGATTGATATCCAGTATATTCGCTCTCTCCTTCCTCACCCTCGCTCTCTCTCTCCTTCCTCACCCTCTCTCTCTCCTTCCTCACCCTCTCTCTCTCTCTCTCTCTCTCTCTCTCTCTCCTTTCTCTCTCTCTCTCTCTCTCTCCTTCCTCTCTCCTTCCTCTCTCTCTCTCTCTCCTTCCTCTCTCTCTCCTTCCTCTCTCTCTCTCTCTCCTTCCTCTCTCTCTCTCTCTCTCTCTCTCTCTCCTCTCTCTCTCTCTCTCTCTCTCTCCTTCCTCTCTCTCTCTCTCCTTCCTCTCTCTCTCTCTCTCCTTCCTCTCTCTCTCCTCTCTCTCTCTCTTTCCCCCCCCCCCCAGAGAAACAGTGCTGGTTCAGAGAACCCCAGTGATGTCTTCCGCTACCTGGTGGAGGAGCGTGTGCAGTGCTGCCAGACGCAGAAGGTGTGCTACAACCAGAAGGTGGACTACCTGATGCAGCTCCCGGCCCCCATGGAGGCTGCCTCCAACAGAGGTAAGGTCCCACCGGCAGCTGGACCGGCCACATGAGAACCAGCAGGGCTGCTTGCTCCCCCCCACGGCCCTCCTCTTCAAATGGCATGGAGGATCGATATCTCGGAATGCAAATTTGGGGTGGGTGTTTGTGTTTTTAAAGGCTCAATACTGCATATCACTGTTGGGGAAACAAAGGCATTTCAAGATGTTCTATATAAAAATCTAATTTTATTTGTCACATGCGCCGAATACAACAGGTGTAGTAGACCTTACCGTGAAATGCTTACTTACAAGCCCTTAAATCTTTTTTTCAATTCTTGCCTAAAATGACACCCAAATCTAACTGCCTGTAGGTCAGGATCTGAAGCAAGGACATAAATAATCTTCATACCATTTGAAAGGAAACACTTTGAAGTTTTTGGAAATGTGAAATTAATGTAGAAGAATATAACGCATTAGATCTGGTAAAAGATAATACAAAGAAAAAAACGTGTTTTTTTTCTCATCATTGAAATGCACAATTTAATTTAGGCACAATTTAGATTTTGGCCACTCGATGGCAGCAGTGTATGTGCAAAGTTTTAGACTGATCCAATGAACCATTGCATTTCTGTTCAAAAAATGTTTTCTCAAGACTGCCCAAATGTGCCTAATTGGTTTATTAATACATTTAAGTTGATAATTGTGCCCTCTCCTCAAACAATAGCACAATATTATTTCACTGTAATACCTACTGTAAATTGGACAGTGCAGTTAGATTAACAAGAATTTAAGCTTTCTGCACATATCAGATATGACTATGTCCTGTGAATTGTTTTTGTTACTTTCAACCTTATGCTAATCACATTAGCCTTCGTTAGCTCAACTGTCCTGCAGGGGACACACAAATCCTGTAGAGGTTTTAACCAACAATGTAGTTCAAGAAATAGAGTTAAGAAAATATTTACTAAATAAACGAAAGTTTAAAAAAATGTATAAAAAAATAACACAATAAAATAACAATAACAAGACTGGGGGTACCGGAACCGAGTCATTGTGTGGGGGTACAGGTTAGTTGAGGTAATTTGTACAGGTAGGGGTGAAGTGACTATGCATAGATAATAAACAGTGAGTAGCAGCAGTGTAAAAACAGGGGAGGGGGGGGGGGGCAGCAGCAATGTAAATAGTCCGGGTGGCCATTTGATTAATTGTTCAGCAGTCTTATGGCTTGGGTGTAGAAGCTCTTAAGGAGCCTTTTGGTCCTAGACTCCAATCACCGGAGTCTGTCGACAACAACAGCATTTTAGTAGAGTGTGTTAAATAGCTTTGTGTTTGTGTGACAGAGGAGCTGATGGCGTATGAGGCCAAGCGAAGAGAGGCAGAGGAGAACATGAGAGCCCCTCCAGAGCCTGTGAGGGCCCGGATCCCCTTCACAGCGTGCCTGCAGGCCTTCACAGAGCCAGAGAACGTCCCCGACTTCTGGAGCTCAGCACTGCAGGCCAAGTCAGCTGGAGTCAAGTAAGCAAAGGTCCTGGTCTATGGCCTTGAAGAAAGGTTAATGCCACACACTAAAATCTTTACTATTCTTTTCTTTCCAGGACTTCCCGTTTCGCCTCCTTCCCAGAGTATCTGGTAGTGCAGATTAAGAAATTCACATTTGGGGTTGACTGGGTTCCAAAGAAATTAGGTGAGTAAGAGAACTTGATGTCTCTCCACAAATGGTTTGTCTTGTCTGCATCCAAGATTTTCACTAGTACCAAGAGGATGCTGATTTATGTCTGAACTTTTGTGTCTACCCGCATTGTAAAATTATATTAAGGTATTTTATGTTTTTTCATTGAAGGCCTAGAATACACTCTCCTTGTAGCCTATTATTAAGTAAGTTCTGTGGATCCCCAGCAGAGGGCGCTGTCACACAGTGTTTCTCTGAGGTCCACTGAGGACACAGACAAGACAGTCTGGATCCAAACTGAACTGAAGACTGATTTCATTAAGTAAAACAGAGCTATTTAGTTTGGATCCAGGCGAGAAGAAGATGCATTGCCCTGAGAAAAAAACGGTTATCTAAGCTCTTGCTCTACCTGTGTTTTTTTTAAGTACTCCCAAATTAAAATGCAAAGGATTGAAGAACTTGAACACCTACCTATGAACACCTACCTATGTTTTCTGATACTGATACACTACATCTTGTGTTTGGTACTGTGGCTCTAGTGGTGAACATGAAAGCTATCAGTTTGGTAATGTGTAATTAGCTGGAATCTTCATGCCCAAGTCTTCTCCAGACTGTTTTTCTCCTCTTCCAGTCCATTCTGTAGTAGAATCTCTGTGTTGCATTTATATGGACACACAACCAAAAAATGTTTTGCAACAGAGAACTAAAATGAGCATTGATTATTGGACAAATTCCGGTAGTCCCTCCCTGTTTGTCCATTTGGTGCCTTATGAACACACCCTAGTTGTTTGACCTCTGACCTACTGTTGTTCCACAGATCTATCCATAGACGTACCAGACTTCCTGGACCTGTCTCGACTCCGGGGCACAGGGCTGCAGGCAGGAGAGGAAGAGCTCCCTGACCTCACCCCCCCCATCGTCCTGCCTGAAGACACCAGAGGTAAGGATCACTTTCAGGTGTGCCGGGTGGAAGCAGGCCTTGACTTTCTGACCAGTGGTCTTGGTCCTAAAGGAAAGCTGGTGTTTGGGGCTAAATCTGTCACACGTTGTCATCCGTCTCACCAGCCACTTGGGGTCCTGGGATGTTAACTATCCATTTCCCCTCCTCTCTTCCCCCTAAATGTGAGACTCTTTGTAGTTGATGTGCTCAGTATGCCCGTCTACTCTCTTTGTGATCTTTATCTCCTTTCTTCCTTCAGTGTCGGTTGTTTTGGACGGATTTAGCAACAATGCACTGTTAATATTTTAGCAGGTACCAGGCACATTATGTGCTGTACAGTCCTAAACCCCAAAACACTTGAAATGTGCTCCAGGCAAGCAATAAAAATAACTCTGTAATGCTCTGTTGCTGCAATGGCTGTCTTGTTGAAGATGCCTCAACCTTGTTGAGAATCTCTTAAGCTGAAAGTCCCCGACATCAGGCCCTAGAATTACTTAGAAAAATATCTATTTGTTTACATGCCTTATTTTATTGATTTCCCACCGTTTTATAAGTCAGAAGACAGCCATCCAGACCTTGTTAGGACCTTGTAAACATCCTCTGTCGAATAAACTTGTATTTTCCTCCCTCTGGTGGTCAGTTGCATCATTACATCCATTTATATCACTTCACTGCAATGTTACGTCAAATGGGCGTTCATTATAAAAACATCTATCCAGCTTGAACGCTTTACGGCACGCTTTTTGACCACTAATGTCATGATATGTTTGGGAAAGTAATAAAGAAGGTGAAATATATTGGGTAGATGTTCCTAAAACAGATTTGAACTATAAATGGACATAGTTATAAAGAATGGAAAAGCTTATTCATTAACAATGTTTTTTAAATTTCTTTATCATAACATCATATTTGTATACATTTTATTATACTTTTATTGTGTACTAGATCATATGGGTTAAAAAGTTGTTTTCTCAGACATAAATAAACGATTCCAGGTGAAAGCCAAAGGTCATAGCGTTCTGGAGTGGTTACACTATTGCATTAATAAAATATTGCCCTCTTGCTAGATGGAAGACTTAAAACTGTCAGCTCAACTGATTTAAAACTGTGACTCAGGCTTTAAAAGTTAAAACTCTTTTATTTCAACAGACGAGTATAACCAAATTAATGTCTTCCCCCTACCTAAAGTGTTGCTTTTTGGGGGTAATACCCAATGGAGTGATTTTTGAAAACTTTCATATGAGATCTCGTCTTATGGACTGTTGCTGAAAACTGAACAAAGCAGCTGGAGATTTGTTTTCTTGACTATCTTATATCCTATCTTTGAGGGAGGTGTCCAACCGTCCTACCTACATAATGCAAAAAGTGATTCACAATGTTGTTTATAAGGTTTTTGGGATTTATGTAGCCTTTGTCAGAGCAGCTTCAAAAATCCTATATTAAACACCAGCCCATGTCCCTGGACCTGTATCAATAGATATTCATTACATTTCTGTCTCGGGACAACGCCTAAGGGCTTCTGATTGATTTGCAAGTTTCTTTTTTTAAACCTTGAAATGCATCAATTCCCATCCAATTAGTTTTACGGATTTAGCATTGATTTACCATACGGTACATCAGTTTTTAATAGAGAAAAAAAACAGTACAAATAAGTTTACCGCCTTTGAGCTATAATAGTCAATACTTGTTTTCAGTAGCACAACATTTGTTATTAAACCTCAAGTGTGACCTGAACTGTAAGGATGCTGTTTAGGTCCATATTACCACATATTGAGAGAATCCATCTATTAGCTTTGATGCTGTATACTACACTGTTGAATTTAGCTAGTCAAAAATACATATTTACGTTGTACCTTGAAAATAATCACTTCTTCACTTTACATTTCAGATGACTCAATGAACTCCTCAGATTGTGAGTATTCCATCATACCCTTGTGTGTGTGTGTATATATATATATATATATCTAACCCAAAGCAAAGATTTACAACTAGGGAACAACTGTTATTCTGAGTTCTGCAGTAATGACGATATAAGCCTGACGATGCAAACCCAACAGCTGATGCAACCTCGTCGTAACTTGCCTACTAGCAAAAAATACTTTAAATACAACTTTTTTTTTTGTGGGGCAGGTTGTTTGTTGTTAGGGAGTTCTTGATTCGTAAGCTCTGGCTAAGATAGTGGTTGCTTTTTGCTTGTTCTCAGCCCCAGATATAGACGAGTCGGCGGCGATGCAGCTGGCGGAGATGGGCTTCCCTCTGGAGGCCTGTCGGAAGGCCGTTTACTACACAGGGAACATGGGCCCTGAAATGGCCTTCAACTGGATCATAGCCCACATGGAGGAGCCTGGTAAGAGCTAGGAGACCATCACACATAGACACATCGTACCACATGGATGTTAATCTAGCCCGATTCCCCCAGCCTCTTCTGGGTATGGTGGGCGTGCGCAGTGCACGCACTGAAACATCACTGAAATGACATGTGTGTCAGAGCAGGAGACAGGCCAGTGTGTGTGTATGTGTGTGTCAGTGGTCCTTTGTGGCTGAGTTGTCAGGGAATACTTTGTCACCCTGATGCTCTGGCTCCTTAAGGGGTAATATCGTTGTATAATTCTCCATGGGTAATTCATAACTTCATGCTGGAACTCTCTATTTGTTGCTTATACAAACAATGTAAAGAGATTGTTTTAATGTCCAATACTAAAGCGCTCAGGTAATCGTATTCTGCTTAAAATTAAGATGAATAGGTCACAAGACAAAAGGACACAAGTTTTGGAAACTTGACAGTTGGAAGAGAAGAAATGTCAATTTTATTCCTAGCAGGCGCAACAGTAATGAAACCTGTGGTGATAGTTGTTTACCAACACACTCCTCGAGCTGTTTGACCTATCACAACTCTCACTTCCTTTACTTCCATGTTTAGCATGGAGAGATATTATTGGACCAGGGATGAACTATCCATTATTAGAAGTAACAAAAGAGACAAAACGCCAACATGGCCGTCCATTCTCATTCTTGTCCATTACTACTCTGCCAGGTATACTTACTGTTGATCATGAAAGCATATTGTAGGATATTTTAGGATTTGTTGTTTTAAACCTGTGAGGTGTTAAAGGGGAGGTTAACCTTTGCTTTCAGGGGAGAAAACAGACAGAGATTAAAAATGTAATCTAATCTCCATAATAATAATTGACATAATCACCACTGGACCAAAAGGTTTTCCTCCCGCGTCTGGGAAATAACCATCCTGTGTGCATGAAGAATGCATATTTACCTAACATTTAGTTTTGAAGTGGGTTGAAAAATATATATATATTTTTAAAAAGCTATCCATGCAGAAGCCCATTCTGTCATTTTTTTTTTCTACATTAAAATTCCTGGTTTCTTGCTATAATACCAGCCAATATTTTACAGTGATTTTAAAGAACTAAAAAAAAAAGAACATCTTGTAATAGGAAAAATTCCTATTTTCATATTTACTTTCTAATGACACTTTTGTGTGAATAGTTTGTCCCTTCCTCATTACATTACACCAGTTCCCAGAAAGCTGTCAAAAGATGACTAAATAGTTCCCTCCAGATTTGTATGATGGGGTAAATTACTATTCCTGTGACTAGTTAGGTTTTCCCACCGAGGTGGGAATGGAGCATTACCATGGGCCTGTCGCAGCAACGGCAACCTTTCTCACATAAACGACACCTTATTAGCAATCCTCTTGTCGTGAAATCACACTGTTTAAGTAAATAACAAGTTATCCTTTGGTAAACAAGGGGTTACCTTCAGACAGAAAAACACAACATTCCGTGTTTTTGTTTTTTTTCGGGCTTCATTACTTGTGTGTGTGTGGTGTGTGTGTGCGTAGCTGTGTCCATTTGTTTGTTTAAGTTCTGCTAATTGGCATGCTTCTGTTTTGAAGAATTTCTTAAGTAAAAACGCTTTCCACAGGAACATGGCAGAGACATATATATATATCCCATTTAGCAGACGCTTTTGTCCAAAGCGACTTACAAGTCGGCTGGGGCCACTACTTTTTACATATGGGTGGCCCCAGCGGGAATCGAACCCACGACGCTTGGCGTTGCAAGCGCCATGCTCTACCGACTGAGCCACACAGGACCCATATATTTACAAGACAATGATTTTCCTTCAAAATATTAGAAATATTGAGTGTGTTTATGCACAGTACACGTGTGGGAATGTACTCGTGTTAGTAGGTTTGTTTTAATAACGGCCTATTTATGTGTATGTGGTTGAGAGCACACAGGTCAACTTGCACAGGTGTGTGATAACTATGTAAATTAATTGGGCCCTCAACTGGTTCAAACTAGGGTATAACATGTTTATAGAGAATTGATGTCTCGCCAAGACAGGGTTGTATTGTAACTTTTTTAAGCTGCCACCTGTTGTTTCTTTCTTTCTTCCCCTTCCTAAATCTTTAACTGTTTTAGTCTTAAATCCTTAACTGCTCATGTCGAATTGTTTTTAAATATGCATGAGTCACCAGCCAGCCTGATATGCTGCATTATGATGACCTCAGTATTAATGTTCTCCGAGATTTACTGGGACAGTCGTTTTCTGACTGTAAACTCTCCTCCTCCATCTGTCTTGTTCTGTTATAATCATATCAACAGTCCTTTTCACTGATCGACCAGGGTGCTCTTCCTGATTTGGCCTTTGTTTGAATAGGCGATTACTTATTAGGATCAAAGATGATCTATAGATGGAAGGTCGGCGGAAGGAGACGAGGTCAGGTGGGACCATTCTAGCCAATGAGAGGTCAGATGAGCCTGTGAACAACAGACACACCTATGATATGTAGTCGTTTTAAAATAAAGTTGCAGAAATGCCACGTAAGTCCACTTTTATACAAGTTTATTCGTAAAACATCCTAACCATTGCGAAACCTATATTCAAAGAAAAATAAGCCTGACCTACCAAATTAGCAATTACCAATTTTTTTTTACCAAATCCGACACTCATTATTGAACTCACTCACTCTCTCTGTCTCTGTCTCTGTCTCTCTCTCTGTCTCTCTCTCTCTCTGTCTGTCTCTGTCTCTCTCTGTCTCTGTCTCTCTCTCTGTCTGTCTCTGTCTGTCTCTGTCTCTGTCT
Source organism: Oncorhynchus masou masou (assembly GCF_036934945.1). Classification (NCBI taxonomy): domain Eukaryota; kingdom Metazoa; phylum Chordata; class Actinopteri; order Salmoniformes; family Salmonidae; genus Oncorhynchus; species Oncorhynchus masou. Next base: position 92,956,607 of record NC_088242.1, read on the forward strand.
CCTGTCTCTGTCTCTCTCTGTCTCTCTCTGTCTCTGTCTCTCTCTCTGTCTCTGTCTCTCTCTGTCTCTGTCTCTCTCTCTGTCTCTCTCTCTCTGTCTCTCTCTCTGTCTCTCTCTCTCTCTCTGTCTCTGTCTCTGTCTCTCTCTCTCTCTGTCTCTGTCTCTCTCTGTCTCTCTCTCTCTCTCTCTCTCTCTCTCTGTCTCTCTGTCTCTCTCTCTGTCTCTCTCTCTGTCTCTCTCTGTCTCTGTCTCTCTCTCTGTCTCTCTCTCTCTCTCTCTCTCTCTCTGTCTTCTCTAGACTTCGCTGAGCCCCTGGCCCTTCCTTCCTTCATGGAGCCAGGCCCCTCCATGGCCAGCCTGGGCCTGGCAGCCACCCCCCTGGACAACCAGCCTCCGGAGGAGAGCATCGCCATCCTCACATCCATGGGCTTCCCCCGCCGCCACACAGTCCAGGCCCTCAAAGCCACGGTCAGTGACTCTCTTTCTTCTCCTGCTCACACACTCACTCTGGTGAAAACCACACAAACATATTGTCCTGGCCCAGGATGCGTTCAGTAGGCAGTAGTGCTTCGGTCGTTTTTAATGAAGCTTGTTCAAGTGTGAGTTGGCATAATGTAGAGGTGTATGTATTGTATTCAGGAGTATGGACAATAAACAGGATCAAAATATGTAAATAATTGAAAGGGAGGGCTTTATCATGTTTTAGGTAGTTTCATTTCCCAAACATTGTTTAACCAATATATTCTATTTCTCCGTCTGATCTTGGGCTTGCTATTTCTATTTTAGACACATCATGGCCAGAAATAGTGCCATTGATATGCTGCAGGAATGACGGGGAGTTGCTTTCTATAGTACCGAACCGTGCTGGAGTCAGGAGAACCTGAGAATCCTGCTCCCTGAGCTATAAACAACTTGACTGGCCAGCTTGTTGGCTGATATTTAGCCATTTTAATAACCCCTTCATGTTCTTGGTGGCTCCCGAGATCCCCGTTCTACATTCTGTTTACAAATAGAGCAATGAGTCTAGCTATGCGCTTTCATCTTTTCAGTTCTATGAGTCAGATCGGTGCATGTCATACGTGCAACTATAGCACAGTCCTTTTGATGCATTTGCTTGTGTGTTCCTTTAAATGTACTTTTTTTTCATTTAAGCCAGGAAACAACTAATTAATTCAATTACGTTATGAGTTGTATATCACCACTATATATATATATATATATATACACCAGTAGAATTCCATTATAGTGGTTGTGTTTCTTTTTGTCACCTGCCCTGTCAGCATTGAAACAGACCCCCTGATTTCCTTGTTTACTGTCTCTAACTACCCTTTAAACTTCTTGCCTTCCAGACTTTTCTTATGAAAAAGCCCAGGGTCCCCGTGAGTGGAGTAGGGTCTTCTAACAATATCCTATCATAATATCCGAGTGAGCAGGCAGGAAGTGTTCGACCTCACTGACCTGTCTGCCTGCCTGTCTGGGCATGGCCAGTAAGAGCAGGCAGCATCAGATCACCCCACCCCCCCACCATGTGCTCTCAGCACTGGCATCTGTGGTGAATGAATCACGCCTCTATTCTGGATTAAAGGCTGAGGCTAATTGAGGGAATTAACCATACATGGAGAATGAGAATGAGAGCGGTGTTGAATAATTTATTTTGATGTTACCAATCTTGTTACATTTTGGTTTTGTAACTGTCAATCCTGTTACATACTGGTGAAGCATACCAGTCAACCCTGTTACATACTGGTGAAGCATGCCAGTCAACCCTGTTACANTGAAGCATGCCTGTTACCACTGGTGAAGCATGCCAGTCAACCCTGTTACATACATGCCAGTCAACCCTGTTACACACTGGTGAAGCATGCCAGTCAACCCTGTTACATACTGGTGAAGCATACCAGTCAATCCTGTTACACACTGGTGAAGCATGCCAGTCAACCCTGTTACATACTGGTGAAGCATGCCAGTCAACCCTGTTACACACTGGTGAAGCATGCCAGTCAACCCTGTTACATACTGGTGAAGCATACCAGTCACTCCTGTTACATACTGGTGAAGCATGCCAGTCAATCCTGTTACATACTGGTGAAGCATGCCAGTCAATCCTGTTACATACTGGTGAAGCATGCCTGTTACACACTGGTGAAGCATGCCTGTCAATCCTGTTACATACTGGTGAAGCATGCCAGTCAACCCTGTTACACACTGGTGAAGCATGCCAGTCACTCCTGTTACATACTGGTGAAGCATGCCAGTCAATCCTGTTACACACTGGTGAAGCATGCCTGTTACACACTGGTGAAGCATGCCTGTTACATACTGGTGAAGCATTCCAGTCAACCCTGTTACATACTGGTGAAGCATGCCAGTCAATCCTGTTACATACTGGTGAAGCATGCCTGTTACACACTGGTGAAGCATGCCAGTCAACCCTGTTACATACTGGTGAAGCATGCCTGTTACATACTGGTGAAGCATGCCAGTGCCTGTTACATACTGGTGAAGCATGCCTGTTACATACTGGTGAAGCATGCCAGTCAATCCTGTTACATACTGGTGAAGCATGCCTGTTACATACTGGTGAAGCATGCCCACTGGTGAAGCATGCCTGTTACATACTGGTGAAGCATGCCTGTTACACACTGGTGAAGCATGCCAGTCAATCCTGTTACATACTGGTGAAGCATGCCTGTTACATACTGGTGAAGCATGCCTGTTACATACTGGTGAAGCATGCCTGTTACATACTGGTGAAGCATGCCTGTTACATACTGGTGAAGCATGCCAGTCAATCCTGTTACATACTGGTGAAGCATGCCTGTTACATACTGGTGAAGCATGCCTGTTACACTGGTGAAGCATGCCAGGTTACATACTGGTGAAGCATACCAGCCTGTTACACTGGTGAAGCATGCCTGTTACATACTGGTGAAGCATGCCAGTCAATCCTGTTACATACTGGTGAAGCATGCCTGTTACATACTGGTGAAGCATGCCTGTTACATACTGGTGAAGCATGCCAGTCAACCCTGTTACATACTGGTGAAGCATACCAGTCAACCCTGTTACATACTGGTGAAGCATGCCTGTTACATACTGGTGAAGCATGCCTGTTACATACTGGTGAAGCATGCCTGTTACATACTGGTGAAGCATGCCTGTTACATACTGGTGAAGCATGCCTGTTACATACTGGTGAAGCATGCCAGTCACAATTGTCCATCTTCTGAGAGTTTGAGAGAAGATTGAGGGGAGACAGGAAAACATACTCTACTGTCTGTCCATAACACAAGGCCACTGATTAACAGATACAGTAATGAAAATGGTAATTACATGACAATTTAGCATACACTCTTTTAGAAAAAAAGAAAAAAAACTAAAATGGTTCTTTGGCTGTCCCCATAGGAGAACCCTTTGAATAACCCTGTTTGGTTACAGGTAGAACCCTTGTGATTCCAGGAAGAACCCGTTTGAGTTCCATGTAGAACCCTTTACACAGAGGGTTATACATGGAACCAAAAAGGGTTCTACCTGGAACCAAACAGGGTTCTCCTATGGGGCTAGTCGAAGAACACCTTTGGAAACATTTTTTTTTTGTTGTACCAATTATGACCTCTTATTTCCTTTGAAACAAGCAGGTTTGTTGTCATTTGTGTTGAATTGTTTACCAATACCAGAAAGTACTACTTATTACCAGTTAACACCAGCTGAAATAGGTCTGTAATAACAACATTTGTTGTTTCAGAACAACAACTTGGAGAGGGCTCTGGACTGGATCTTCACCCACCCGGAGAGGGAGGAGGAGGAGGAGGAGCCTAGTGACGACCTTTTGGACATGTCTGACATCATGGAGCCCAACGACAACACCTTCTCCAACGCAAACACGAACAGCCACTCCACGCTGTCCCCAGACCAGGATGCCTCGGGCCCCCGGATCAAAGACGGACCCGGACGTGAGTGACTCTGCATGACCTCTGACCTCATACACTGATCTAAGATCAGCCCCACCCTCCACAGTCCTGTCCATAACCATTATGAGCACAATGACAAAAGGAGAAGAGTTCCACACATAGAGATGTGTCAGATGGAGCTGGATCTAAAATATATGTAGCTGCTTTGAATACAAAGTGAATGTTCTCTCACTGCTTGCTGAACAAAATCAGAAAAAATTCACCTAATTGTGAAGGGCTAATCTTTCTCTTCCATTCTAACACCATTCTGTAAAAAGAAGGTAAGCGCACTGTTCTTTCATCAAATTTACGATTTTAAATAAACTGAACATGTAAATTCATAGCATGTTTGAGGAGACTCATACTATGCAGGGTCTCAGCATTTTTTTATTTTGAACTCGCAAATAGAAATCATGGACCACAGTCTCTCCAACTACCATCTGCATGCTTGTCAAGGTAAGAAATACATCCTCAGGTGAGGATTAAACACATCCCATAACACTGGAGATCAGATCAGGTGAGGATTAAACACATCCCATAACACTGGAGATAAAATCAGGTGAGGATTAAACACATCCCATATAGGATCAGATGAGGATTAAACACATCCCATAACACTAGAGATCGGATCAGGTGAGGATTAAACACATCCCATATAGGATCAGATGAGGATTAAACACATCCCATAACACTAGAGATTGGATCAGGTGAGGATTAAACACATCCCATAACACCGGAGATAAGATCAGGTGAGGATTAAACACATCCCATAACACCGGAGATAAGATCAGGTGAGGATTAAACACATCCCATAACACCGGAGATAAGATCAGTTGAGGATTAAACACATCCCATATAGGATCAGATGAGGATTAAACACATCCCATAACACCGGAGATAAGATCAGGTGAGGATTAAACACATCCCATAACACTAGAGATAGGATCAGATAATTGCTGAAAATGATAGTTGTGTTTTATGAGTCAGTTTTACAAGCTACTCCTTATGGCTATACTGTAGGCAAAATGCATCTGTTCTGTTGACAAGGGAGTTGTAGTTGATTGATTTGACTTCCTGTTTTACAGGTTACGAGCTTTTTGCTTTCATCAGCCACATGGGAGCGTCCACTATGTCTGGTCGTTATGTATGTCATATCAAGAAGGAAGGAAGGTAAGTCCGTCACAGTTTACATACTCTCCATTGATCTCTGCTAGATGATTTTAAACCACAATCTCTTTCACAATGAAGGATTTCAAATGAGTGATTTCAACAGACTGTTTTCCCTCCCGAACTCGTCCTTTGGGACCACCAACCGTTTGCAATGCACATCATATTTGATCTATTCCAACACTCGCACTCCTGATTCAACCAATCAAGGGCATGATCATTAGTTGACGAGTTGAATCACGTTTGCTATATTTGGAGTCAATCAAGTATTATCTTTGCTTGACCAGTGATCCTCACAGACCAGATTGGGAAACGCTGTCCTAAGAGACTGGTTAGATCATTTTGTAATCAGTAATCTACAATATGGCATGTAGAAATCAAGACGAAACTAAACGTATAAGATGAGGATTTAACCCAATGTGTTACCTATGCTTTATTCCACCCCCTATGTCAGATGGGTGATCTTCAATGACCATAAAGTGTGTTTGTCAGAAAGGCCTCCAAAAGACTTGGGCTACATCTACTTTTACCGTCGGCTGTCTAGCTGCTAGACCTATCCCCACCCCCCCCCCATTTACCGTCAGCTGTCTAGCTGCTAGAACCCCTTCCACTCAACCCTCCAACCTTAGAGAACCACAGCCTGGAAAACCGAGGACAACCATGACATCAGTGGAAACCATGGAAACACCTCAGACCAGCCATGAAACAAAGGAAGCCACTCAACTGATCCAAGTCACACAAGAGCAACAGGAAAATGCTTCCATGCTTCAAGTGCCGTCAAAAAAAGGGAAAGCAATGTGGGTATTTTTTGTATGTCACTGTGAAAATCGTGTGCTTTTGTGTATTGAAACATGTTATTTTGTCTATGGTGTTGGTACAGAGGGATGTGTGCAATTCTTGTTATTGGAGTGCTCTACACCTATAGTATTAGCCTATCAGATCGTGCCATTCATTTTCTATGCCTTCAGCTACTGTGCCAGTATTTTTATTAATGAAGTGCTACGTTTTATAAACGTGGAGCATGGTCCTGAAGTGATCACGCATCACTGCCAGGAACTAAAACTCTCTGAAGCGAAACTCAACAAAAAAATCACAATGCTGCTGGGAGCTTTGCATGTACAGATGTAGGATCTTAATTTGACCACAGCAGGAAAATAACCCTGTAGCAACTGGAAATGTGAATTGTGTGGATTATAATTAATGGACTTTTTTGTAGGGGTTGATACATTTTTATTTAGGACAAATCATATGATGAAAAAACGCATCATACTGTGTTTTGACAGTTCAAGATCTTGAAAGCTTGATCGCGGAAATACAAAACATTTTGGGAATGTATCAAATGTGGCGTAATGCAACGAATACTAAAACAGTTTTCTTAGTGATATTTTCCTTTAACGTGTGATGCAGGATAGACACATAATGGCATTGAATGCAGAGAAATGGGCAGCATAAGCAAGTTTCAGAATAAGGAAACACATTTGAAAAAACGCTCTCGTCTATGATGAACACTTACACATGGGAATCCATGAATATGTAATATCCTTATTGGAGAGTCCGATGTACGTACTGATGGTGTCATAATAGTCGCATATCTGTCTGGTTTTGACTTGCTGATGACATCCTGTTTTTTCTGGGATTCAGAGGAGAAACGGTAACAATTGGATGCATCAAGTTGAGTCAAGTTCATTTAATTTCCCACGAGAACAGAATGTTGTTTTTATATTGAAATCTGAAAGCACTTTTCGACAGATTATTTTATATCCTTGCTTTTCACAGAGAAACAGAACACTAGCATAGCAGCTACCTTGGCTCAAATACCACAAACTGATGTATTCGCTTCTCTTGAATGTGGTAAAAGCCATGGGCTGAATGTGTTTTATTTTCAGACCATGTTGCGATTTACTCGTACTGTATTCATACCGTTGTTGCTTCACATATAATTCTACACATAAGTGAAACATGCCTTGGATTGCCATTTTCCTCAGATCAGATTGGCCATGGTGACTAGCAATGCAGAATTTGTATTTTATTTTAATCCTTTAGATAAAAGGCCCACCCCCGTTTTGCATAATATCTAGAAATATTTTGTATACAGTGTTCTAAGGAGATCCACTTTGGTTGCTCGCCTAATTTGATTACATTTTTTTGTGGAAGGACAGACAACAAACTAACTCATGAGGTAAACTTTTGCCCGTGATGGTAGTCCTTAAATGTTACCTTGTTTAGTATTCATAATCGATACGCCACCATCTTTTTAAATGCAGAATGGTATGCATCTGAACACATCCAACTTGTGTTACGTTATTATTATAGCAATATGCACTGGGATGGAATCTCATCTCTTTAGAATACACCATGTACTGTAGGTTGTGATCTACTGCTTCTTTCAGAATGCGTTCTCGTGCTTTTATGACGTGGTGCAGTCCTGAATGTATTCCTTATGGTGCTCACTGCAACCAAAACCTATCTTCAGCTTTAATGCTCAAATCAAATCACATATCAAAGACCTTACTGACGCATAGTCACCAAACCCTATTGATACTGTATTCAGCATTTGCTCAAAGACTCTCTGCTCATGCACTGAGTCACTAGGATGTCTTCTTCTCCTGAGCCTATACAGCCACTCTATCAAAGACAGTTTGTCAACCGGTGTAGTTGTACAAACTAAGTGTTGCCTACAGTTCATTACATATCGACAAGGTAGTGGAGTGTAATGTTACATATCAAAAACCCTCTCATATTTTTTGCTTTCTAAGAATAATTACCTGGGACACTAGCCAATCAAAGACTACTTACCTGCGGCACTATCCAATCAAAGAATAGTTACCTGGGGTACTATTCAATCAAAATACTTACCTGGGGAACTAGCCAATCAAAGAATACTTACCTGGGGCAGGTTTCTTGAAAAAGTCAACATGATTTTTTTTTTTGCATTTTAATACTTCTCAATTAAATTAAAGCACTCCACAACACGAAGGGTGTTAGGAAAGAAACTAAAACTGCATATAAAGTCAAACATACTTTCTTGCTGTGCAGGATGAATCATGTTTTTGGACCCACACCAGGAACCCAGAAAATGGTTTTGATTTACTAGAGCCTTTGGTTGTGTTTGGGAGAAGATAACAATTCCCCCTCAAGATCTCCCATCCTTGTCAGACACTCCTTGATAATTTTCTGTTGTGTACTTTGCCTGTGCAGTGGGGATTCTTTATGGTCTCTGCAGTAACACAAAGACTTACATAATCTCCCTTCCACATGTGATTGTTTTTCTTATAGAGATAGAATGTATAGAGTGAACCCCTCTTTTCCATGTAGATTGCCAAGGGTCCCAGTGGCCCTTTGTATAACCAGGCCTACTTCACTGCCAAAGGTATTTTTTTGTTTATTTTACTAGGAAAGTCAGTTAAGAACAAATTCTTATTTTCAATGATGGCCTGTTCAGGGGCAGAACGACAGATTCGTCAGCTCGGGGATTCGATCTTGCAACCTTCCAGTTACTAGTCCAACCACTAGGCTACCTGCCTCCCCATCTGATTGCTGAGGGAGGGTGTTCTATGCATTCTAGTTCTTTACATGTGTCCTCTACAGGGGCTCCTCCCACCTTGGCACTCATCCTCTTTTAGGCTGGCAGGGTGACCTCTCACCTTCATTTACAGTGGATAGATTTGTTATGTAGGATGTCTGGGGCTAGATTCTATCAGTTCTGCCTTAACCCGCAATAACCGACAACTGAATAGCAGTTTCATTGTTTTTATTTAGGCGATGTCGGAGGTGTAACTACGTTGGCGCTGTCAAATCTGCAAACGTCTCCCGGCGTTAAACCGATCGTGGACATTGGATGCACCATGTCACATTAGTAATAATCCCATGTAGTCTTTTTTACAAGTTTGAATACTGGAATGTGTGTTTTAACCTACACCTCAATTAGGCTGATATTATTCCATAATATGATTTTAAATTTGAGTCCTTATTTCTATATAGCCTAGGCTTGCTTTCTCATTGTGAACTTTAACGCGAATGGGTGTGGCTTCATGACAATGACCACACGAACCGCTTGCTCACCGGTTTGCCAGCTCTGATACAGTTACACCTCCGACATGGCCAAAACACCAGCTATGCAGTGTTGATCTGATTTTAAATCTAGGCCTTCGTCTTCTGCCTTTTTTTCTCAGCCCTCCATCTCTTGTCTCTCCCTCTCCACCACTCGCTCTATCTCCCGAGGTTGTGAATGGTAACTAACGGTTCACCTTTTGTGTCACAAAACGCCTTCGTTCTGTCCGCATGTGCACTAAAAGTTGACATTCAGTCATTTGGATTGTACAATTGTATTTGTGTGTTTTCTAATGTAATTTAACTAAATGGTCAATGGTACTTCACCTGTTTTTACTCCTTTTTTTGGCCAATTCTGTAGTTTTCATTACATACAGATTCCCTGAAGGGATTATTTAAAGTAGACTTTTGTAATGTATGTATTTATCCAAATATTGTTTGGGATATCAGTATTGTAATGGAATATGTGAATACATGGTTATCACAACAATATATCCGCTGGTACTGTCAAATAAACTGCATATTTCTTGACATTTTGGACACTTGACACAAGTGTATCGTCAGTGAGAAACAAGCATGGTTATGGTTCATCATGATGACAATTCCTCAAGGGGTCCAATTTCTTGACTTCTCCAGTTCTTTACTTCATAAACAGTAGAATAGCATGCATGTCATGTAACATTTTAATTGAGTACTGTTTTGTTTTTAAATACGTTTTTTTATTATAAATGAAGTGGTTGTGATTCAGTAGGAAAGGAGAGTTGCAGTATAAAGTACCGAACAATGTAATACATACACGTTGGTAGACATGCAGTCGATGCGATGATAAAATATATATTCAAAAACAAATATAAAGAGACACTTTGAATATATTCAAAGTTTATTTTAAAAGACAACTTTCATAGCATATGTCTGAAAGGTGATGATGCTTGACTAGTGTTTTAGGTACATCGGGAGAGTATTTATTATGCATTGTTGGTACACTGTAAAGTATTTCATTTTTTTTTAAGGCATCAAAAATATTAATAGATCTATTCATACTTGTATATCAGCTATAGAAAACAAACCAGAGTAAACCAGCAGGGTACAATGAAATGTATCGTACACGAGACACAGAGAAATTATTGAAAACTGTAGGACTTAATGCTATTACACTGAGCAGGAAGCGTTGTCATTCAGTTGTATACACGCCTGAGAGGATCTGAAACCCTTTAGCCAAACGGTTGGTGTGTGGGCCGAGACCTGCACTCGGTAATCAGTTAGAGAGCACTACTTTTGGTTTCTCTCCAGATTCACTGCAAATGTTTTGTTATTGTATGTTACATTTCATAAAATGAAGACGTTTTAAAAGTGGATTGGAAAAATATTGCTATGTAACATCATGCTATATTTTGATTTTAGAATTAGGGGAAAGAAAAGCACTGCATGCATGAAAATATAAGATCATTCAAAATAAAGCATAGAAGATCTAGCATGCATTCAACCTGGAGTATGTTAGGTGTAGCTAGGTCATCACACCTGAGAAGGTCAACTGTTCTAGAAAAGGTACTTTGTCATCGGGCATCCTAACTCAACACACATCAATATAAATTCTACAGTAATATATATATATATATAGTTGGTAATCCAATAATTCAAAAACTGTTAAAAAAATAATTTAATCTTCTACATAACTACATTTATTTTTGTTCAAAAAGCACAGGCTTACTAGACCATAAGAAATCAGTGATTTTGAAGAAATCACTTGATACAGTAAATCCTGGTTCAGCATTGTACTACAGTGTATATGCTGCTGACGGTAAGGGCAACTAGGAGGCATGGGGCCAGAAAAACATTTCTGTAAATTATGCACTTTGGAATAAAAACAATTCTGTTCTCAATACTATTTTCCATATAAATCTACAGTGTAGAGTTGTCAGTCATCGTTGTCAGTCATCTATGACTCACTAAGACGTAGTCAATCATGATCGCAGTGACGATCATGATTGGTTACAACTAGATCTCAACCGCCTTTGCTCGCTGGGTGGGAGTGAAGGAATATCATCTTGTTGGGGTAGTTGGGCAACAGACTAAATTCATTAATAAATGGAAGGATGCCATAACGTGTTGGCCCAGTTGTCTTTGACGTTGTACAGTCCGCCGATGTGTTTTCTGGTCTTCAAAGCTAGCCTCCTATGCAGATTGCCAGCAGCGTGCACATATGTGCTGTGTCTCTGCAGTTGGCTCTGGCTCCTTGATGTTTTCAACAGTGATTCCATACACAAAATACTTCTGTTTTCCTCCTCTTGCGTTTTCTACTGGTCTGTTCCAACCATTTCCCTGTGTGGAAAAATAATATTCATTACGTTTTCAGATCATTTGAGTGGAATAGATTCAATACAAAAGAAATACTGAAATTAATCTGTTTTTCAATTACATTTACCCAGCAAGGGGACCACACTGTAAACTTGAATTTGGGTATGGTGGCATAACAAGAACGTCTTTAGGAGAAATTCAAAGTAAATTTTCAGCAGATGGCAGTAGTAGAACATGAATCTGACATTACAGCCCCCCCACCACTCTCTACAAGCCAGCCTCAACCGAATGTGTGGAGATGAGTTTGAAATGAAATTAACCTCTTTTCACACACCAAGGTTACTAAACCTGAAGGCTTTGGCTAGTGTGAATGTCAGTTTCCATGTGTTCTCGTCTGCATGGAAGTATTCGCCTCATTGACTTTCTTTCTAAATAATGTCTAATATATTTCTGCTAACGAGCCAAACCTTTCCCTAAATACCCATAAACTTAAATGGAGAATGAAAAGTTCTTAGTCATAAAGCAATAACTGGCCAACTTTTTGTTGTTGTTTTTTTTTTGTCTTCTGATAGATTTCCCCAATCCCCTTGGCTGATACAAACCATGCATGACATCAAAGCGGTACAATTTTTTGGGAGATTAATTGTCATGGCGATGGTGTCTCTGCCAGACCTTGATAGCATTCTCTCAAAGCAAAGATAGACTTTTCCTTTTGGTCCATTGATTCAGGCAGGGACATTGTATAATAAAAAAATGGCAGTATAAAACTTGACCTTTTGCATAGGATCCTTGAATCAAACACATTTGTTCGTTTGAACAGTAGGCCCGACAGGTTAACACACCAGTGCAATGCTACAGTACAGTGGTTGGTTGTCTTGCTACAGTACCGTGGTGGATATGATGGTGGCATGTGTTTTCCAGAGTGACATGCAAACTAACATCTGTGACGCTTCTAGACTACTCAGCCATCTAGCGACTAAGCACGCTACTCAGCCATCTAGCGACTAAGCACACTACTCAGCCATCTAGCGACTAAGCACGCTACTCAGCCATCTAGAGACTAAGCACGCTACTCAGCCATCTAGCGACTAAGCACACTTAAAGGGATAGTGTTTAGAGTAGAATTCTCTCATGGTAGGAATATTGTAGACTAGTAGTCTCTCATAAGAGGATATAGTTCTTTTGGCTTTATTTCAGGGGAATATTTTGGTAACACTTTGTTATGTATGACATTCATTAGTATAGCAAAAAACCTCATACATAAAATGCTTGTATGGGAACATGTAGACATGTCACTGTGTGAACTAGGTAAAGCTGACATTGACATTTTTTAAAATTTTATTTAACCTTTATTTAACTAGGCAAGTCAGTGAGCTGACATGAGTTGATGTCATGTTTTATAACCTTTAACGAAGTGGCCTTTGTGCTGCCTTTGATAAACAATACAGCATATTAAACATAAAGATTCTGTATTCTAGAAAAGAGTGTAAGGCCTCTAAAATCCATTCGCTACCATGCTTAATCCTTCGATTTAGTCATTAGTCATGTGACCTGAGTGAATAGTTTTAAAGGTCATCCCAGCCATCACCACCAACATGAACAGATTCAAAACAGGAAGTGTTTTCTGACACGTGGGAAGTACATTACCAGCTCTGAGGGAAAAATACGGGTCCATCTTGTCCAGCTGTGTGCTTCTCTCAAACCAGTTAGGGTAAAGTGAAACGAGGAGCTGGAAAAACCACAAACCGTGAAGAATTCGGAGGATGTCAGGTATTCGAGGAAGTCAAAAATGAATCTGAAAATGGCTTACATTGGTTGCCATAAAAATTGTGTAAATCAATTTCATTTTAGCATGCGTTTAAGATAATGCTTTTACAATCTGTCTCGTTTCATTAAGATAAGAGGAAATGATTTGTTTGTTTTTCAAAGTGCAGAGTCCCAAGTAAGGAAAAAAAGTTCTAAGCTTTTAGGTTCAGGCAAGTGCCACCGAATCCATTTAGGAACATGCTTTAGTTTCCATGCAGTGTTGTTCCTCACAGAAAAGAGGATAAAACCAACCCCCCCCCAAAAAAGAATATTGATTCTCTGCTGAAAACTGTCTCCGAGTCCCACGGCTTATGGTGTAGTCTTTATTGATTTTACTCACTAAATCCTTCCTTTAGGTCAGTGTGATAATCCGGACACTCTAAAAGTATCTGGATGAGGAAACCGTTCTTGTCAACCCTCAACACTGTTCAGCAAAAGCATTCTCAGTATTTCTCTTTCTCTCTCTTGCTCAGTTCCAATGAGTTAGTTTTAATTACTGTGTTCTCTAAGGCATTACTTGTACAGTCTTTGCCCGTCCTTGTGCTCTTCGGGGAAATCACAAATTGCAGTGCAAATCCATCGCAAAATAGACTCTTCGAGCACATGCAGTACTCAAGAAGACTGCAGAGGTACTGAGGAGTAGTAAAGATTTTGTAGTGCTCGCCAAAATAGACCACACACTCGTCATTAACTGGACAAAACAGCTCTTTCCAACTGTACACTTTGGGTTTTTGGCATTTGGTAGGAGTGTAGAGACTCTTCTCCCAGGCCTGTTGATAGGAGTGTAGAGACTCTTCTCCCAGGCCTGTTGATAGGAGTGTAGAGACTCTTCTCCCAGGCCTGTTGGTGGGAGTGTAGAGACTCTTCTCCCAGGCCTGTTGGTAGGAGAGAAGAGGCTCGTCTCCAAGGCCTGTTGGTAGGAGAGAAGAGGCTCGTCTCCAAGGCCTGTTGGTAGGGCAGTAGAGACTTGTCTCCAAGGCCTGTTGGTAGGAGAGTAGAGACTTGTCTCCAAGGCCCATCTCCACTCACATGTCCAGGTTGAAGGCTTTCATGAGGAGGTCCAAGTCTCCGATGTTGGCTGCCTGGAAGAGCTCCGGCTGGTCCATCATGGAGAGGGCTATCCGCAGGGCGGCCCAGATGTTCCCCGACATGACCTGTTGCGAGAGCTGCTGACTACGGCTCTTCCTCTGCAGACTCAGGGCTGTTAGGAAGTTGCTGGCTGCCTCCCTAAAAGACAAAGGGAAGGTTTGACCGTTGGAGAACCATGTGATTAGTTTGCTATTAAGATGACCTACATTAAAGCGACTGTTACTAGGTTCAGGCCGGATGTGTTTGATAAGTTTTCAAACAGAGACTTTGCTGTTACTTGTAACATTATAGTTGTTTGAACTGTAAGAGATGGCATTATTAGGCTCAATGTTACTCAGTGTCCCCACCTCACCTCACTCCACTGACTCCACCAGAGCAGAAACTCAAAGCCCTCTGCTGCGGTGCCAGGTGCTGTTTTAGAGAGCACCAGCTGGCTCTTAGTTAGACCCTTCTCCACCCCCCACCCCCCAACCCCCTGCTCACCCACCGGTGTGCTCCTAGGTTGATGCAGCTGATGCCCAGGTTGTAACGGGATCTAATGAAGCCCGGCTGGAGCTCCAGGGCTCGGGTGTAGGCCTCTACCGCTTCCTCGCTGCGGTCCCCGTTAGCCAGCGTGGCCCCCAGGCGGTTCCACAGCAGGTAGTCCTGGAGGGGTCATACAGTGGGTAGGAGTCAAAGCCGGAGGAACAGAATGGTGTCATGTAGGATAGTGGTTGGTTTTGACATTTGGTTTCAGACAGTTTGCGGTCTGTGAACCCATCCACTGTCGACAGAGATGTTTGTTGTAAGGTTAGTGGGGTGTGATTTGTTTTGTTATTGTTTTCCATCAGATGCTACTGCTAATGCTTTAATTGTTGTGTACTGTAATGGGAAGTCCAATCAGAAAGGAACAGTGCCTGCTTTGGTAGAGAAGATTTGCAAATAAAATGAAGTAGAATTTTGTCTGCGATTTAAAAACGGCATCATTGGAATCGAAACAATATAACATGTATGAGAGGAGCGCATCATTTGCGAGTTATTTCCCTGTATCTTTTGTGTGTTAATGACTGTAATGTAGGTACTGTGGTGTGATGGTGTTTTTACACACTTTTTATCACCCTGTGAAAACACACCCTGTGAAAACTAAGCAAAGTTTAAGTTCCAAGGATCATTTGAGGATGGTTCGGTCACTACGTCCGTCCTTGACTCCACGGTTGTGTGTGTCCCACCTGGGGGCAGATCAACATATACAGGGCTACGGTGCAGCAAGCCTTTTGTGCGAAGCAGCAAGCTATCATGATCTCCACTTGTATTCAGCACTAAGTTATCAGCAGGGGAGAGGGCATTACCAAGTCAAATGTAGAGGGGGTGGATTAAGCAGCCACTGCTGTGGAACAGGGTTAAAGGATAGTGGTTGAAGCTGCACCAGGCAGATACTAGTGCAGGGAGGGTGAATCAGATGGGAGTTCATGAAACTGGATTTCTCAGCTCAAATCTCTCCAGTTTGGATGCAGTGTTTCAGTGTTGTGAGACAGTACGGTGCATCTCAGTGAGATGCAGTGTTTCAGTGTTGTGAGACAGTACGGTGCGTCTCAGTCAGATCGACAATCAGTGTTTGTGTATTTACACTGCCGTCTTACCTCTGGCCGCACCGTCAAGGCAGCATTGAAGGCCTCCACAGCTTTGTTGAACTCCGCGCTAATGTTGAACAACACACCCAGGCCCGTCTGCAGGTCCGGGTCGGTGTCCCTGTTGTGCTGGGCTGCCTCCAGAAACAGATCCTTCACCTCAGGCAGTAGAGAGCTGTGGGCAGACACACTGGACTTAGAGTCTATAGAGAGTAGAGACACACTGGACTAAGAGTCTATAGAGAGTAGAGACACACTGGACTGAGAGTAGAGCGCAGAGACACACTGGACTGAGAGTCTATAGAGAATAGAGACACACTGGACACACTCCCCCACCCTCTTCAAACTGTCCTGCAGACAAGGATAGTCACCCCCCTTCCAGCACAGAACACACCCTAGGTCCCACAACTGCACTGCTCCTCCATCATTGAGAGGGATAAATTCACAGAGCTGGAGAGAGACATTGTGGAGCTCAGAGAGCTAGTCCACAAAATCCAGACAGAACAAACCCACAAAACAGACCAACACCCCCCTCAACAAGACCCGGCGGGCGGAAGGTGGAGATGGACGGCTGTCTGGGAGAGCTGGCTGCTCTACGGACTCAGGTGAGAGATCTTACAGGCACACATGGCACTGAATGAAGAGGCGAGAAACCTGAGGTGTGACAGAGAGCAGGACACTCCCCCAGAGAATCCAGCAGAACAGCCCACCTCAGACCCGGACCACAACAATAGGACACACAACACAGGACCCACCAACCCAACAGAACCCACCACCTCATAAAAGCCCCCCTGTCAGCTCCCCTGATAGCTCAACGCACACACATCTACTGAGGACACACAAAAGCCAGAGATTTTGCTCCTCATTGACTCAAATGGCAAATACATTCGAGAGGATAAACTTTTTCCCAAACACAAGGCATGCCCTGGAGCTGTTGTCAGAGGACAGACTAGGGTCCCCCAGCCACATCATAATTAACACAGACACAAATGACCTGAGGGCCCAGCAGGAAAGGGTGGCCACAGAACTCAAGGGAGTGATTGAAAAGGTTACCTCCAACCTGCTACCACAAAAAGACGTTCACCCTGCCACCATACTGCGGGTGAATGCAAGCATTTCACGAGACTGTGCCTCAAAACCTAATGTCTACCTGGCCCACCACTCCACCCTGGACTTGAACAGCCTTTATGACCAGGTCCACCTCTATAAATCAGAAATTCCAACTTTTGCCAGGACCCCGAAGGACGTCACCCTAAACTGTAGCCATAGCACCTCACACAGGAGCAACAGAGCAACGGACACCCCGCCCAGACCAGCGAGACCCCCTCCTGAAGAACCTGCATAGAGAGAACCCACGCCAAGAGGGTTGAACCCAAGCCCCGCCCAGACCACAGCATCACCAGCCACACCTCAACCAGCTAATAGGACACCAAACAAACCCTGGCAACACCCTATTCACACTATATTCACACCCGATTCACAACCTAGTCACACTATATTCACACCCTATTCACACTATAACCCCTATTACTAGCCTGTTCAACCTCTTTCATATCGTCTGAGATTCCCAAAGATCGGAAAGCTGCTGCGATCATCCCCCTCTTCAAAGGGGGAGACACTCTAGACACAAACTGCTACAGACCTATCCTGCCCTGCCTTTCTAAGTTCTTCGAAAGCCAAGTTAACAAACAGAATACCAACCATTTTGAATCCCGCCGTACCTTCTCCGCTATGCAATCTGGTTTCAGAGCTGGTCAGGGGTGCACCTCAGCCACGCTCAAGGTCCTTAACAGATATCATAACCGCCATCGATAAGAGACATTACTGTGCAGCCGTATTCATCGGCCTGGCCAAGGCTTTCGACTCTGTCAATCACAACATTCTTATCGGCAAACTTGGTTTCTCAAATGAGTGCCTCACCTGGTTCACCAATTACACCAATTACTTCTCTGATAGAGTTCAGTGTGTCAAATTGGAGGACCTATTGTCTGGACCTCTGGCAGTCTCTATGGGGGTGCCACGGGGTTCAATTCTCGGGCCGACTCTTCTCTGTATACATCAATGATGTCGCTCTTGCTGCTGGTGATTCTCAGATCCACCTCTACACAGGCGACACCATTCTGTATACTTCTGGCCCTTACTTGGACACTGTTAACTAACCTCCAGACGAGCTTCAATGCCATACAACTCTCCTTCCGTTGCCTCCAACTGCTCTTAAATGCAAGTAAAACTAAATGCATGCTCTTCAACCGATCACTGCCCAGTCCTGCCCGTCCGTCCCGAATCACTATTCTGGACGGTTCTGAATTAGAATATGTGGACAACTACGAATACCTAGGTGTCTGGTTAGACTGTAAACTCTCCTTCCAGACTCACATTAAGCATCTGCAATCCAAAATTAAATCTAGAATCGGCTTCCTATTTAGCAACAAAGCATCCTTGACTCATGCTGCCAAACATACCCTCGTAAAACTGACCATCCTACCGATCCTCGACTTCGGCAATGTCATTTACAAAATAGCCTCCAACACTCAACTCAACAAATTGGATGCAGTCTATCACAGTGCCATCCGTTTTGTCACCAAAGCCCCATATACTACTCACCATTGAGACCTGTACTCTCTCTTTGGCTGGCCCTCGCTTCATACTCGTCGCCAAACCCACTGGCTCCAGGTCATCAACAAGTCTCTGCTAGGTAATGCCCCGTCTTATCTCAGCTCACTGGTCACCATAGCAGCACCCAACCGTAGCACGCGCTCCAGCAGGTATATCTCACTAGTCACCCCCAAAGTCAATTCCTCCTTTGGCAGCCTTTCCTTCCAGTTCTCTGCTGCCAATGACTGGAACGAACTGCAAAAATCACTGAAGCTGGAGACTCATATCTCCCTCACAAGCTTTAAGCACCAGCTGTCAGAGCAGCTCACACATCACTGCACCTGTACATAGGCCATCTGTAAATAACCCATCCAACTACCTCATCCCCATACTGTATTTATTTATCTTGCTCCTTTGCACCCCAGTATCTCTACTTGCACATTCATCTTCTGCACATCAATCACTCCAGTGTTTGTTTGGTATATTGTAATTATTTCGCCACCATGGCCTATTTATTGCCTTATACCTCCCTTATCTTACCTCATTTGCACTCACTGTATATAGACTTTCTACTGTATTATTGACTATATATTTAGTTTATTCCATGTGTAACTCTGTGTTGTTGTATGTGTCGAACTGCTTTTCTTTATTCTTGGCCAGGTCGCAGTTGTAAATGAGAACATGTTTTCAACTAGCCTACCTGGTTAAATAAAGGTGAAATAAAAAATAAATACAAAAATTCAACCCCCTGACTCAATACAAATTATAATCACATTTGGCAGCGATTACAGCTATGAGTCGTTTGGATAATAGTCTCTAAGAGCTTTACACATCTGCATTGTACAGTATTTGCCCATTATTTATTTAACTTCTGTCAACTTGCTTGTTGATCATTGCCCCCCTCAGACCTATGCCCCTTCTGCCCACCCCATGCCCCTCACCCCTACAGCAAGGACCTCAACATGACAGCAGGACATATGCCCAGGCCGTGAGCAAAGAAAAAGGCCCAACTCCCACTATTACACCCGCCCAAGCCCCATCCTGCGACCTAAGAGGTATGTGACAGATGCTCAACATGTTCTGCTCATACCTACTGTGATGGTCCTGGCCTAAACTACACAAAACAACACTAGACACTATGGAACACAAAGCTTTTACTATCTCATCCTGGAATATATACAAGGTCTGAGGTCATCTGCCTTTGGCCTAAAAAGCAGGAACTCAGACTTCATCAAAGAAATTGGAAATACAGACATTGTCATCCTACAAGAAACATGGTATAAAGGAGCCGGACCCACTGGTTGCTCCCCAGAGAGCTGGTAGTCCCATCCACCAAACTACCAGGTGTGAAACAGGGAAGAGACTCAGGGGGTATGCTAATTTGTTATAGACCAGACCGAACCCTCTCTATTAAATTAGTTAAAACAGGAACATTTTATATTTGAAAATGAATAAGGAAATTATCACAACAGAGAAATGTCCACATGTGTGCTACCTATATCCCCCCCCAATAGAATCCCCATACTTTAACAATGACAGCTTCTCCATCCTAGAGATCAACAATTTCCAGGCTCAGGGACATGTACTAGTCTGTGGTGACCTAAATTCCAGAACTGGACAAGAACCTGACACCCTCAGCACACAGGGGGACAAACACCTGCCTGGAGGTGGCAGCATTCCCTCCCCCTGATGCCCTCCTCGGCACAACTATGACAACATGACCAACAAAAAAACGGGTCACAACTCCTGCAGCTCTGTCGGACGCTGGGTATGTACATAGTCAATGGTAGTCTTCGAGGGGACTCCTATGGTAGGTACACCTATAGCTCTGTTACATCCTGGGTATGTACATAGTCAATGGTAGGTTCTATGGTAGGAGCTCTGTTACATCCTGGGGACATAGTCAATGGTAGGTTCGAGGGGACTCCTATGGTAGGTACACCTATAGCTCTGTTACATCCTGGGTATGTACATAGTCAATGGTAGGTTTGAGGGGACTCCTACAGTAGGTACACCTATAGCTCATCTCTTGGCAGTAGTACTGTCGTAAACTTTATCACTGACCTCAAACCCAGAGTCTCTCAAAGCGTTCACAGTCAGTCCACTGTCAGAGGGCAGCAAAATCACACTCCACTTCAACAGAGCTATGCTCAATCATGAGGCATCAAAGCCAAAGGAACTGAATAATATGAAGAAATGGTATAGATGAAAGGAAAATAGTGGCAACAACAAATAGGCAACAACAAATTCAATCCCTTCTAAGAATTTTAAAGGGTATATATCCAACCCCCAGAAAAAACCTGGGCCTACGCCTTCACTATGATGAATCACTAAAACAATACGCCTTCACTATGGTGAATCACTAAAACAATACGCCTTCACTATGGTGAATCACTAAAACAATAAACTTTCACTATGGTGAATCACTAAAACAATAAACTTTCACTATGGTGAATCACTAAAACAATACACCTTCACTATGGTGAATCACTAAAACAATAAACTTTCACTATGGTGAATCACTAAACCAATAAACTTTCACTATGGTGAATCACTAAAACAATACAGAAATACACTACTGAAGAAGAAGGAACAGCATGTCAGAAGTCTGCTCAATGTAATTGAAGAATCCATGAATCTAACCACTTCTGGGAAAATTGGAAAAAAAAAAAAAAAAATGTATGGATAACCACTTCTCCAATCTTTTTGTCTCTATAACGAAACAAACAAACAGCAAAACTTAGAATCAACTATTAAAGACTACCAGAACACTCTGGATTCTCCAATTACATTGAATGAACTACAGGACAAAATACAAACCCTCCAACCCAAAAAGGTCTGTGGTATTTGGTATTTTATTAGGATCCCCATTAGCTGTTGCAAAAGCAGCAGCTACTCTTCCTGGAGTCTACACAAAACATGAAACATAATACAGAATGACATAATACAGAACATCATTAGGCAAGAACAGCTCAAGGACAGAACTACATACATTTTTAAAAAGGCACACTTGGCCAACATATCAATACATACACACAAACTATCTAGGTCAAATAGGGGAGAGGCGTTGTGCCGTGAGCTGTTGCTTTATCAGTTTTTGACACCAATTTTGCTGTTTATTGGAGCAATATGAGATGGAAGGAAATTCCATGCAATAAGGGCTCTATATAATACTGTACGTTTTCTTGAATTTGTTCTGGATTTAGGGACTATGAAAAGACCCCTGGTGGCATGTCTGGTGGGATAAGTGTGTGTGTCAAGAGCTGTGTTTGAGGTGACTATGCAAAGAATTTGGGATTTTCAACACAATAATGTGTCTTGTAAAAATAAAAAAGTGATGGAGTCAGTCTCTCCTCAACTCTGAGCCAAGAGAGTCTTGCATGCATAGTTTTAATATTAGCCCTCTGATTACAATTAAGAGCAAAACGTGTCGCTGCAGCTTAGCTAGGTGTTTTCTTGCAGCACTGGACCACATGACTGGATAATAATCAAGATAAGACAAAACTAGAGCCTGCAGAACTTGCTTTTTGAAGTGTGGTGTCAAAAAAGCAGAGCATCTCTTTATTACGGACAGACCTCTCAAATTAAACTGCCTGCCACTCGGGACAAGAAGACATGATATGCATATAACTAGTGAATGTAACGTGTCAATGTAAACTCTTATTTTGATAAATATTAACTTTATCAAACAAAACATACATGTATTATGTAACATGAAGTCCTATGAGTGTCATCTGATGAAGATGATCAAAGGTTAGTGATTAATTTTATCTCTATGTGTGGTTTTTGTGACTGTCTGGAAAATCTTTTGCTGGAAAAACTGCTGTGTTTTTCTGTGGCTATGTGGTGTCCTAACATAATCGTTTGTCGTGCTTTTGCTGTAAAGCATATTTGAAATCGGACACTGTGGTGGGATTAACAACGAGATTAGCTTTAATAGCTTTAAAATGGTATGAGATACATGTATGTTTGAGAAATTTTAATTATGAGATTTTTGATGTTTTGAAATTGGCGCCCTGCACTTTGACTGGCTGTTGTCATATCGCTCCCGTTGCAGCCATAAGAAGTTTCAACAGGTGCATGTTTATCAATAATTGGAAGAAGCAATTTCATAAATTCATCAAGTGCAGCGTCTGTACTCCTCATTAATCACATCAGACAAACAAATATTTTTAACATCATCCACATAAGAGTCACAGCAAAATCTTTTGTATGATCTCTTATACAGTATTTTAGGCCCGGCTTTTGGCACCTTGGCTTTACTGGATATAGCCACTATATTGTGATCACTGCATCCAATGGGTATGGATATAAACATCCTTTCACTGTCAACTGCGTTTATTTTCAGCAAACTTAACATGTGTAACTATTTGTATGAACATAAGATTCAACAACTGAGACATAAACTGAACAAGTTTCACAGACATGTGGCTAACAGAAATGGAATAATGTGTCCCTGAACAAAGGGGGGTCAAAATCAAAAGTAACAGTCAGTATCTGGTTGGCCACCAGCTGCATTAAGTTCTGCAGTGCATCTCCTCATCATGGACTGCACCAGATTTGCCAGTTCTTGCTGTGAGATGTTACCCCACTCTTCCACCAAGGCACCTGCAAGTTCCCGGACACTTCTGGGGGGAATGGCCCTAGCCCTCACCCTCCGATCCAACAGGTCCCAGACGTTCTCAATGGGATTGAGATCCGGGCTCTTCACTGGCCATGGCAGAACACTGACATTCCTGTCTTGCAGGAAATCATGCACAGAACGAGCAGTATGGCTGGTGGCATTGTCATGCTGGAGTGTCATGTCAGGATGAGCCTGCAGGAAGGGTACTACATGAGGGAGGATGTGTTCCCTGTCACGCACAGTGTTGAGATTGCCTGCAATGACAACAAGCTCAGTCCGATGATGCTGTAACACACCACCCCAGACCATGACAGACCATCCACCTCCAAATCGATCCTGTTCCAGGAGTACAGGCCTCGGTGTAAAGCTCATTCCTTCGAAGATAAGCGCGAATCTGACCATCACCCCTGGTGAGACAAAACCGTGACTCGTCAGTGAAGAGCACTTTTTACCAGTCCTGTCTGGTCCAGCGACGGTGGGTTTGTGCCCATAGCGACGTTGTTGCCGGTGATGTCTGGTGAGGAACTGCCTTACAACAAGCCTAAAAGCCCTCAGTCCAGCCTCTCTCAGCCTATTGCGGACAGTCTGAGCACTGATGGAGGGATTGTGCGTTCCTGGTGTAACTCGGGCAGTTGTTGTTGCCATGCTGTACCTGTCCCGCAGGTGTGATGTTCGGATGTACCGATCCTGTGCAGGAGTTGTTACACGTGTTCTGCCACTGCGAGGATGATCAGCTGTCTGTCCTGTCTCCCTGTAGCGCTGTCTTAGGCATCTCACAGTACGGACATTGCAATCTCACAGTATGGCCACATCTGCAGTGCTCATCCCTCCTTGCCGCATACCTAAGGCACGTTCATGCAGATGAGCAGGGACCCTGGACATCTTTCTTTTGGTGTTTTTCAGAGTCAGTCGAAAAGCCTCTTTAGTGTCCTACGTTTTCATAACTGTGACCTTAATTGCCTACCGTCTGTAAGCTGTGAGTGTCTTAACGACCGTTCCACAGGTGCATGTTCATTAATTGTTTATGGTTCATTGAGCAAGCATGGGAAACAGTGTTTAAACCCTTTACAATGAAGATCTGTAAAGTTACTTGGATTTTTACGAATTATCTTTGAAAATGTATCTTTATCTCCTGAAAAAGGAACATTTCCTTTTTTGCTGAGTTTAGCTTTAGAACAAAGTTACAGTATTAGTAAAAATGTGATCGATACATGTGGATAATCTTGTTCCTGTAGTGTTTTTAAACACCCTGGTAGGTTGATTAATAACCTGAACCAGATTACAGGCACTGGTTACAGTAAGAACCTTCCTCTTGAGCGGACAGCTTGATGAAAACCAGTCAATATTCAGGTCCCCAAGAAAGTAGACCTCTCTGTTTAAATCACATACACGATCAAGCATTTCACACAAATTATTTAGATACTGACTGTTAGCACTTGGTGGCCTACAGCAACACCCCAAAAGAATAGGCTTTAGATGTGCCAAGTGAACCTGCAACCACAACACTTCAATAACACTTGATATAAAATCTTCTCTAAGCATTACAGGAATATGGCTCTGAATATATACATTAACTCCTCCCCCATAAGCATTTCTGTCTCTTCTATAAATATTATATCCTTGTATTACTACTGATGTATCATCAAATTAATGATCTAAGTGAGTCTCAGAAATTGCAAATATATGAATGTTATCTGATGTTAGCAAGTTATTGATTTCATGAACCTTATTTCTAAGGGTACATATATTAATATGGGCTATTTCCAGCACTTTCCTGGGTAGCTTCTCAGAGATAGACATAACATTGAAAAGAGCAGACAAAGCAAGATAAAAAAATATACAATCAGCAGTCCATGTGTGTGTGTGTGTGTGTGTGTGTGTGTGTGTGTGTGTGTGTGTGTGTGTGTGTGTGTGTGTGTGTGTACACTGAGGGGTTGAGGCTACGAACCCATAGGCTTGGCTCTCTCGTCCCTTCCAGGCTTCTGGGAGGGTGGAGATTTCGTAGCAGATGTACGCAATTTCCCCACACGCTCTGGCAGCTCTCATGGCTGGGATCAGTTCTTTCCTTTCTGGGGCACAGCTTCAGGATAGTCCTCGTTGAGGAAGACATACGTTCCTCTCAAGTTCATGGCTCTTTCCAGAACAGCTACCTTGTCCTTGAACCTTGGGAAATTGACCACTATCGGCCTGGGCTGGTGGTGGGTTTTCCAGTCCTGTGGGCACGCTCCACCTCAATCCTCCTGTAGTCCATCATACATTTCTCAGAGGTCATTTCCCTCACTTTGTCCTCATACTCCATCCAGGTCTCATGTGGAGATTCTGCAATTCCGTCCACAATCATGTTGTTTCGCCTTGATTGTCCCTCAAGATATTCTGATTTATCTGTCATTGCTATCATGGAATCACAGACAGAACAGATGTCCTCTCGCAATGACTTACAGATTGCTGTCAACTTGCCATCCTCCTGTTTCAACTCATCGAGCTGACCCTGGGAGAACTGCAAACTGTTCTTCAGGTCCTGGACCTCTCTGGTCAGGTCGTCCATATTTTATTAGTAGAATCCATGAGTATTTGGACAAAACACTTTCAACTATTTTCTTGTTGTTGTAACAACTGCTTATAGGTATCTTTTTGTTTGTTTAAAAGATCCTTCACGTGTGATAGAGAGACACCACTGGCACTGTTCTTAACGGTACTCCCGCCAGCTTTGGTCTTTGTCGTGGCAGCAACGTTGGTTAGGCTGTTACTCCCTGCAGTTCCAGACAAGGCAGATCATGGGGAAAATTGAAAACAACAAACAGACAACAGCAGGGATCTAGACAGCCACAAACCTGGGACAATCTGCGGTTCCAGCCACAATGACTAACCTCGTCGCGGGCTGCATTCAAGAACACCTCGCTAGCTTGATGTCCAGCTAGCTAGCAGCTAGGCTAGCTGTGACGCCAATTAGCTCCTCAGACCCGTCCTTTGTCGGCAGGATCAATGGGAAGATACAAGCAGTCCCAACAACTGATGCCAACTGTGTTGCGGTATCCAACATAAGAAGCTAAGTAGCTACCAAGAACTTTCCAATATACTTCTAAACAACAAACTTTCCAAACAAACAAAACCAAGCTCTTCCTCGTTCCGCGTACAACAGGAAGTGACGATGATGTTCAAGACCAAAGGACAGATTTCCACCGGTTTAATGTCCATTGCTGTGGGGTTGATGGCATCTTAAATGAAATTATAAAATATACAGACCACACATTCCAATTGGCTATACTTAATCTCTTTAACATCATCCTCAGCTCTGGCATATTCCCCAATATTTGGAACCAAGGACTGCTCACCCCATTCCACAAAAGTAGAAACAAATTTGACCACAATAACTACTGTGGGATATGCGTCAACAGCAACCTTGGGAAAATAATCTGCATTATCATTAACAGCAGCCTTGTCACGACTTCTACCGAAGTCTGTTCCTCTCATGGTTTGAGCGGCGGTCGGCGTCACCGGTCTTCTCGCCATCGTCGATCCACTTTTCATTTTCCACTTGTTTTGTCTTGTTTTCCAACACACCTGGTTTTAATTTCCCTCATTAATTGTTGTGTGTTTAACCCTCTGTTCCCCCCATGTCTTTGTGTGGAATTGTTTGTTGTAAGTGCTTGTGCACATGTTTACTGGTGCGGTTCGGGTTTTGGACCCATGTTTGTTATTTCTTTATGCCATTGGTTTTGCAATTAAACTGCTCCGTCTATTACCTAGTTCTGCTCTCCTGCGTCTGACTTCCCTGCCACCAGTTACGCACCCCTTACAAGACTTGTACATTTCTGCAGGGAAAACAATGTACTGAACAAATGTCAAATTGCCATTTTACCAAATGACTGTACAACAGATCACGTTTTCACCCTGCATACCCTAATTGACAAGCAAACAAACCAAAACAAAATCTTCTCATGCTTCGTTGATTTCAAAAAAGCTTTCGACTCAATTTGTCATGAGGACCTGCAATACAAATTGATCGAATGTGGTGTTGGGGGTAAAACATACGACATTATAAAATCCATGTACACAAAAAACAAGTGTGTGGTTAAAATTGGGTAAAACATATCTTTCCACAGGGCCTGGGGTGAGACAGGGATGCAGCTTAATTCCCACCCTCTTCAACATATATATATATATAAACAAATTGGCGAGGGAACTCGAACAGTCTGCAGCACCCGGCCTCACCCTACTAGAATATGAAGTCAAATGTCTACTGTTTTTGATTATCTGGTGCTTCTGTCACCAACCAAGGAGGTCCTACAGCAGCACCTCGATCTTCTGCACAGATTCTGTCAGACCTGGGTCCTGACAGTAAATTTCATTAAGACAAAAATTACATTTACATTTACATTTAAGTCATTTAGCAGACGCTCTTATCCAGAGCGACTTACAAATTGGTGAATTCACCTTCTGACATCCAGTGGAACAGCCACTTTACAATAGTGCATCTAAATCATTCGGGGGGGTGAGAAGGATTACTTATCCTATCCTAGGTATTCCTTGAAGAGGTGGGTCTTCCAAAATGGTCTTCCAAAAAAGGTCCAGTTGCCACGACCACAAAAACAAATTCCACCTAGACACCGTTGCCCTAAAGCACACAAACAACTATACATACCTCGGCATAAACATCAGCGCCACAGGTAACTTCCACAAAGCTGTGAACGAGCTGAGAGACAAGGCAAGAAGGGCCTTCTCTGCCATCAAAAGGAACATACAATTTGACATAACAATTAGGATCTGGCTAAAAATTCTTGAATCAGTTATAGAACACATTGCCCTTCATGGTTGTGGGGTCTGGGGTCCGCTCACCAATCAATAATTCACAAAATGGGACAAACACCAAATTGAGACTGCATGCAGAATTCTGCAAATATATCCTCTGTTTACAACATAAAACACCAAATAATGCATGCAGAGCAGAAGTGGGCCAATACCAGTTAATGATCAAAATCCAGAAAAGAGTCGTTAAATTCTACAACCACCTAAAAGGAAGCAATTCCCAAAACGTCCATAACAAAGCTATCACCTACAGAGAAATCAACCTGGAGAAGAGTCCCCTAAGCAAGCTGGTCCTGGGGCTCTGTTCACCAACTCAAACAGACCCCACAGAGCCCCAGGACAGCAACACAATTAGACCCAACCAAATCATGAGAAAACAAAAAGATCATTACTTGACACATTGGAAACAATTAACAAAAAAACCGAGCAAACGAGAATGCTGTTTGGCCCTAAACAGAGAGTACACAGTGGCAGAATACCTGACCACTTTGACTGACCCAAAATTAAGAAAATCTTTGACTATGTACAGACTCAGTAAGCATAGCCTTGCTATTGAGAAAGGCCGCCAAAGGCAGACCGAGCTCTCAAGAGAAGACAGGCTATCTGCACACTGTCGGCAAAATTAGGTGGAAACTGAGCTGCACTTCCTAACCTCCTGCCAAATGTACGACCATATTAGAGACACATATTTCCCTCAGATTACACAGACCAACAAAGAATTTGAAAACAAATCCAATTTTGATAAACTCCCATATCTATTGGGTGAAATACCACAGCGTGCAATCACAGCAGCAAGATTTGTGACCTGTTGCCAGAAGAAAAGGGCAACCAGTGAAGAACAAACATTGTTGTAAATAAAACCTATATTTATGTTGATTTATTTTCCCTTTTGTACTTTTAACTATTTGCACATCATAACAACACTGTATATAGACATAGTAAAAAAAATGTGAGTGTAATGTTTACTGTTAATCTTTTATTGTTAACTTTTGTTCATGATCTATTTCACTTGCTTTGGCAATGAAAACATATGTTTCCCATGCCAATTGAGCTCCTTAATTGAGAGAGAGAGAGAGCTCTCACTGTTGAGTATAATATTTGATAAAGTCATGCCTTTCCTATAAAGGGGAGAATTCATTAACTGATAAAGTTATTTTCTCCTCATGTGACACCTAAAAGCACTACATTTTAAAGTAAAAAGGAAGGAGAACCCCTGAATTGCGGTTGTTTGACGATGAATACGTGAGAGCAAGCTTGCTTAATCGGCAATAAAATGACACCCAGACCAGCTGTGCATGAAAGACCTTGAAATAACTTTTCCTTTCATCGATGACAGGGGTAATAGTCATTACACTGAAACAAATGAGTTTCTAAAACGGCCCGGCTAAAGATATCATAACTGAGTGTGCAACATAAAGCACACCATAGCATAAAATATGCATCAATGAGCCATTGTGTAATATTGTCACGGTGCTCAGGCTAAGAGACTGTAAAGGACAGAGAGATCGTGCCAGCCATTTGCTTAAAAAAAAGTAATGGAATGTCAGATTTAGTGCTGTCCAATGAAGGCGCCTGACACTTACTCTAGGATGTCATGCTACTCTTGATTGGCCTGTATCTCTTCTCTTTCTCCACATTGTACAGTCATCCTGTAATGTTGTCCTACAAATGAGAATGCACGCACTTACACCTATGGGATCTATGCTAGTCCTATCCAGTCCGTACACCTATGGGATCTATGCTAGTCCTATCCAGTCCGTACACCTATGGGATCTAAGCTAGTCCTATCCAGTCCGTACACCTATGGGATCTATGCTAGTCCTATCCAGTCATTATAGTCTACCTCTCATATCTGCCCACAGTTGAGACACGAGACATCCTACGTTGGGAGCCCGGGGAGCCCGCCAGGTGGCTCTTGCCCTTCAGCAGGTGCTTGTACTTGGAGTTGTGACGGAGCCAGCGTAGCAATGCCTCGCATGCATCCTGCCTCATGCCCGTGTTGGTCAGGCTCACCGCCAGGGCCATGAGGGCTTGGAGGTTATTGGGGTGGAGCTCGAGACACCTGGAGATACAGAGAGAGGAGGCCAAGGGTGGGTTAAGGGTGGTAATTAGTACTTCAAAGGGTTTGACAGACACAAATTGGAACAGGGAACATCAGGAGGCACCTAATGATGTCTGGGGTCAGGTGGCAATGACCACTCACCCCAGATATATTGTCTTCAAAAGCATTTGTTTGTAGGAGTTACTTTGGAACGTAGACTTGAAATTGCTGTTGCTACTGTTCACATTTAAAGTTAACCGTAGTGTCGCTGTTGCATCAGAGGAAAATAGCAATATGTTGGACAAACAACAAGGATTAGAGAGCACTCAGGGAGGAGCCAAAAACAGATTTAGCTTTCATCAAGATAATGTTTCACTGAGATATGACACACTGATAGTCAATGCTTCAACTTCCTTAAAAGCTTGTAATGACAGGAAAACCAAATCATTTCTGTCAGACTTGCTACTGTGCCATGGGTCACTGGCTGTTATATAAAGTTTGTATACGATAGGTATGCTGTGCAAATGCTCCGTTCATCGTTTTAAGTTAAAACTCTGCAACTATTTTTGTTGTTGTTGCCGTTATATGTTTTCCTCAGAGTTCTCTAATCCAGACAGGAATACACATCAACAATGGGCCTACATTAACTGTCAGCTAAAACACATAATGGAAAATAGAAGCAGTGTAGCATTAATAATAGCAAAGTGCTGGATTTCAGGGGATTACAGTCATTCTGAGAAGATCGTTTAAAAGCTTATGTTTTAAACCATTGGTTTTAACACCAATAATTAATTAACCCAAAAACTGTTGATTTACTTTTTGTAAATCCACAGTTCTATTGTAGGTTAGAAAGATTTTCTTTAACAAGTAATATATAAGATTTTGTTTAACAAGTAATTATATATATATATATTTAAATATGCATAAATTGTTGCCACCCCTGAATATTCATATAAATAAAAATGAACAAAATTAAATCTGCATTAACATTCTACTTTTTAAAATTAATCTAATTTTAAGGAACTGTATTGTGGCCTTACATGGCTTCCTGTTTCACTGGGGTATAAAAATGAGGTAATGCAATTGTAAAATCTCTTTGTCAAATAAAATCTAATTGTATTTGTCACATGCTCCAAATACAACTGGTGTAGACTTTACCGTGAAATGCTTGCTTATGAGCCCTTTCCAGCAATGCAGAGTTTAAAATAATAATACAAATAAAATAGTAACACAAGGAATAAAATAAAATACACAAGAATAGAGCTATTTACAGGGAGTACCAGTACCAGATCACTGTGGAGCTATATACAGGAAGTACCAGTACCAGATCACTGTGGAGCTATACACAGGAAGTACAAGTACCAGATCAATGTGCAGAGATACAAGGTATTTGAGGTAGATATGTACATGAAGGCAGGGTAAAGTGACGAGGTATCAGGATAGATAATAATAAGGTATTTGAGGTAGATATGTACATGAAGGCAGGGTAAAGTGACTAGGCCTCAGGATAGATAATAATAAGAGTAAAATAAAGAACAGACGAGCAGCAGCAGGTGATTAGTGTAAAAAAGTGTGTGTGCACTTACGCATGTAGTGTATGTGAATGTGTTTGGGTTTTGTGTGGCAGTGTCAATGTACTGTGTGTCTATGATCTATCCATCATGATGGGAAAAGGCAAAGGAATAGACAAATGGTTGTTGACTTTCATATGTCAGGCAATGGGTAGAACAAAATGGCAAAAAAATGTACACTTACCACAATTAGGGCAACAATTAAGAAGTTTAAAACCACTGGAACAGTGGTCAACCATTATTATAAAATGGTGCAGAAGGAGATGGCTGCCGTTTTACGATCCCATAACCAATTGTTTTTTCGACTTATTTGTAATTCATTTTGTACATGTTTCTGCCACTGTGTCTTATAACCGAAAAGAGCTTCTAGATGTCAAGACAGCAATTACTCACACCATACTGGAGGAATACTTTTTCCATCAACGAGTCGGACGGGAAGGATTTACTTCAGATGCCCGACAAGGCCCTCACCCCGTCATTTGCAGCAGAAAGAGACGGACAAATTGTGGACGAAGATCCGGGTGCCTTGTAAGGATACGTCGCCGAGAGGGTAATCTACCTTTACCATCGGTCCTATTCGCTAACGTACAATCAATCGATAATAAAAATAGACAAACTACGATTACATATGCTACCCCACCCCCACCCTTAGCTCTGTCTGGAGGGGATTGTCATCAGTGCGACGTATGTCTCCCTTCTCGATAGGGCATTCCATGCTTCGCCCCTGACCTGTACCCAACAGAAAAAAGAGAAGCACCTGGTGACCCGATCGATTGTGTCCTTTCCCCTGGCCATCCAGACTAGGGGAGCATGGTCCGTGACCAGGGGGAAGTGGGTACCTAACAGGTAATACTTGAGAATGTCTTGTGCCCACTTCACCGCTAGACATTCTTTCTCAACAATAGAGTACTTTTTTTCTCTAGGTATCAGCTTTCGGGTGATGTACATGATGGGGTGCTCCTCCCCATCGTGTATCTCGGACAGAACGGCCCCTAGTCCTGTATCACATGCATCCGTCTGGACCACCATCGGCACCTGGAAATCGGGCGTTACGAGAATCGCTTCCTTCAGACAGCTGAACGCCGCTTCTGTCTCGTCCGTCCATTTCACTAATTTCGGGGGGTGGGCACTGGTTAGATTGGTGAGGGGGGGAAGCTATAGACGCAAAGTTGGGGATAAACCGGCTATAGTATCCTGCCAGTCCCAGGAAGGACTTGACCTGTGTCTTGGTGCATGGAACGGGCCAGTCACGTACCGCGTGAACCTTCCTCTCCTGGAACCCAGTTTGCATTTCTTGGGGTTCGCGGTCAACCCGAAAATGTCTGAGCGCATCCAGCACCGCCTGGAGGTGCGTCAAGTGCTCTTCCCAACCTTGACTGTGGATGATGATATCATCCAGATAGGCTGCTGCGTACTGCTTGTGGGGTCGAAGCACTCTGTTCATCAGTCACTGAAAGGTGGGCGGGTCTCCGTGGAGGCCGAACAGGAGCACCCGGTACTGATACAATCCGTCTGGTGTCAAACGCCGTCTTCTCCCGGGAGGAAGCTGCCAATATCCTTTGGTCAGGTCAAGTGTCGAACAAGCTTATGTATTTCACACCCCGGAAATCATTACAGAAGCGGAGGCTACCGTCCAGTTTGGGCACCAACACGAAGGGGCTGCACCATGCACTGTGGAACTCTTCAATGACCCCCATCCTCAGCATAGCCTCCACTTCCTGTTTTCCGGCCTTCCTTCGGGCCTCCGGAATCTGATATGGCCTCTTTCGTACTGTTTCCCCGGGCCGGGTACGGATGGGGTGTTCAATGAGGGTCCTGAGGCCTGGCTTCTCAGAGAACACCGCCGTGTTCCGATCACCGAGCTCCATGAGCTCCTGCTTCTGGGCCGGGTCGACGTCCTCATTGCTCGGTACCGTTGGCGTCCTGGGTCCCTACCATAACACGGCCAAGGCTGTGCCACTCTCGTGCCACTTCTTCAACAGGTTCAGGTGGTAAGTCTGTTGGGGTTTCCGTCTCCCCGGTTGCCGTACACGGTAATTGAGAGGTCCCAGCTTCTCAATCAACTCGTATGGCCCGTGCCATGTTGCCAGGAACTTTCGGCCATGGGGATTAAGACCAACCAACACCCTGTCTCCCACCTGGAATTCTCTGGGGTTTCCTGATTGTAGACCTGGTCGGGTTGGGCCTTCTCCACATGTTCCCTCATGACTGGCCATATGGCTGTCATCCGCTCCCTCATCGTCTCTACGTGCTCTACCACACTGCGTAAGGGGGTCGGTTGGCCTTCCCACACCTCCTTGGCGAGGTCCAGTAGGCCGCGTGGCCTCCTCCCGTAGAGGAGTTTGAAAGAGGAAAAACCCAGTGGAGGACTTGGGTACTTCTCGGATTGAGAACATTAGGTGGGGTAGAAGCTGGTCCCAGTTATTCCCGTTCTGCTCGATGACCTTCCAGAGCATTTTGTTTAAGCGTTTTATTGAAGCGCTCAACGAGCCCATCCATCTGCGGGTGAAAGACAGAGGTCTGGATCTGCTTGATCTGCAGGAGAGCACTCAACTATTTCATTAGACGGGACATAAACTCAGTACCTTGGTCTGTCAGGATCTCGTTCGGGATGCCCACCCGACTGAAGAGGTGGAACAGCACCCGGGCGATTCCCTTGAATACCGCCACACATAGGGGAATGGCCTCGGGGTACAGGGTGGCATAATCTACTATCACCAGGATGTACCGGTGTCCTCATGCTGTTTTTATCAGGGGTCCCACCATGTCCATGACAATGCGTTCAAAGGGCACCCCGATGATCATTAGGGGGACCAGTGGTTTTCGGAAGTGTGCTTTTGGGCAGTGAGTTGACACTCCGGGCAGCTGCAACAGTAGTCTTCCACGGCCCTGCTCATCCCGAGGCAGTGGAACCGGGTGGCAATCCGTTCCCGGGTCTTCTCCATTCCCAGGTGCGCATCTAATAGGTGGGTGTGGGCCAGCTGAAGAACGGTTCCCACGTACGGTCGGGGCAGCAACAATACCTCTCGAAGTTCCCCCTGTTGGCATGACACCTGATACAAAAGGTTATTCTTGATTTGGAACTGGGGGTATCGCCAGTCACTCAGCCCCGGAAGTAGCTGTCCATCCACCGCTATCACTGCAGTGGCTTTCAAGTTCGGATCCTCCCACTGGGCCATCCCGAATTGTCCCCTCAGTTGGTCCGCAGCTGGGGTCTAGACAGGCTCCTTGCAATCGAGGAGGGGGAGGCTGGGCTCCTCCTCCTGTAGTTCCCCAGGGGGGTCGGGTTCCGATGCCCCTCCGACTCCGGACCCGTAGATACAGGTTGGTCAACCGGTTGCTTCCGGGCTGCACAGGCGATGGGTCATCCCCACTCTCTTCTTCGGCCGGCTCTTATCTTTTTCTTCAGCTCGTGCCCCCATAGGGCCGCAAACAGCGGACAATCCCGTCCCACTAGGAGAGGTACTGGCAACTCTGGTACTGCACCCGCCATCATCTGGCAGCTACCTTGTGGCATCATGATGTTGGTCCATACAGTTGGATACCGCTTTGTGTCACCATGAACACAGGAAATGGTCATCTCACTACCACGTTTGGTGTCCCGGTTCAGCAGGCTCGTGGTTATGAGCGTAACCAGACTTCCGGAGTCTAATAGAGCTTCCGTGTTGTGTCCGTCAACCTTCTCTGGGACCATGGGTGCAGTTGATTCGTGGTGCGCCCAACAGGAGGTGGCATAGTTCACAGCGTGCCCCACCTCGCCTCCGGGGCTTGCTGATGGCATCGACTCCTCTCGAGCCGGGCAATTCCAGGCAATGTGCCCCCGATCGCCACACTCAAAACATCTCCTTAGGTCCCCATCTACCTGGGGTCGTCGGTGGCGGGTCGGCCCTACCCCAGCCGTCTCTCCACGAGTTTGCGGTCCTTTGACCCTGCCGACTGTCGGTTCAGGGTACACAGCGGTGGGGCTGTCCTTAAGTCCCCTCGAACGAGTCGCCGACTTCCACTCAGCAGGACCTGAGTGTTCTGATGCGTCTCCACTGCTTCCAGGAGGAAGGTCTGGGGTGCGCATAGACTCACTGCCCAGTTCATGTCGTGGGGTAGCGCCCGTAAGAATCAATCCAGGACCACTTTGTCGAGGATGGATACGTAGGTTAGGAGCCATGCCCTGGTGATGCACAGTAGGTCGCTCATCTGGGCTCGGGGGGATTCGTCGGGTACAAACCTCCAGTATTTGAACAGTTGAGCCCGATGGGCCAGGCTTTACCTGTAGCAGCTGAGTATCTCCCGTTTGAGTCTGTTCGTCGTTCAGGTCCCAATACGCCTTTTGGGCATTCTCAGAAAGGAACGGAGCCAGCAGACTTGCCAACTTCAGCCTTGGCCATCCTTCCCATAGCGCTGACCGTTCAAACGTACAGAGCTATGTTTTGATGTCATCGTCGTCTGTTAGCTTGTTTAAAAACTGGTTGGGATGTGATTCAGGAGACGCTCCTCCTTGCAGCTTCCTGATTTCCTCAACGAGGCGGACGTTTTGGAGTCGCTGTTCCTCCAGTGAGCCATCAACTCGTCCATGCTGAAGCTGTGTAAACGTCAACCCTGATCTGACCACATTATCAGAATGCCCTCATTCTCCACCATTTGTGGTAGACCAGGGGGTTTGGTCAAAACGTTTACACAGATCAGACATGGACAGAGTAGGTTTAGCTAAGTTTCAAAGGTGTTTATTAAAATAATAGTTCAAAAGAAAAGAATAGGTCTCCCCCATGAGACCCTCTCCGGGATACTGTCTTCTTGGCTCTGGGTCTTGCTGTATCCTGTGGGGATCAAAAACTGAACTCACTCCTGTTACCTCTGCAACCGTCCCCAACTATACAGGAGTCAGGAGTCCTTTCTTCCCCCACTCTCTCCCAATTAGTCCAGGTTGGAGAGCCCATCGAGACCTGGCAAATCCAGCAGATGGAGCCTTCGCCTCGTGAGGTATACTCCATCTGTCACCAGGCTTCGACGAGTCTCCCCCTGGTGGCTGACCTGCTGTACGCCACAGTACATACCCCAACCAGAAGCCATGGATTACAGGCAACATCCGTACTGAGCTAAAGGTAGAGCTGTCGCTTTCAAGTACCTGGACTCTAACCCGGAAGAAATCCTGCTATTCCCCCCAACGAACCATCAAACAGGCAAAGCGTTAATACAGGACTAAGATTGAATCCTACTACACCGGCTCCAACGCTCGTCGGATGTGGCAGTGCTTGCAAACTATTACAGACTACAAAGGGAAGCACAGCAGCGAGCTACCCAGTGACACGAGATTACCAGACAAGCTAAATCACTTCTATGCTCGCTTCGAGGCAAGTAACACTGAAGCATGCATGAGAGCATCAGCTGTTCCATACGACTGTGTGATCGCGCTCTCCACAGCCGATGTGAGTAAGACCTTTAAACAGGTCAACATTCACAAGGTCGCAGGGCCAGACTGATTACCAGGACGTGTACTCCAAGCATGTGCTGACCAACTGGCAAGTGTCTTCAATTACATTTTAAACCCCCTCTGTCTGAGTCTGTAATACCAACATGTTTCAAGCAGACCACCATAGTCCCTGTGCCCGACCCATAGCACTCACGTCTGTAGCCATGAAGTACTTTGAAAGACTTTGAAAGGCTGGTCATGGCTCACATCAACACCGTTATCCCAGAAACCCTAGACCCACTCAAATTTGCATACCACCCCAGGGGCGAAAATGCAGGGTCAGCCTAGTGGTTAAAACTTTTGGACTAGTAACCAAAAGGTT
This sequence comes from Oncorhynchus masou masou, assembly GCF_036934945.1. Classification (NCBI taxonomy): domain Eukaryota; kingdom Metazoa; phylum Chordata; class Actinopteri; order Salmoniformes; family Salmonidae; genus Oncorhynchus; species Oncorhynchus masou. The sequence goes on from NC_088242.1 coordinate 92,993,994, forward strand.
GCAAGTTCATCATCCCAGAGCTGACAAAGTACAAATCTGTTGTTCTGCCCCTGAACAGGAAAGTTATCCCACTGTTCCTAGGCCGTCATTGAAAATAAGAATTTGTTCTTAACAGTCTTGCCTAGTAAAATTAAGGTAAAAAATGCTGCAGAAGAAGATCCACAGATGATGCAATCTCTATTGCACTTCACACTGCCCTTTCACACCTGGAAAAAAGAACACCTACAGTTGAAGCCATCGGACTTGGTTTTGCATACACTTAGGTTGGAGTCATTGAAACTAGTTTTTCAACCACTCCACAAATTTCTTGTTAATTAACTTGTTTAAGGCTGGGGGCAGTATTGAGTAGCTTGGATGAATAAGGTGCCCAGAGTAAACGGCCTGCTCCTCAGTCTCAGTTGCCAATACCCCAGGGCAGTGATTGGGGACACTGCCCTGTGTAGGGTGCCGTCTTTCGGATGGGACGTTAAACGGGTGTCCTGACTCTCTGAGGTCATTAAAGATCCCATGGCACTTATCGCCAAGACTTTGAGGGGTGTTAAGGCCGGTGTCCTGGCTAAATTCCCAATTTGGCCTCAAAAACCATCACGGTCACCTAATAATCCCCAGTTTACAATTGGCTCATTCATCCCTCCTCCTCTCCCTTGTAACTATTCCCCAGGTCGTTGCTGCAAATGAGAACGTGTTCTCAGTCAACTTACCTGGTAAAATAACGGATAAATAAATAAATAAATAAAATAAAAATTATTATTATCATTGGATAGAAAACACTGATGTTTCTAAAACTGTTTGAATGATGTCTGTGAGTATAACAGAACAGAATATGGCAGGCAAAAACCCGAGAAGAAATCAAAAAAGGAAGTGAGAAATCTGAGGTTGGTAGATTTTCAACACAGTTTCAATTGAAATCCCATTGAGATATGAATGAAGTTCCACTTCCTAGGGCTTCCACTAGATGTCAACCGTCTATAGAAATTTTAATGAGTCTTCTACTGTGTTGTGGGACTGAATAAGAGCAGAATGAGCCATGTGTCTGGCAGTCAGCCATTTCCTGGTCACGCGCATTCCACGTGATATCCACTTGCGTTCCGTTGCTCCTCAAGACACAAAGGTATTCTCCGGTTGGAACTTTATTGAAGATTTATGATAAGAACATCCTAACGATTGATTCTTTACTCAGTTTGAAATGTTTCTTCGAACTGTAATATAACTTTTTGAAGTAACGCTCGACCAGAACGAGCGTTTGGATATGTATACTAAACGTGCTAACAAAAGGAGGTATTTGGACATAAATAATGGACATTATCGAATAAAACAAACATTTAATGTGGACATGGGATTCCGGGGAGTGCATTCTGAGGAAGATCATCAAAGGTAAGGGAATATTTATCATGTAATTTCTGGTTTCTGTTGACTCCAACATGGCGGCTAATTTGACTATTGTTCTGAGCGCCGTCTCAGATTATTGCATGGTTTGCTTTTTCCGTAAAGTGTTTTTGAAATCTGATACACCGGTTGCATTAAGGAGAGGTATATTTATAATTCCATGTATTATAATCTACATTTATGATGAGTATTTCTGTTGAATCGATGTGGCTATGCAAAATCACTGGATGTTTTCGGAACTAGTGAACCTAATGCGCCAATGTAAACTCAGATTTTGATATAAATATGAACTTTATCAAACAAAACATACATTGTGTAACAGGAAGTCCCATGAGTGTCATCTGATGAAGATCATCAAAGGTTAGTGATTAATTTAATCTCTATTTGTGCTTTTTGTGACTGGCTGGAAAAGCTTTGGCTGGAAAAATGGCTGTGTTTTTCTGTGGCTTGGTGGTGATCTAACATAATCGTTAGTGGTGCTTTTGCTGTAAAGTATATTTGAAATCGGACACTGCGGTGGGATTAACAACAAGATTACCTTTAAAATGGTGTGAGATACATGTATGTTTGAGGACTTTTAATTATGAGATTTCTGTTGTTTTTAAATGTGGCGTCCTGCACTTTCACTGGCTGTTGTCATATCATCCCGTTAACGGGATTTCAGCCCTAAGTTAACAAACTATAGTTTTCGCAAGTTAGGACATCTACATTGTGCATGACACAAGTAATTTTTCCAATAATTGTTTGCAGACAGATTATTTCACCTATAATTTACTGTATCACAATTCCAGCAGGTCAGATGTTTCCATATACTAAGTTGACTGTGCCTTTAAACAGCTTGGAAAATTCCCAGAAAATTATATAATGACTTTAGAAGTTTCTGATAGGCTAATTGACATCATTTGAGTCAATTGGAGGTGTACCTGTGGATGCATTTCAAGGCCAACCTTCAAACTCAGTGCCTCTTTGCTTGAGATCATGGGAAAATCAAAAGAAATCAGCCAAGACCTCACACAAGTCTGGTTCATCCTTGGGAGCAATTTCCAAACACCTGAAGGTACCACGTTCATCTGTACAAAGAACAGTACACAAGTAAAAATACCATGGGACCACGCAGCTGTCATACCGCTCAGGAAAGAGATGTGTTCGGACTCCTAGAGATGAACGTACTTTGATGTGAAAAATGCAAATCAATCCCAGAACAACAGCAAAGGATCTTGTGACGATGCTGGAGGAAACAAGTACAAAAGTATCTATATCCACAGTAAAACGAGTCCTATATCAACATAACCTGAAAGGCCACTCAGCAAGGAAGAAGCCACTGCTCCAAAACCGCCGTAAAAAGCAAGACTACAGTTTGCAACTGCACATGGGGACAAAGATTCTACTTTTTGGAGAAATGTCCTCTGGTCTGATGAAACAAAAATAGAACTGTTTGACCATAATGACCATTGTTATGTTTGGAGGAAAAAGGGGGAGGCTTGCAAGCCGAAGAACACCATCCCAACCGTGAAGCACGGGGGTGGCAGCATCATGTTGTGGGGGTGCTTTGATGCAAAAGGAACTGGTGAGGAAGGAGGAAGGAAAACGATGTGGATATATTGAAGCAACATCTTAAGACATCAGTCAGGATGTTAAAGCTTGGTCGCAAATGGGTCTTCCAAATGGACAATGACCCCAAGCATACTTCCAAAGTTGTGGCAAAATGTCAAGGTATTGGATTGGCCATCACAAAGCCCTGACCTCCATCCTATAGAAAATGTGTGGGCAGAACTGAAAAAGTTTGTGCAAGCAAGGCCTACTCACCTGACTCAGTTACACCAGCTCTGTTAGGAGGAATGTGCCAAAATTCACTCAACTTATTGTGGGAAGCTTGTGGAAGGCTACCCTAAGCGTTTGACCCAAGTTAAGCAATTTAAAGGCAATGCTACCAATACTATTTGAGTGTATGTAAACGTCTGACCCACTGGGAATGTGATGAAATAATTAAAAGCTGAAATAAATCATTCTCTCTACTATTATTCTGACATTTCACATTCTTAAAATAAAGTGGTGATCGTAACTGACATAAAACAGGGAATTTAGGATTAAATGTCAGGAATTGTGAAAAACAGTTTAAATGTATTTGGCTAAGGTGTATGTAAACTTCTGACTGTATGTGAGAATGCTATTCATTGACTACAGCTCAGTGTTCAACACCACAGTGCCCCCAAAGCTCATCACTAAGCTAAGTACCCTGGGACTAAACACCTCCCTCTGCAACTGGATCATGGACTTCCTGATGGTCCGTCCCCAGGTGGTAAGGGTAGGTAACAACACATCTGCCACGCTCATCCTCAACACTAGGGCCTCCTTGCGTGCTCAGACCCCTCCTGTACTCGCTGTTCACTCATGATTGCATGGCCAGGCACGACTCCAACACCATCATTAAGTTTGCCGATGACACGGTAGGCCTGATCACCGTCAATGACGAGACAGCCTATAGGGAGGAGGTCACAGACCTGGCCTTGTGGTCCCAGGACAACAACCTCTCCCTCATTGTGATCAAGACAAAGGAGATGATTGTGGACTACAGGAAAAGGAGTACTGTGCACGTCCCCATTCTCATCGACGAGGCTGTAGTGGAGCAGGTTGAGAGCTTCAAGTTCCTTTGTGTCCACATCACCAACAAACTAACATGGTCCAAGCACACCAAGACAGTTGTGAAGAGGGCACAAAACCTATTCCCCCTCAGGAGACTAAAAAGATTTGGTATTGGGTCCTTGGATGCTTAAAAAATTCTACAGCTGCACCATCGTGAGCATCCTGATTGGTTGCATCACTGCCTGGTATGGCACCTGCTCAGCCTCCGACCGCAAGGCACTACAGAGGGTAGTGCGTATGGCCCAGTACATCACTGGGGCCAAGCTTCCTGCCATCCAGGACCTCTATACCAGGCGGTGTCAGAGGAAGGCCCTCCAGCCACCCTAGGCATAGATTGTTCTCTCTGCTACCACACGGCAAGCAGTACCGGAGCGCCAAGTCTAGGTCCAAGAGGCTTCTAAACAGCTTCTACCCCCAAGCCATAAGACTCCTGAACATCTAATCAAATGGCTTCCTAGATTATTTGCATTGTCCCCCCCTCATGTACGCTGCTGCTACTCTCTGTTTATTATCTATGAATAGTCACTTTAATAACTCTACCTACATGTCCATATTACCTCAATTACCTCGACTAACCGGTGCTCCCGCACATTGACTCTGTACCGGTACCTCCTGTATATAACCTTGCTATTGTTATTATTATTTATTTTTTAATTTCACCTTTATTTAACCAGGTAGGCTAGTTCAGAACAAGTTCTCATTTGCAACTGCGACCTGGCCAAGATAAAGCATAGCACTGTAAACAGACAACACAGAGTTACACATGGAGTAAACAATTAACAAGTCAATAACACAGTAGGAAAAAAAAGGGAGTCTATATACATTGTGTGCAAAAGGCATGAGGAGGTAGGCGTATAATTACAATTTGCAGATTAACACTGGAGTGATAAATGATCAGATGGTCATGTACAGGTAGAGATATTGGTGTGCAAAAGAGCAGAAAAGTAAATAAATAAAAACAGTATGGGGATGGGGTAGGTAAAATTGGGTGGGCTATTTACCGATAGACTATGTACAGCTGCAGCGATCGGTTAGCTGCTCAGATAGCAGATGCTTGAAGTTGGTGAGGGAGATAAAAGTCTCCAACTTCAGCGATTTTTGCAATTCGTTCCAGTCACAGGCAGCAGAAAACTGGAACGAAAGGCGGCCAAATGAGGTGTTGGCTTTAGGGATGATCAGTGAGATGCACATAGTTGGAACGCGTGCTACGGGTGGGTGTTGACATCGTGACCAATGAACTGAGATAAGGCGGAGCTTTACCAAGCATGGACTTGTAGATGACCTGGAGCCAGTGGGTCTGGCAACGAATATGTAGCGAGGGCCAGCCGACTAGAGCATACAGGTCGCAGTGGTGGGTGGTATAAGGTGCTTTAGTGACAAAACGGATGGCACTGTGATAAACTGCATCCAGTTTGCTGAGTAGAGTGTTGGAAGCAATTTTGTAGATGACATCGCCGAAGTCGAGGATCGGTAGGATAGTCAGTTTTACTAGGGTAAGTTTGGCGGCATGAGTGAAGGAGGCTTTGTTGCGGAATAGAAAGCCGACTCTAGATTTGATTTTCGATTGGAGATGTTTGATATGAGTCTGGAAGGAGAGTTTACATTCTAGCCAGACACCGAGGTACTTATAGATGTCCACATATTCAAGGTCCGAACCATCCAGGGTGGTGATGCTAGTCAGGCGTGCGGGTGCAGGCAGCGAATGGTTGAAAAGCATGCATTTGGTTTTACTAGCGTTTAAGTGCAGTTGGAGGCCACGGAAGGAGTGTTGTATGGCATTGAAGGTTGTTTGGAGGTTAGATAGCACAGTGTCCAAGGACGGGCCGGAAGTATATAGAATGGTGTCGTCTGCATAGAAGTGGATCAGGGAATCGCCCGCAGCAAGTGCAACATCATTGATATATACATAGAAAAGAGTCGGCCCGAGAATTGAACCCTGTGGCACCCCCATAGAGACTGCCAGAGGACCGGACAGCATGCCCTCCGATTTGACACACTGAACTCTGTCTGCAAAGTAGTTGGTGAACCAGGCAAGGCAGTCATCAGAAAAACCGAGGCTACTGAGTCTGCCGATAAGAATATGGTGATTGACAGAGTCGAAAGCCTTGGCAAGGTCGATGAAGACGGCTGCACAGTACTGTCTTTTATCGATGGCGGTTATGATATCGTTTAGTACCTTGAGGGTGGCTGAGGTGCACCCGTGACCGGCTCGGAACCAGATTGCACAGCGGAGAAGGTACGGTGGGATTCGAGATGGTCAGTGACCTGTTTGTTGACTTGGCTTTCAAAGACCTTAGATAGGCAGGGCAGGATGGATATAGGTCTGTAGCAGTTTGGGTCCAGGGTGTCTCCCCCTTTGAAGAGGGGGATGACTGCGGCAGCTTTCAATCCTTGGGGATCTCAGACGATATGAAAGAGAGGTTGAACAGGCTGGTAATAGGGGTTGCGACAATGGAGGCGGATAGTTTCAGAAATAGAGGGTCCAGATTGTCAAGCCCAGCTGATTTGTACGGGTCCAGGTTTTGCAGCTCTTTCAGAACATCTGCTATCTGGATTTGGGTAAAGGAGAACCTGGAGAGGCTTGGGCGAGTAGCTGCGGGGGGGCGGAGCTGTTGCCCGAGGTTGGAGTAGCCAGGCGGAAGGCATGGCCAGCCGTTGAGAAATGCTTGTTGAAGTTTTCGATAATCATGGATTTATCGGTGGTGACCGTGTTACCTAGCCTCAGTGCAGTGGGCAGCTGGGAGGAGGTGCTCTTCTTCTCCATGGACCTCACAGTGTCCCAGAACTTTTGGAGTTGGAGCTACAGGATGCAAATTTCTGCCTGAAGAAGCTGGCCTTAGCTTTCCTGACTGACTGCGTGTATTGGTTCCTGACTTCCCTGAACAGTTGCATATCGCGGGGACTATTCGATGCTATTGCAGTCCGTCACAGGATGTTTTTGTGCTGGTCGAGGGCAGTCAGGTCTGGAGTGAACCAAGGGCTATATCTGTTCTTAGTTCTGCATTTTTTGAACGGAGCATGCTTATCTAAAATGGTGACAGCTGGGAACTGAGGGGGTCGGTAGCAGGCGGAAACAGTGAGAGATTTTACTGCTGCACATTAATTGTTTGTTACTTTAAAAACGTTTATTTTATTTTATTTTTATCTTAAAACTACATTGTTGGTTAAGGGCTTGTAACTAAGCATTTCACTGTAAGGTCTACACCTGTTGTATTCGGCGCATGTGGCAAATACAATTTGATTTGATTTGTTTAGGGCAACCATTAAGAAGTTCAAAACCCCTGGAACAGAGGTCAACATGCCTGATATTGGATCCATGTTTATCTTGTCCCTACGCATAGTGAGGAAGATGGTTTGGGAGTGAAATAAAAATCTCAGGGCCAATGTTTGGGTCACCAAGTCTACAATTAGACGCCACCTCCATGACAATTTGCTCTTTGGAAGGGTCGCCATAAAGAGCCTTTGTTGAGAGCAACCAATACATGTAAGTGCCTGGAGTTTGCTGAACAGCATTGGTTCTTAGCATTGGTTCAAATCCATGGTCAGATGACATGAAAATAGAGCTCTTTGGCCACTCACAGAAGTGGTGGGTTTGGCTTCGAAAGAAGAATGCATATGCCGAAAATAACCTCATATATACAGAAAAATATGTTGGTGGATCTTTGATGTTATGGGGCTATTTTGCTTCCAATGTTTCTGGGGCCCTTGTTAAGGTCAATGTTTCTGGGGCCCTTGTTAAGGTCAATGTTTCTGGGGCCCTTGTTAAGGTCAATGTTTCTGGGGCCCTTGTTAAGGTCAATGTTTCTGGGGCCCTTGTTAAGGTCAATGTTTCTGGGGCCCTTGTTAAGGTCAATGTTTCTGGGGCCCTTGTTAAGGTCAATGTTTCTGGGGCCCTTGTTAAGGTCAATGTTTCTGGGGCCCTTGTTAAGGTCAATGTTTCTGGGGCCCTTGTTAAGGTCAATGTTTCTGGGGCCCTTGTTAAGGTCGATGTTTCTGGGGCCCTTGTTAAGGTCGATGTTTCTGGGGCCCTTGTTAAGGTCGATGTTTCTGGGGCCCTTGTTAAGGTCAATGTTTCTGGGGCCCTTGTTAAGGTCAATGTTTCTGGGGCCCTTGTTAAGGTCAATGTTTCTGGGGCCCTTGTTAAGGTCAATGTTTCTGGGGCCCTTGTTAAGGTCAATGTTTCTGGGGCCCTTGTTAAGGTCAATGTTTCTGGGGCCCTTGTTAAGGTCAATGTTTCTGGGGCCCTTGTTAAGGTCAATGTTTCTGGGGCCCTTGTTAAGGTCAATGTTTCTGGGGCCCTTGTTAAGGTCAATGTTTCTGGGGCCCTTGTTAAGGTCAATGTTTCTGGGGCCCTTGTTAAGGTCAATGTTTCTGGGGCCCTTGTTAAGGTCAATGTTTCTGGGGCCCTTGTTAAGGTCAATGTTTCTGGGGCCCTTGTTAAGGTCAACGGCATTATGAATTTTTACCAAGTATCAGGACATTTTAGCCCAAATCTTGCAATGAACAATGTGGAAGTTTGAGCAAGTTGATGTGACTAAACTGCTTGGAGTAACCCTGTTGATACAACAGTAGCTAGGAGGGGAGAAGTCTGTTCATCATAAAGCGTTGCTCTGCCTTCTTACCAACACTATCAACAAAGTCGGTCCTACAGATGCTAGTTTTATCATAGCTGGACTACTGTTCAGTCATATGTTCAGGTGACACAAAGGAACTTAGGAAAATTACAATTGGCTCAGAACAGGGCAGCACAGACAGCCCTTAAAAATGTACACGTGGAGCTAACATTAATGATATGCATGTCAATCTCTCCTGGCTCAAAGTGGAGAGATTGACTTCATCACTACTTGTTTTTGTTGTAAGAAGTGTTGACAAGCTGAATTCACAGAGGTGCCTGTTTAAACTACTAGCACACAACTCCGAAACCCATGCATACCCCACAAGACATGACACCAGAGGTCTCTTCACAGTCCCCAAGTCCAGAACAGACTATGGGAGGAGCACAGTACTATATAGAGCCATAACTACATGGAACTTTCATCAGGTAACTGATGCAAGCAGTAGAACCAGATTAAAAAAAACAGACAAAAATACACCTTATGGAACAGCTGGGACTGTGAAGAGACACACACAGGTACAGACACATGCATACGAACACAAACGCTAGCACACACACTCTACACACACGTATATTGTAATATTGTTGTATGGTGGTATTAAACATGGCCTTGGCAGCAGCTAATGGGGATCTCTTATAAAGACAAATACACATCTTTAAAAGCTGTAGACAAAGCATGAAAAATAAATATTTCAAGATGTCTGAAGGACCTGATAAATGTTGGAAACTAAAGAGAAGTGACATGCATGCATTGTATTGCTGTATTCGTGGTGGAGCCTATGGGACCACATTGGGCAATAACTCCTCCTTACCTCTGGAGGGAGACGATAGCTGCTTGCTCGTTTTCGTTCTCGGCCTGGGTGGTCCCCAACACTTGCCAAGCCTGGGGAGATAACGGGGAGCATTGAACAACAGGGTCATCACCTGGGTCTTCACCTGGGCTTACTACCCTCTCTAAGGAGAGACTTCGTTAGGAGAGATGGTGTGGTCTAGATGCAGAGCTCAGCTCTCTCTGAAAAATAGGATGGCTCACTGTCAGTCAGTGCTCTCAGTACTGCTCACACAGCAGGTAAATAGATTGATTCTGCCGTTGGTAAAAATAAAAAAACACAACAGGCAGGAAGCATCATGCATCTCAAAAAATCTCTGCAATACAAACTTTTGTCTGAGGTTTGTGTGAAGTGAACTTAGGGCACGTCAAAATACAACGGCTGCAATAAAAATTGCAAGGTGATTCGCTTTGAGGTTTTTGTCTTTTGACAGTGCTCTGCCATCCAAGTTAATTTAGGATTGCTGAGCCTCCCCTTCCCTCAGGTATTGGGAGTTCCTATTCAGATTAGGCATTCTTGTATTGTATCGTTCTAAAGAGCCAATAGAAATTAATGAGATAATGTTGCAGGGTACATGTCACTTTGGCAACGGATCACATGAGACATCGAATGATAATTGAGGTCATGACTTCTCAGTCATTGGCAACCAACCAAATTCATTAAGTGTACCTGATGAGTCATGCTTAGTTATTGCTCGATGAATCATGTTTGGGACGAACTAGAAAGTCATGGTTCAGCATTGTGGATGGTAGCTATTGGACTCCTCTTAGCTGGGGAACCCAACTTTGAATCTCCATACTCTTCCGAGTAAATGTGCATTTAGACATCTACGAGTTCTAGCTGAATCTGCAATCCCAAAACGACTAGATGTTTTGTCTAGTTTGTCATGTCTGTTTAAAGTCAACAAATATGATCTATGTACTTCAATCTGCGTGCTGGTTTAGTTTGTGAAATAATATTGATACTCAATTTTGTAGCACAACGCTATAAATCAAGTCTTGAGGAAATTATCTACAAACTATCTAGAGGTCTCCGCAGCAGAGATAAGCCACAAAACACGCTGGGAGGAATTTTAGAATCATATTAGTTCCATACACTGTGGGATAATCCTTTCCTTGGAATGACCGGCACAGTTATGAGCAGCCTATTTTACAGGATTCCCGAGTTCCGATTCTATTAATGTTCTCTGGTGATGTAAGATGTCGCCTCTGTTACGATTGAGATGAAATTAGCAGGAGAGAAAAAAAACTGAGAAAATAGCTTATTACTCAACACTTTGGGCAAATTGAAAATTCTCATTGGGAGATGGAAGACTGGGTAGTTTTGATGCAGTAAACAGCTCTATTAATGGTATAACTCCCCAGTCCTCCACTAGCAATCAGTGTCGGCCACTTAGCGCTCAGTGAATATCCACCACACGCATGATTTGTGAAGTTCTTTTTTTTTTTCATCAGAGTATGGTGTTGTCTGAACAGGCTGATTGGCAGTTGGTGCTAGTAAATTATGGTACTGTGGGAAAGTCATGCTGGGAAAGTGTGTGTTTATGGTGCCTGCATCTCATCAGCCCCCTGTGCCTAGTCACCTCTGAGTCCTGGGGGTCCTGCAAGATGGCCCCCTCCAGTAGCAGCACAGCGTTGGGCAGGTCTCCCTCTTTGGACTTTCGAAGACCCTCCTCAAACGCGTTGGGCCAGTCCTTGTAGGGGTTGTCCATGTGGAAGTAGTAACCCTGTCACCAATAAAAAAACATTAACAAAAAAAAAAAAGTTAATGGAGCATCACCAATGTAATCTCTCTGTTTTCAAATAAATGGTGAGCGACCGTCCTCTAGGGTGGAATATTTAAGCATACTCTTAGCATCAATTTATCTTTTCTAGCTTTCTGCTGAACATCAAACCTGGGCAAAAGTCCTGAGGGTTAGCTGTCTCGTTAAATGTTAAACTTTGCATCTTCAGACTGAAATTACCCTGGTGTGTTGTTGCCGAGTTCTGAACACGAGTTTTGAAACGACTATTCCTCTTAGAACTTGTAGCATTGGGATCAATCAAAAAGTCTGATTATGTACAGTAGCTCAAGTATATCAAAGCTCCCATTGCACTAAAGTAAGCATATGCTTATGAGTGCCAAGTTTGAAACCATCTGGGTTAGCTATTGACCCCAATCGGGTTAAATCAGTAGATACTGTAGTGTATGTGCAGCACATGATCATCTCCAGATCATCGAGTTCATAGGCTTTATTTCCCCTTCTTTAAGTAGAACATGTTCACATGAGACTCCCGAGTGGCACAGTGGTCTAAAGCACTGCATCTCAGTGCAAGAGGTTCCCTGGTTTGAATCCTGACTGCATCACATCTGGCTATGATTGGGAGTCCCATAGGACGGTGCACAATTGGCCCAGCGTCGTCCGAGGTAGGTTGTCATTGTAAATAAGAATTTGTTCTTAACTGACTTGCCTAGTTAAATAAAACTATGAAGGAAATTAATGATAAGCATCTCAACAGGGCATATGGACAGATGATAACAGAGTTAAAAGGTGAGAACTATAACCTTCTCGTGAGGCGACACACTGGAGGGGATCTGCGCCTGCTCGTTCTCCGTTAGCCAGTTCCGTCGTGCTAGCTCCTCCCACTCTGCTTGCATCTTGTCCCAGAACTCAGTGTCTGACTGTGGAGGGAGAGAGTGGCGGGAGGATTAGTACACAGAGGACTGCTAGCTTTGATACCTTGACTATGCTGAGGCCCCCTGCCATGGAAATGTCACATCCATCTCACTCATTTATTCATTTATCGGTGGTGTAACGTATGGACTTCTGATGACTCATCACTTGCACTCAAATGTCCAAAATTAGCTTGACCTTTCAGTTGATAGATTGATGTCTGAGAGGGTTATTATACAAAGCCCTAGACTCAACAAACAGCCACCTTGATTGGTGTTGTAACTATACTGAACAAAAATATAAACGCCACATATAGTCTTGGTCCCATGTCTCATAAGCTAAAATAGAAGATCCTAGAAATATTCCATAAGCATAAAAAGCATATTTCTCTCAAATGTTGTTTACATCCCTGTTAGTGAGCATCTCTCCTTTGCCAAGATAATCCATCCACCTGACAGCTGTGGCATATCAAGAAGCTGAATAAACATCATGATCATTACACAAGTGCACCTTGTGATGGGTACAATAAAAGGCCACTCTAAAACCTGCAGTTTTGTCACACAACACAATGCCACAGATGTCTCAAGATTTGAGGGAATGTGCAATTGGAACGCTGACTGCAGGAATGTCCACTAGAGCTGTTGCCAGAGAATGTATTGTTAATTTCTCTACCATAAGCTGCCTCCAATGTCGTTTTAAAGAATTTGGCAGTACATCCAACCTGCCTCACAACACCAGACCATGTGTAACCACGCCAGCACAGGACCTCCACATTCAGCTTCTTCACATCAGGGATCGACTGAGACCATATAACCGGACAGCTGATGAAACTGTCGGTTTGTACAGTCGAAGAATTTCTGCACAAAGTATCAGAACCATCTCAGGGAAGCTCAACTATCTGCTTGCTCGTCGTCCTCACCAGGGTCTTGGCATGACTGCAGTTTGGCGTCGTGACCGACCTCAGTGGGCAAATGCTCACCTTCGATGGTCAATAGCATACTGGAGAAGGGTGCTCTTCACGGATTAATCCCGGTTTGAACTATACCGGTCAGATGGCAGACAATGTATTTAGCGCCTGCCCCATGGTGGCAGAAGGGTTATGGTATGAGCAGGCATAAGTTACGGACAACAAACACAATTGCATTTTATCGATGGCAATTTGAATGCACAGAGATTCCATGACGAGATTCGTCATTGTCATGAGGCACATTGTCATGCCATTTGTCCGCTGCCATCACGTCATATTTCAGCATGATAATGCACAGCCCCATGTTGCAAGGATCTGGGGCGGCAGGGTAGCCTAGTGGTTAGAGCGTTGGACTAGTAACCAAAAGGTTGCAAGTTCAAATCCCCGAGCTGACAAGATCTGTCGTTCTGCCCCTGAACAGGCAATTAACCCACTGTTCCTAGGCTGTCATTGAAAATAAGAATTTGTTCTTAACTAACTTGCCTAGTAAAATAAAGGTAAAATTAAAAAAGTCTGTACACAATTCCAGGAAGCTGGAAATTTCCCAGTTCTTCCATGTCCTCGCCAGACATGTCACCCATTGAGCATGTTTGGGATGCTCTGGATCGAAGTGTACGACGGCGTGTTCCAGTTCCCGGCAATATTCAGACAACTTCGCATAGCCATTGAAGAGGAATGGGACAACATTCCACAGGCCAAAATCAACAGCCTGGTCAACTCTATGTGAAGGAGATATGTTGTGCTGCATGAGGCAAATGGTAAAAAAATTGCACCAGACACCAACTGTTTTTTTGATCCATGCAACTACTTAATTTTTTAAAGGTATCTGTGACCAACAGATGCACATCTGTACTCCCAGTCATGTGAAATCCATAGATTAGGGCCTAATTTATTTATTTCAATTTACTGATTTCCTTACATGAACCGTAACTCAGTAAAATTGTTGCATGTTATATATTTCTGTTCAATGTTGATGATTTCTTGTTCAGTGTTGATGATTGTTGGTTCACTGTTGATGATTGTTGGTTCAGTGTTGATGATTTCTTGTTCAGTGTTGATGATTTCTTGGTCAGTGTTGATGATTTTTGGTTCAGTGTTGATGATTTCTTGTTCAGTGTTGATGATTTTTGGTTCAGTGTTGATGATTTTTGGTTCAGTGTTCGTGGTTTAGTTTTTAGTTCAGTGTTGATGATTTTTGGTTCAGTGTTGATGATTTTTGGTTCAGTGTTGATGATTGTTGGTTCAGTGTTAATGATTTTGTTTTTAGTTCAGTGTTGATGATTTTTGGTTCAGTGTTGATGATTTTTGGTTCAGTGTTGATGATTGTTGGTTCAGTGTTGATGATTTCTTGTTCAGTGTTGATGATTTCTTGTTCAGTGTTGATGATTGTTGGTTCACTGTTGATGATTGTTGGTTCAGTGTTGATAATTTCTTGTTCTGTGTTGATGATTGTTGGTTCAGTGTTGATGATTTTTGGTTCAGTGTTCGTGGTTTAGTTTTTAGTTCAGTGTTGATGATTTTTGGTTCAGTGTTGATGATTTTTGGTTCAGTGTTGATGATTGTTGGTTCAGTGATAATGATTTCGTTTTTAGTTCAGTGTTGATGATTTTTGGTTCAGTGTTGATGATTTTTGGTTCAGTGTTGATGATTGTTGGTTCAGTGTTGATGATTTCTTGTTCAGTGTTGATGATTTCTTGTTCAGTGTTGATGATTGTTGGTTCACTGTTGATGATTGTTGGTTCAGTGTTGATGATTTCTTGTTCAGTGTTGATGATTTCTTGTTCAGTGTTGATGATTGTTGGTTCAGTGTTGATGATTTCTTGTTCAGTGCTGATGCTGCTTTTTTTGTCTGCCTCTGTCCAAGCATACAGGCCATGTCTATTAGACCTCACAGCTACGATACAGCCGAGGCCAAAGACCTCAGTGTGTGTCACTGTCAATTAACCATGGGCCAGTGAGCAAAGAGAGAAATCAAAGTGTGAACAATGACTGCTTTCAAAGAGTAAACGTTGCAAGCACCTCCAGAAACCAAACATTTATAATGTATTTTGATGCATCTCTACTTGCCAATCAAATTCCTACTTAGACAAATTGTACACTTTAGGCTACTAGGTTGTTTTGTGATTCACTGCAAAGAGTGATAGAATGCTATTATTTCATATCTTAAGTGGATTATTGCCCCTCTGTGCTTTGCCTTAAACTAAGTTGACAATTAATGATAATTGGAAGACACCTGTGACCTCCACATGGAACCAGGTCAAGAAGACGGGTCAAAAGGTCAAAGCGCATTATCGCGGACACCAGACAAATGCCTCACTTACTGAACCAATGGAGAGGCAGCGGTGGGAGATGAAGAGCACGTTTAGCTTCATTAAAACTCAAGCTCTCAGCCTGAGAATTAGAGGCACTGTTGTTGTTTTTCATTCCCCGACATTCATCAGATAGCTGTCATAGTGACTACACAGTGCTTGGGTTTGTACATGACTACATCTGGATTAGATTCTTCGTCATGTTCTATACAACACCATGGCACACTACATTGTGTGCCTTTAACGGGCCACCTCGCAAATCTTTAGGAAAGACAGAATCATCCATAACAGTTGAGTGACGCTTGGATTGAAGTCTGGGGTGAGCAATAACATGACAAGGTGACAGTGAAGAACACACATCTTCTTTCCTTCCCTACTCCCTTCATCCTGACCCAGCTAGCAGGACTACAGTACTTCCTGTAAATAGCATCCTGGTCGATGGCCCTGGCTATCACTGCAGACATAGGGGTGTATTCATTAGTCGCAGACCGTTGCAGAATGTTTGGTCTGTTGCAAAATGTTTTGCAACCTCATTTTCTTTACTCCAAACAGAAAATGTTTTGCAATTAAAACGAGAGTTTCTATTGGACAAATTCAGGTAGGTACCTCCCCGTTCTGCTTCTGTTTGGTTCCTGGAGTAAACGGTTTACGTTGAAAAACATTTTGCAACGGTCTGAGACTAATTAATACACCCCAGTTGTACTTTATGTTGTTAAATTTCCTGCTGCACGCTGCTGATCACCACAATATAATTCTATTAGGCCCATGATTCTTAGCTGTCTCCCTGTCAAAAAAAAAGTCCAAATATAGAGTGGAGCTCAGCTGTATATGACAGTGCAGCATAAGTGGGTGCCTTGGCACCTCAGGGGGGATCGAGTGAGGTATGTGTGCATGTGCTAGTGTGTGTCTGTGTGTGTATGTGTCAGTGGGATTGAGGAGGCATATGTGTGTGAGAGTCAGGAAGTGTGTGTGAGAGTCAGGAAGTATGTAAAGGAGGAAGGGGAGGTGGGTGGTCACAGCTCTGTTTCCTCTCTCCAGGTGTATGGCAGGCATCCACCGGAGGTGAGCATCACCTCCTTAATTGGCTGCTCACGCTGAGACAAATTGCCTGTTAGATCATGAGGTGAAATCTCACTGGCTCTGGGAATGAAACAGGGGGGGGGGTAGTGGAGCTGGAGCTCTGCGTTTTGGGGGCTGGTAGTGGTATTGAGTTATTTACAGCATGACAGAGGCTTTTTGTAGAATTCAAGGTTTCTGTTAGTCTTTTACAGCTAGATACATACGGGTTGCTACCGATATGTTGCTATGGGAATGATCTGAACAGTCAAGTCAACCCATGGACGAATGTCAACCCACTAATGATCGTGGGGTGTGGCTAATTTCTGTTCTTACCGTACAGTAAATCTAAATAGCTTTGAGATGATAAACATTTTAGATCCACCTAGTGGCATCCAAAGACTTCAAAACAGTCATAAATCTTATTTTTTATTTTTATGGCCCATTAAAGGTGGTCTGGACAAGTTAGCTTCTCCTCAACTTCTCTATCAGCATGCTGTCATAAACTGAGAGAGTTATGAGTCATTTAACGGTCAAGATTATGTGACTAGAAAACATTTTAATTTGATAAATGTTGATTGTGCATACAACCATACTTCATTCCTTGAAAGTACAGACCCGGGGTCATTTTATGATTAAAATTATAACAGCTTTGAGAGAGGCAATTAGTGATACGCAATATTTAATTCGGTGACAGTATCCCCGCAGATGCTTCATCCTAACGGACTCCGGAGCTAACAAAGCATGTACCTAGAGAAATACCTGCTATTGTGCACTAGTGTCCAATTACTGTTAATATCATCACAAAATCAGCCATGATGCCTGTGTGGAAACTGTAATTACGTTCTTCGATATTATTTTTATGGGTGGGGTGAATGCACCAATTATTATATTTGCCACGATACTGAATGGCCCTCCAATGGCAATGGCTTGACACGTGACAGTATGATGGTAGTCTGTGTAAGCAAAACAAACTGTGGCCCCTTTTCTTGAATCAAAAACACTCACTCTGGTTACTTGAAATGTTTGCAACACAGACAATGGTGTATTTTGTCGACAGATCCAGCATTCTCATTCATGAGATTGAGGAAGGTCATCTATATATCATGTATCAATGAAGCAAGCCCCTGCCTGTGACTCTAATTTGACAAAGATTAAGTTTAAATGTGAAATGCATTCAGTCTTGGTCTCTCTGCCTGACAAAACACGACAAAGCGGAATATAAATGAACTTGGGAGATTAATTTGTTACTTCATGAATAGATTATTGCCAGCAGTAATTATGGAGCCAGAGATAATACTTGTCCTTGGCCGGAACCGTCCGAGTTTGGAACCTGGGCCTGAAATGGGCCTGAAATGCAATTAGGGCTTTCCCTAAGTCACGTGAGGCGATTTATACAGTAAAAATAGATTTGTATGTACAGTGGAGGCAATTTACTGGAAGAAAATCATTGCTGTCTCAGACATAATGTCAAATGTGATAGCTCTAAACATCTTAGTGCAGTATAACGTATTGGTTTTGGACGTCATCATCATGTTGGCAATTTTCTTGTCTAACATTATGAGACAAACGTTTGCTGGTTGTGCAAAAAATAGTTTTAAATAAGTATGGTTGGTAATGAAAGGAAGCAGGAGTCAGGTAGACATGGACGTGCGGGGGCACTTTTCTCCCGATGGATGTGAGTGTTCTGTTTTAGAGTCATCGTGTTACACAACAGCGGCATGTAGCTACAGTATCTTTTAGTGTTTGATCCCTTATATGGCTCAAACAAGAGACCCACAGTTGTATCCCTGGTGTGTCTGTCAAACCAAGGTTCTTGTGACAGCCGATAATGGGATTTTGCACATCAACGGAAGCATAATGGTTCAGAAATGTATACCTCTTTGAAGAACATCAAACACACTATTTCAGACATGTAAATTGACTGATTTTATGGCCTCGTTTTAGTCCATATTTGGCGGGCTGAACTCAATTCCAACGCCACAATGCACTTGATATCCAGTAAATGTATTCAAAAGCGTGATTTTCCTGTTTTTTTAAATATAAATTTCCACACTATGAAGTTGCAGTAATACTGTGAAATTGTGAAAATTATGATAATGCACTTTTAGTGTATTGAACTGTTTGGGGTTTTTGGGGTGGGGTTTTTGGGGGTGGGGTTTTTGAAAAGCCGGTATACGTTAATAGACCAATAACAAAAAGAGTTTCCTATCCTCTCTGCCAATAACAGCTAGATTTTGTGACACATCCCTCCCATTAGGCTCCTCCAATTTAGGTCTCTCAGACCACTTTCCAGAAAGTCCTAGAATTATTTTCCTAAGAACCTATTTGTCACGTATAATCCCTCTCTGGCCTCTAGCTCACCAGACTGATCGTTATGGCGCACACCTGTCACCATAGTTACGCACACCAGCACGTCATCAGACTCACCTGGACTCCATCACTTCCCTGATTACCTCCCCTATATATGTCACTCCCTTTGGTTCCTTCCCTATTTATGCCACTCCCTTTGGTTCCTTCCCTATTTATGCCACTCCCTTTGGTTCCTTCCCTATATATGTCACTCCCTTTGGTTCCTTCCCTATATCTGTCCCTCCCTTTGGTTCCTTCCCTATTTATGCCACTCCCTTTGGTTCCTTCCCTATATATGTCACTCCCTTTGGTTCCTTCCTATATATGCCACTCCCTTTGGTTCCTTCCCTATATATGTCACTCCCTTTGGTTCCTTCCCTATATCTGCCACTCCCTTTGGTTCCTTCCCTATATATGTCCCTCCCTTTGGTTCCTTCCCTATATCTGTCACTCCCTTTGGTTCCTTCCCTATTTATGTCACTCCCTTTGGTTCCTTCCCTATATATGTCTCTCCCTTTGGTTCCTTCCCTATATATGTCACTCCCTTTGGTTCCTTCCCTATATCTGTCACTCCCTTTGGTTCCTTCCCTATATATGTCTCTCCCTTTGGTTCCTTCCCTATTTATGCCATCCCCTTTGGTTCCTTCCATATATATGTCACTCCCTTTGGTTCCTTCCCTATATATGTCCCTCCCTTTGGTTCCTTCCCTATTTATGCCATCCCCTTTGGTTCCTTCCCTATATATGTCACTCCCTTTGGTTCCTTCCCTTTTTATGCCACTCCCTTTGGTTCCTTCCCTATTTATGTCATTCCCTTTGGTTCCTTCCCTATTTATGCCACTCCCTTTGGTTCCTTCCCTATATCTGTCACTCTCTTTGGTTCCTTCCCTATATATGTCACTCCCTTTGGTTCCTTCCCTATATATGTCACTCCCTTTGGTTCCTTCCCTAAATATGTCACTCCCTTTGGTTCCTTCTCTATATATGTTACTCCCTTTGGTTCCTTCCCTATATCTGCCACTCCCTTTGGTTCCTTTCCTATATATGTCACTCCCTTTGGTTCCTTCCCTATATCTGCCACTCCCTTTGGTTCCTTTCCTATTTATGCCACTCCCTTTGGTTCCTTCCCTATATATGCCACTCCCTTTGGTTCCTTTCCTATATATGCCACTCCCTTTGGTTCCTTTCCTATTTATGCCACTCCCTTTGGTTCCTTCCCCAGGCATTATTGTTAGTTTCATGTCTGTGCGTTGTTCGTGTTTCTTGTTTTGTATTATGTTTCATTTATTAAATGATTCACTCCCTGAACTTGCTTCCCGACTGCAATTGAAAACAATTACAGCAAGGTACTTAATTGTTATCCAGAAATGATTAGATATTGAAATATAAACAGCTGCAAAGAACCTTTTAACCTACAGATTGCCCTATTTATTTTTGTGTTGTCTCATCATGTACTGTGCCTTCAGAAAGTATTCACACCCTTGACTTTTTCCACATTTTGTTGTGTTACAGACCAAATTTAAAATTGATTAAATTGAGATTGTGTCACTAATCTACACACAATACCACACAATGTCACAGTAGAACGTTGTTTTTCAACATTTTTACAACTTAATTAAAAATGAAAAGCTGAAATGTCTTGAGTCAATAAGTATTTAACCCCTTTGTTATGGCCAGCATAAATAAATTGAGAATTAAAATTGTGCTTAACAAGTGACACAATAAGTTGCATGGACTCACTCTATGTGCATTAATAGTGGTACCCCATACATACAATTATCTGTAAGGTCCCTCAGTCGAGCAGCGAATTTCAAGCACAGATTCAACCACAAAGACCAGGGAGTTTTTCCAATGCCTCGCAAAGAAGGACACCTAAAAGAAGCAGATACTGAATATCCCTTTGAGCATGTTGAAGTTATTGATTACACTTTGGATGGTGTATCAATACACAGCCACTACAAAGACACAGGCGTTCTTCCTAACTCAGTTGCCGGAGAGGAAGGAAATCGCTCAGGGATTTCACCATGAGGCCAACGGTGATTTAAAAACCGTTAAAGAAAGGAGAAAACTGAAGATAGATCAACAACATTGCAGTTACTCCACAATATACACCTGCATGTCAGAGTGAAATAAGGATGCCTGAATACAAAGTGTTATGTTTGGGGCAAATCCAACACAGCACATCATTGAGTACCACTCTTTATATTTTCAAGCATGGAGGCGGCTGCATCATGTTAGGGTATGATTGTCATCGGCAAGGATTAGGGAGTTTTTTGGGGGATAAAAAGAAACAGAATAGAGCTAAGCACATACAAATTCTAGAGGAAAACCTGGTTCAGTCTGCTTTCCAACAGACACTGGGATATAAATGCACCTTTCAGAAAGACAATAACCTAAAACATACACTGGAGTCCAAATATACACTGGAGTATCTTATCATGACGACATTGAATGTTCCTGAGTGGCCTAGTTACAGTTTTGACTTAAATAAGCTTTAAAATCTATAGCGAGACTTGAAAATGGCTGTCTAGCAATGATCAACAAGCAAGTTGACAGAACTTGAAGAATAAAAAAAGAATAATGGGCAAATACTGTACAATGCAGATGTGTAAAGCTCTTCGAGACTATTATCCAAACGACTCATAGCTGTAATCCTTCCAAAGGTGATTCGAATTTGTATTGACTCAGGGGGTTGAATAATTATCTAATTAAGATATATCAGTGTTTTAATTTCCATAGTATTTTTTTCAACTTTGACATTTGACATGATTCAAATTATTACATCTCATTAAGTGTCTAGTAGTCTGGGTTCCTTGCAGTATACTCCAAAAAATATAATAATTTCTTATTTTGATCTCACCTGGGGAGAAAAGACTGGAAAAACGACACTGTAAAAAGTATTTACTAATAGAACCCTAAAAGCGGTGCATCTACAGTATGTGGGAGTTGTATATATATACTACAGCAGTGTTTCCCAGCGCCCAGCACAGAACTTGTTTGATCTGCTCCAGTACTTGCACACCTGATTGTACTGGTTAACTAATCAATCATCGAGCCCAGTGGTGGGAAAAGTACCCAATTGTCATACTTGAAAATGACTCAAGTAAAAGTGAAAGTCACCCAGTAAAATAGTACTTGAGTAAAAGTCTAAAAGTATTTGGTTTAAAAATACTTATGTATCAAAAGTAAAAGTATAAATGGTTTAAAATCCTTATATTAAGCAACTCTTTTTAATGTACAGATAGCCAGGGGAACACTCCAACACTCAGACATTATTTACAAACAAAGAATTTGTGTTTTGTGAGTCTGTTTGTCCGCCAGATCAGAGGCAATATGGATTACCAGGGATGTTCTCTTCATTAGTATGTGAATTAGACCATTTTCCTGTTCTGCTAAGCATTAAAAATGTAACGAGTAATTTTGGGTGTCAGGAAAAATGTATGGAGTAAAAAGTACATAATTTTCTTTAGGAATGTAGTGAAGTAAAAGTAGTCAAAAATATAAAGAGTAAAGTACAGATTCCCCCCCAAAACTACTTAAGTAGAACTTTAAAGTATTTTTACTTAAGTACTTTAGACCACTGATCAAGCCCTTGATTTGTAGAATACATCAAATAAGTGGGAGTACTATGGGAGAGGTTTAGGAAACCCTGTTCTAGTCTATAGTCTACTAGAAGTGCTGCCCGCGGGGGAAAATCTAACAAAACTGTGGCTGTCGCTCATAAGCTTTGCCCAGGGGATTACATTCAGGGCCTAAAACTGATTTTTTTGTATACCAGTCACTGTGGCAGGTAGATACAAAATTGGAGTAGCTGGTAGAATTTTTTTTAACAGCCCAAATATATGCTTTTGCCATAGTTACACAAAAAATAGTCATATTTATAAAACAAGAATTGGATTACTAATAAGAAGTAATGTGGTTTATTGCTCGATTTAATTTAATATGTACTTTTAAACAAAATATCAGAAAAAAAATGTTCAGCTGCCCCTTTAAGGTTACCTTGGTAACAGGGCCACTCCAGTCCTCACTTGTGCCTGTTAGAATGTCACTAGTTGAGGCTGACAATGCCTCTTTTTGCTAAAGGTGGAAGCAAACTCAAACAATGAAAGGCACCAAGAAACGCGAGGACTTCAGAAGACTTTTGAGTAAATTAGACCAACTTTTATGCCTGTACGCATTGCTTCAATTGCTACTATTTTTTAAGCATTTCGCTCACAGCCCCCCAGACAGGCAGTGTTGCTGCGTGAGGTGGGATAGCTATAACGTTAGGATTCAGATTTCTTTGTGCATTACCAGATATGAAACAAAATGGCAGAAATACTTTGAAAACAGCTACTGCAGCATTTCTTTAGCTATAAATCACAACTTGCACTTGTGTGCACAATCTTGACTATTTTTATGAAATGCTGGCACTGTAGAGCACTGAGTGTGACCACCTGCCACCGTGGCTGGAGAATTGGTCATTCTTAACTACCAACGTGGCTGGTGAATTGGTCATTCTTACCCACCAAGGTGGCTGGTGAATTAGTCATTCTTACCCACCAATGTGGCTGGTGAATTAGTCATTGTTACCCACCAATGCCGAAATCTACCTGCATTTGGCTGGTGTTCATTTTAGGCCCTGATTACTGTACTGGGCTCCCGAGTGGTGCAGCGGTCTAACGCATTCTACCTCAGTGCTTGAGGTGTCACGACAGACACCCTGGTTCAAATCCAGGCTGTTTCACATCCGGCTGTGATTGGGTGTCCCATCGGGCAGCACCCAATTGGCCCAGCGTCGACCAGGTTTGGGTCAAGATAGGCCATCATTGTAAATAAGAATTTGGTCTTAACTGACTTGATAAAATAAATAAATAAGCTCATTATTTTGGACTAGCTCACCATCAATCAGCAAATGACTCAACCTGTAGTGCAGAATTGAGTGATTCATGACCTTTTATAATACATACAGTATAGGGCTCCACTCCAGCCGATGCTACGCATTGCACATGGTGATCTTAGGCTTGTGTGGGATTGCTCGGCCATGGAAAACCGTTCCATTAAGCTCCCGATGAACAGTTCTTGTGCTGACGTTGCTTCCAGAGGCAGTTTGGAACTCTGTAGGGAGTGTTGCAACGAGGACAGACAATTTTTAAGCATTGCACGCTTCAGCACTCGGCGGTCTCGTTCTGTGAGCTTGTGTGGCCTACCACTTCATGGCTGAGCCGTTCTTGAGCCTAAACGTTTCCACTTCACTACTTACAGTTGACTAGGGAAGATCCAGTAGGGCAGAAATGTGATGGACTAACTTGTTGGAAAGGTGGCATCCTATGACGGGCCACGTTGAAAGTCACTGAACTCTTCAATAAGGCCATTCTACTGCCAATGTTTGTCTGTGGAGATTGCATGGCCGTGTGCTCAATTTTCTTTTTTTTTACACCTGTCAGCAATGGGTGTAACTGAAATAGCCGAATCCACACATTTTAAAGGGTGTCCACATACTTTTGCGAATGTAACAGGAAGCAAACTACACAATAAATCAGAGGTGTATTCCAATGGGTCTATCTTATCATTGATTCAATAGTTATGTGTTCCTATGGATCTATCTTATCATTGATTCAATAGTTATGTGTTCCTATGGATCTATCTTATCATTGATTCAATAGTTATGTGTTCCTATGGATCTATCTTATCATTGATTCAATAGTTATGTGTTCCTATGGATCTATCTTATCATTGATTCAATAGTTGTGTGTTCCTATGGATCTATCTTATCATTGATTCAATAGTTGTGTGTTCCTATGGGTCTATCTTATCATTGATTCAATAGTTATGTGTTCCTATGGATCTATCTTATCATTGATTCAATAGTTGTGTGTACCATGAGCTCAAGGGTCGGCCTATCAAAGCACAGAGCACCTCCAGTTAAATGGTCGGCATGGAGATGAATTGTAGGTGCTTCGATGTTGGCATATTTCAGTCACACAATCGTAATAACATTCGGGAGCACAGGACCATGTATGACACATTCATCCATCTGATAACCGATACGCTCTTCAGAGTGAGAGATCATTTTCATACTCAACTTCCTCTGTAACTTTCTAGAAATTTCTCTGTACCAAAACGACAGTAATCACCCTCCAAACCAAAAGTGCCCCAGGGAAAATCAAGTGGTGAAAAGGTGAGGCTGTCCCCTGCAGCTTTAATCAAATACTCGGCCCACAGTGACCTTGATCCGGTCTTTTATCAGAGCTGTGATTCCGCTATCTCTGACTCACAGCAAAACACTGTTCCTCAGAGCAGGAGTTAACCTGGTGGCTTTGTAGCTTGCAGCCGGCTCTTTATTTAATAAGACAGGGGTGCCTTCATTGGCTCAATGTGATTGCCACTGTCCCCAAACGGCTTCAACGTCACGGCACAACCCTCCCCTGTAGACGTCTCTTTATCACCCTCTGTCCTAATTAAGCACGACCAAAGCATCTGAAGGGCTCTGCTTTTCAGCCCATTATCCTTTTATCATCCCTTTTAATGGTTTTAATGTGAAACGCATGGATGCCACAACTACTCATCTCTCCTATTATTTTAAAATGTATGATATTTTAGGACATAATTCCTTGGTGTCTTTGCTCTGTCTTTTGATAAATTCCAGACATTTGGCAATTAAACTAATTGAATAGATTGGCAGCTAGCCTGTGTGACGGAGAGGCATTAGTTTGAGCCACTTGAGCCATCTCATTCCATTTGTTAATAAGTATGAATGCATGCATATGCTCTGCAATTTAGGGGGAGTGATCTGTGATTACAGGGACCGATATCGACAGTCTAAGCCAGAATTGCTGACCGAGCCAAAAGAGTCTCAGGCCCCCAATTGACGCTCCGGGATACTGTTACCAATCGATCCAACATTTGTCCGGGTGCATCTCCAAATATCATCACTTCTTGCAATTACCTGCCCTGAGGCAGGCACTTGTATACTTATCCATGTGATTTGAGAGCCTGGGACTTATGGCTCAGAGTCTCCAACAAGACATCATTAACTCCGACATCACTCACATTGGGAAGTGATCCCAAGAGCTCCTTTTTGGGGAGCTTCCCAACACTCTCACTGTATTCCTATCTTTACTCCATTAGTCATTGACCTTCCCAGATACGACCGTGTGTAACATCGTACTGTAGCCTTCAGTACAGCACATGTAACGCGATAGGCCCCAGGTCTCTCACATCAGTCAAAACAGGACATGTCCGTTGAACAGGAACACTACTTACACCTTCTCTAAGAGAATAGTGGAGATACAAGTGCCTTCAGAAAGTATTCATACCCCTTGACTTATTCAACATTGTTGTGTTACAGCCTGAATTCGCCCATCTACACACAATAACCCATAATGACAAAGTGAAAACATGTTTTTAGACATTTTAGCAAATTTATTGAAAATGAAATAGAGTAATATCTCCTTTACATAAGTATTCACACCAATTTGCACTCTAAATTGAGCTCAGGTGCATACACTTCCATTTGATCATCCTTGAGATGTCACTACAACTTGATTGGTGTCCACCTGTGGCCAAATCACTTGATTGGACATGATTTAGAAAGAAATACATTTAAGGTTCCACAGTTAACAGTGCATGTCAGAGCAGAAACTATACCCTAAAGTCCAAGGAACTGTCCATAGATCTCTGAGATTGTAACGAGGGATATATCTGGGTATAATAAAATGTCTAGAGTTTTGAAAGTTTCCAAGAGCACAGTGGTCTCCATCATTGGGAAATTGAAAAAATATGGAACTACCCAGACTCTGCCTTGAGCTGGCCGTCCGACCAAACTGAGCAACCGGGCAAGAAGGACCTAGGTCAGGGAGTTGAACAAGAACCCAATAACCACTCTGACAGAACTACAGATTTCCATAGCTGAGATGGGAGAACCTGGGAGAACCTGCCAGAAGGACAACAGTCTCTTCAGAACTTGTCAAGTTAAATAAAGGTTAAACTTCACCAATCTGGGCTTTATGGGAGAGTGGCCAAATGGAAGCCACTCATGAGAAAAAGGCACAGTTATCACACGTCCAGCACCATCCCTGTTCAGAAGCATGGTGATGGCAGCATCATGCTATGTGGATGTTTTTCAGTGGAAGGGACTGGGAGACTGGTACAGATAGAGCGAACAATGATTGGAGCCAAATACAGGAAAATCCATGATGAGAACCTGCTTCAGAGTGCAAACGACCGTAGACTGGGGACGAAGATTGACATTCCAACAGGACAATGACTCAAAGCATACAGCCTAAGCAACGCTGGAATGGCATCAGAACAAGAATGTGAAAGACTGGCCCAGCCAAAGCCCAGACTTGAATCCCATTGAAAGTCTGTGGAAAGACTTGAAGATTGCTGATCACTGCCGCTCCCAATCTAACTTAACAGAGCTCGAGAAAATCTGCAAGGTCGAATGGGAGAAAATCCCCAAATCCAGATGTGTGAAGCTGATATAGACATACCCAAGATGACTCAAAGCTGTAATCACCGCCAAAGGTGCTTCTACACTGAACAAAAATATAAACGCAACATGTAAAGTGTTGGTCCCATGTTTCATGAGCTGCACTAAAAAATCCCAGAAATGTTCCATACGTACAAAAAGCTTATTTTTCTCGATTGTTTTACACAAATGTGTTTACATCCCTGTTAGTGAGCATTTCTCCTTTGCCAAGATAATCCATACACCTAACAGGTGTGGAATATCAAAAAGCTGATTAAGCAGCATGATCATTACACAGGGGCACTTTGTGCTGGGGACAATAAAAGGCCACTTTAAAATGTGCACTCAACACAATGCCACAAATATCACAAGTTTTGAGGGAGCGTGCAATTGGCACGCTGACTGCACGAATATCCACCAGAGCTGTTGCCAGAGAATGTATTGTTAATTTCTCTACCATAAGCGGCCTCAGTACGTCCAACCTGCCTCACAACACCAGACCATGTGTAACCACGCCAGCACAGGACCTCCACATTCAGCTTCTTCACCTGAGGGATCGACTGAGTGGGTGTGATTTTTTTTTTAAACTGATTTCGATATTCAATTATTCCATTGCTGAGGCACTAATTCCAATCACAGAATCGCAATCGCCTTCTATTATTGCTCTGTGTCAATGGAATTTGAATTGCATCATTCCCTCATTACTATTTTCCCATAACAATATCTGGATCTCTCTCTTGAATTAAAGCTGTTTGCAATGGTGTCTCTTCATACCATTGTAGATCATATCTGTTTTCACCAGACAGACAGCCTTCAAAGGTGAAAACTCATCAGTGGACCAAATGAGCATGAGTTTTGAACCAAAAGGTATTATTCAAAGCCTGATACGTACTCAGAGACATTTCCATGTTTCATATAATTGCAGCCTATTTGGTCACTGATGGGACCACTAGCTTTGTTCTCCTAATTCTCAATGGATGGGAGCACCACAGCTGAAGAGCTCCCATAATCACATAGTCCTATGATGAATCTACCTAGCTATATCTAATTACGGTGACTGTGCCTCCCCTGTTTTACCTGATATGTCTGGCTCCACAATGGCTGACCCATTTACTTTCCTATTGTTAGATGGTGGAAACTCCCATGACCTCGAGCTGGTGCATTTAGTATGGACTATAATGCTGATAGCGAGTGTCATTGGGAGCGAGGTAGCACACAATCACAACGGAGATAATTTTGCACAGAGCTAATCAATCAAAAATAAATCAACCTAAAAGCAGCTTCAAGTAGACAGTGTTATTATACCAACGATGATCAAAGACGGTAAGGATAATGGGCTTGAACAGCGAAGTCGGAAAGTGATATTAGAAACTGTCTCATGGACGTATTTGTCGCTAACGATGGAGTTCAACTTAGTTCTCAGACTTATTGCAGTTTGTGAGATCACTGTAGCTTATTGGTTTAAACCTCAATGACTCGAACCAATCAGCATCAACCTGTATCTGTAGGACAGAAGGGCTGCATCTCAATAGTTTCAAGAGGCTTTTTCTCCCTGTCTCCTCTGCACTGACCTGTGAACAGAAGCAATATGGTAGATGTAGATGGATGGCTACTTAAAGTTGTCTAACTGCCCAGTTCTATCACAGCAACTCTAAATGAAGAGGAGACAAACTATTGAGATTCACCTGAGGGTTAAGAAGCTCTACTCTTTAAGTGTGACCGGCGAGGTTTGACACCCAACATCCTTCACACCATAAGACTGTGTTAGCCCACTGTGCTAAAGTCTAAGCATTAGCTCTGGGAAGTCTTTGCATCTCAGGCAAAGTAACTCAGGCAAATCACATGAAGCAGTACCTTCAACGTGTGCTTCTGCTATATTATGATTACACCTTTGTTGTCTCTATCTTCAGGAACAATTCAAGAGTGAAATACTTGAATGGCCCAGGTGCAGTTGACTGACCTTATACAGGTAAGGTGTCCGAAATCTCTCTCCGCTTACCTCGACATAGGGCTGTTATGGTGACCGTATTACCGCCAGTCACCAGTCATGACCGTAGTCACATTCCATGTGACTGTTGAGTTACAGTAACTAAACTTCTCCAAAACTGCACTGATGCAGCTGATGGTCATTAGAGGTCTACCAAACTTGTTAACTACCAGTCGCTAACTGCCTGGTACTCAGTGGTCTATTGTCCCTCAAATTACTCTGACATCAATGCAAATGCATTCGAAAATCTAATTAAACACTTCATGAGAGCCCAATGAGCCATGTTGCGCAACGTTTCTATTGGCTATGCAATTGCGTGAGAAAACAGAGTGATGGCCTCTACTAAAAAGAGGAGGATCCCATTAGCTTTCTATAGGCTAGGCCTACTATATTTATTTCTCAACTTTCCTAATTGTAACGGATTTCCTCCTCTTCGTCTGAAGAGGTATAGCAAGGATCGGACCAATACGCAGCGTGATAAGTGTCCATGTTTTAATAGAAAAGACTGAACATGACACAAATAACAAAGTGAAATGGAAACAAAACAGTCCCGTGTGGCACTGACACAGGAAACAATCACCCACAAAATACCCAAAGAATATGGCTGCCTAAATATGGTTCCCAATCAGAGACAATGATAAACACCTGCCTCTAATTGAGAACCAATCTAGGCAACCATAGACCTTCATAAACACCTAGATGGAAACAACCCCATAAATCTACAAAAAACCCTAGATAGTGAAAACACCCTATATGAGACAAAAACACACATATCACCCGTGTCACACCCTGACCTAACCAAAATAATAAAGAAAACAAAGAATACTAAGGTCAGGGCATGACACTAATATTTAGCACCTTGCTGTGCTTTGCAGCGGGAGTAGCCTACCTGGCTACCTGTCCTCCATTCGCTATTCAAGTGCATACGAGTTATCTATTTTCTTACCCGCCCGCTCTGAAAGGTGCATGATAATGGCCCATTCAAAATGAAAACTAATTTCACACTTATATTATTTAGTATACTGTAAAAACAAGATTAGATTGAGAATAGTCTGGGTGAAAATATGATCAATTGTGAATTTTGCCCAGAGTGTGCAGTCTGAGGCAAGAAACAGCGTATGCATTTGTTTGCAACTTTCTCGAATCATAGTCACATGCATTATGTTAATTTGTGCATTTTTTATTAAACCTTTATTTAACTAGGCAAGTCAGTTAAGAACAAATTATTATTTACAATGACGGCCTACACTGGTAAAACCCAGACGGCGCTGGGCCAATTGTGCACCGCCCTATGGGACTCCCAATCACGGCCGGATGTGATACAGCCTGGATGTAGCCTAGTCCATAGGCCTATATGTTTTGCTAGGGTTTGCATCAAAACTAAAGTGGCCAAATACTGTAACTCTAAGCATAGCCTATAGGCCTGGGACTCCTGGAACAGGGTTGGAGACATGTGTTTTTACAAGCCCCGTCATTGTGCAATCGCTTGTGAAAACAGAGTGATGGCCTCTATTAAAAAGAGGAGGGTTCCAGTCCAGTCATTGTGCAATCGCGTGTGAAAACAGGGGTTTGACTGGCCACTATTTAGAAGAGGTTCACAGATTTCTTGTGCTGCTATTTTTATTGCTCAATTCTTAACCCAATGAGCCCCACGTGACGCCTTTTAAACAATGGAATGTATTTATTTCTTCTGCATCCACCATTAGTCTGTGTGATTAATGGGAGGCTGAGCTAGAGTGGTGTTTGTGAGACAAGGGCGGATACCGCTGGAGCCCGGGGCCAGGTCTTTTTACAAAAACGGCTGTAGAGTCCAAATAGTTTGAGCCACTGTCTATTAAAACCTATCTATGAAAAGCTGAGACTCTCACAAACAAATGTAACATGTATCGCTCTATGATGCTCACAAGCTAGACAGCTAATCCAAGGACATAGTGTCTATAATACTGTGATAAGCTCACATAGTTGCTGTCACAAACTCCACACAGTCGTCACTGAGTAGTTGGATATTCATTTCCCACTGAGTAAATCATTTATGTACTTACAGCTTCATATTCATTTTGCTTTGTTTTTGCTTTGGCAGACCTTATTGTTGCATTGACATTTGTCAATAAAACTCACGAATACAACTGTTTATGTCAAATTGTTTTGTGTTCTACTTGTGGCCCTGGTTGTCCTGAAAAGAAAAGCACTTCATTATGAGGCTAAATATAAGACCTGGTCAGGCAGATAAATAAAAATACCCTTTTTTCCCCTGGGGTCTCGGGACTGATAGGGTTCAGCACATTAATCTGCTTTACAACTGGCGTAGCTTACCTGGCATATTCAAAACGTAACCGTGGGAACCACTTCCTCCATTCGCTATTCGAGTGCAGGCTACGGATTTTTTTGTTTTGTTTTTGTGAGCCATTCTAAATCAAAAATATTTCCACACATATATTAGGCTATACGTAAAGAACATATTACATTTAGAATTGTCTGTTGGGTGGGAATATTATAAAGTGCTTGTCGAATTGTGAATGAGAGACTGATGTAAGTGTGTGAAGCCTGCGTAGGAAACAGAGCAGATCAAATACAGGCCAGTCATGCAAAATGTTTCAAATCATCATTAGAGTCGCATCATGCAACCTTACAATTTATTAGTAATCAAAACATATAGCCTAAGGTTTTTAAAACTAACGTTGCATAAATAACTCTAATTAAGCATAGGAGAACCTGTTTCAAGTTATCACTATGCATACAGCTTATCGCAGAATAGCAGAATGTGTGCCATCCCTTGGAAATCATTTTGTAAAAATATTCCATTTTTTTATTCAGCTATGTTCAGCAGTATTCTTCTTCTTATAAAATAATATAAAATAATGCAATAGGAATTATAAGCAAATCTTGCCTGCTACATAAAAAAAAACGTTATTTAAATGAACTAGTGTATCCCACAGCCATATGGCATAGCCAGATCAGGGCCTAACATAAGGACGACTCAGAATATGCTATTCTGTTCTTTTGAAATAGGTTACGTCATAATGTTTCTTTAGACCTGCTTAAAATAAATCCTGGATTTATTGTGACGGTGTAGGCCAGGGGTAGGTAACCATGGTTCTGGAGGGCCTCATGCACTTCATGTTTTACTTTTTTGTGTTTGTTGTTGAATTTAGTCAATAACTGAGCTGATCAATTAGCTCAGTTGATCAGGTGTGGTTTGCAGTTGGAACAAAATCCTGCAGTAGCTGTGGCACTCCAGGAACAGTGTTGCCTATCCCTGATGTAGGCTATATTAATTGGATGTATTAGACTTTTTAAAATGTAGATGTTCCAAAAGTCTGCATCGGTGGCGTGGAAGCCCAGAGATGCTAAACGTATTTATGTTAATATATGTTAATGTTACCTTTGCATTGCAGTTACCAGCTGATAAAATGTCATGACCGCCACAGCCCTAGCTCGACAGCTGCAACTCAATCCCCCTCCTCTTGTCTTGACAGCTGCCTTGGTGTGCTCAAACTCAATCCCCCTCCTCTTGTCTCGACAGCTGCCTTGGTGTGCTCAAACTCAATCCCCCTCCTCTTGTCTCGACAGCTGCCTTGGCTCGCTCAAACTCAAACCCCCTCCTCTTACCTTCAAAGCTGCCTTGGCTCGCTCAAACTCAATCCCCCTCCTCTTACCTCCACAGCTGCCTTGGCTCGCTCAAACTCAATCCCCCTCCTCTTACCTCCACAGCTGCCTTGGCTCGCTCAAACTCTTCCTCCAGGGACTGGTTTCTGGACAGGAGGGCACCGCCACCGAACCGCTCTTTACTCAAACGGCCCTGTCACACACACACACACACACACACACACACACACACACACACACACACACACACACACACACGCACACACGCACACGCACACAGAGCCAGGCGAAAGGAGAGGAGACAGACAGAGAGGGGTGCAGGGTCAGCCATCTCTGCCTTCCCCGGGGAGGGGTAAATATCTCTGCCTCGGCAAAGCCTTTGACATGCTCATAACCCTGAAATGTGCTGATGGTAGCATTGTTATAGCATCTGACAATGCCTCATGCTGCTTTTGAAAATAAGTGGACTAGTTTGCATTTCTACATGTGTTGTACTTTGTGTATATGTATACGTGTTTCGTGACTGAGCAACATATCTAGCAAAACTGGTACCAAATATTAATTGTGCTGAAATAGCGTAATGTGTTTGGATGTAGTGCATTACTAGAGTAACTGGTGATGTTTGTAGCCTAAGGCTAGGGAATCAATTATGAAGACCAAGGAATTAAAATAAAGTCCATGTTCCATACAGGGAGACATTTTGTAGCTCTCAGGTAGAACGTAAGTCAGTGGCCTCCCACTGCCACAGCTGCCTGGTTGTCCCATTCTGATGACTAATCTGTTCTGTAAAACCCAGTGTCAGCTCAGCCATTACCTGTAACATTCCATGTTCCATTTCCATAGCTGGCCATTAGAAGGACACGATTTATGCGAGGTCTAATTGAAGTTGGCTTATCTAGATATTAATGGCCTCCAGAGAATTAGCTTAATGTTGCCTACTACGTCATGCGATTTTAAAATGGTAAAAAGGAAAAAAAACATGTAAAAAAACGTGCAGTGTCTAAAGTTTATTTCCCAGTGTTCCAAGCAGTTCTACATGCTGTTGTGTGCAAAATGTCAAGGCCCAGTGGTACAGGAAAGCTGTAGGGAGGTGTGAAGGATTTTAGTCAGTTTTAGTCTTTTTTCATATAGAGCCAAGTTATCATTACTCATTGTATTTATTCATTGCATTATCATCTTTCTATTTTTCTCTGTGTTAATCGGAACGGGACCGTAAATAAGCATTTCACTGTTAGTTTACGAAACACCTGTTGTTTACGAAGCATGTGACAAATAAATGTTTTATTTATTTTTGATTTGACATCATTCCTCTGTCAACATTTGGCGTGACCACCTGCTAAGTAAAGGAAACCAAAGCCGCTGTTTACAGTATCGCTGTCGTTGACTTACAATGGTTCCCCTGGGGTGAAACAAATGTAGCGTTTGTTTGAGTATAACTCCCCATCTTTTGTGGCCATCTTTAATCCAAAATCTATTATTTAAAGGTTGCTTAGCCAGTCTCTGTGAGATGCACTGTGGGCTTGAATGGGCTCAGAGTAAGGCTACTGAATTACTCATGATCTATTCATCTAATAATGGTCGGATAGTAACAGGAGTCTCAGGCTAACCTGTATAGAGACCACGGCCACTGAGGAGGGATGTGCTCGACATTTGGACCTCAGAGCACCACAAAGGAACAATTTAAAAGCCAACATGGACCCCTCTCGGTTGAACTACTTTTGTCATCCAAAACATTACCCTTGTTGTGAACCGTCAACACATATTTCTTCTGTTTTTGGATTCTGTGGTGATGTTGTCTGTTCAGTGCAAATGTCTTTTGATATTATAGGAAAGGATGCGTAGAGGGGCTTACATGTCTTCCACTAATATACTGTCTGTTGAGCTGTAATGGAAGAATATGAGGTGTTAGCACAAGATGGCGGGTTAAAACACGGTCACATCACAGGGATCCAGTACAGTGACTGGAATTATGGTTCGCATGCGTCTCAATTAGGGTTACAAAGGGAGGCCATGTTACTGGTAACTTTAGAAATGTACCAGTAAATGACAGATTTTTTTTCTTTCTTTTTTTTTACTTTTAAGGATTTTAAGTAATTTTCATAACATGTAAAATATACAAAAATAATAAAATAAAATGTTTTAAATGTGAAAAATAGAATGACAAAGGTGTAAAGCATTATCCTTGATATAACCCATCAACTTAGTGAATGCTATTATATTTTGTACACATTTTCATTTATTTTATTATGTGATATGTCATATGTTTGTTGTAAATGTCATGGTGCTGAACTGGTGGAAGTTGTGAAAAAATTCAATCGTTGGAAGAGTTGCAGAGTTAATTGCAAATTATGTCATTGTTGATTCAAAGATTGTTTCATTAATTAGGCTATTTTCTCTTGAGCCATATGGTCTATCCACTAGAAACTCATGAAAAATACAAAAGACATACACTACCGTTCAAAAGTTCGGGGTCACTTAGAAATGTCCTTGTTTTTGTCCTTTAAAATTACATCAAATTGATCAGAAATACAGTGTTAATGTTGTAAATGACTATTGTAGCTGGAAACAGCAGATTTTTTAAATGGAAAATCTACTCCATCACTCCTGTGTTTCAATGGCACGTTGTGTTAGCTAATCCAAGTTTATCATTTTAAAAGGCTAATTGATCATTAGAAAACCTTTTGCAATTATGTTAGCACAGCTGAAAACTGTTGTCCTGATTAAAGAAGCAATAAAACGGGACTTCTTTAGACTATTTGAGTATCTGGAGAATCAGCATTTGTGGGTTCGATTACAGGCTCAAAATGGCCAAAAAAAAAAGCACTTTCTTCTGAAACTCGTCAGTCTATTCTTGTTCTGAGAAATGAAGGCTATTCCATGCCAGAAATTTCATAAGAAACTGAAGATCTCGTACAACGCTGTGTACTTCTCCCATCACAGAACAGCGCAAACCGGCTCTAACCAGAATAGAAAGAGGGGTGGGATGCCTCGGTGCACAACTGAGCAAGATTGAGATGTGGACTTCAGGAAACAGCAGAGGGAACACCCCCCTTTCCACATCGATGGAACAGTAGTGGAGAGGGTAGTAAGTTTTAAGTTCCTCGGCATACACATCACAGACAAACTGAATAGGTCCACTCACACAGACAGCATCGTGAAGAAGGCGCAGCAGCGCCTCTTCAACCTCAGGAGGCTGAAGAATTTCGGCTTGTCACCAAAAGCACTCACAAACTTCTACAGATGCACAATCGAGAGCATCCTGGCGGGCTGTATCACCGCCTGGTATGGCAACTGCTCCGCCCACAACCGTAAGGCACTCCAGAGGGTAGGGAGGCCTGCACAACGCAGACCTCACGTCCCTCCAGGACACCTACACCACCAATGTTACAGGAAGGCCATAAAGATCATCAAGGACAACACCCACCCGAGCCACTGCCTGTTCACCCCGCTATCATCCAGAAGGCCAGGTCAGTACAGGTGCATCAAAGCTGGGACCGAGAGACTGAAAAACAGCTTCTATCTCAAGGCCATCAGACTGTTAAACAGCAACCACTAACATCGAGTGGCTGCTGCCAACACACTGACTCAACTCCAGCCACTTTAATAATGGGAATTGATAGGATATGATGTAAAATATATCACTAGCCACTTTAAACAATGCTACCTAATATAATGTTTACATACCCTACATTATTCATCTCATATGTATACGTATATACTGTACTCTATATCATCTACTGCATCCTTATGTAATACATGTATCACTAGCCACTTTCACTATGCCACTTTGTTTACATACTCATCTCATATGTATATACTGTACTCGATACCATCTACTGTATCTTGCCTATGCTGCTCTGCACCATCACTCATTCATATCTTTATGTACATATTCTTTATCCCCTTGCACTGTGTATAAGAAATTAGTTTTGGAATTGTTAGTTAGATTACTTGTTGGTTATTACTGCATTGTCAGAACTAGAAGCACAAGCATTTCGCTACACTCGCATTAACATCTGCTAACCATGTGTATGTGACAAATAAAATTTGATTTGATTTGAGGACAAGTACATTAGAGTGTCTAGTTTGAGAAATAGACACCTCACAAGTCCTCAACTGGCTTTATTAAATAGCCCCCGCAAACGTCAGTCTTAACGTCAACAGTGACCATTCCGGGATGCTGGCCTCGGCAGTTGCAAAGAAAAAGCCATATCTCAGACTGGCCAATAAAAATTAAAGATTAAGATGGGCAAAAGAACACAGACACTGGACAGAGGGAAGATTGGAAAAATGTGTTATGGATAAATCTAAGTTTGAGATCACAAAGAAGAACATTCGTGAGATGCAGAAAAAACTGAAAAGATGCTGGAGAAGTGCTTGACGCCGTCTGTCAAGAATGGTAGAGGCAATATGATGGTCTGGGGGTGCTTTGATGGTGGTAAAGTGGG
This sequence comes from Oncorhynchus masou masou, assembly GCF_036934945.1. Taxonomy (NCBI): domain Eukaryota; kingdom Metazoa; phylum Chordata; class Actinopteri; order Salmoniformes; family Salmonidae; genus Oncorhynchus; species Oncorhynchus masou. The sequence goes on from NC_088242.1 coordinate 93,031,298, forward strand.
AGATTTGTACAGGGTAAAAGGGATCTTGAAGAAGGAAGGCTTTCACTCCATTTTGCAACGCCATGCCATACCCTGTGGACAGCACTTAATTGGAGCCAATTTCCTCCTACAACAGGACAATGACCCAAAGCACAGCTCCAAACTATGCAGCTTGACCGTATGGTACGTTAGAAGTGCCCGTCAAGCCAATCCAACTTGTGGGGGGTGCTTCAGGAAGCATGGGGTGAAGTCTCTTCAGATTACCTCAGCAAATTGACAACTAGAATGCCAAAGGTCTGCAAGGCTGTAATTGCTGCAAATGGAGGATTCTTTGACGAAAGCAAAGTTTGAAGGACTTTATTATTTATTATTTCAATTAAAAATCATTATTTATAACCTTATCAACATCTTGACTATATTTCCTATTAATTTTGCAACTCATTTCATGTGTGTTTTCATGGAAAACAAGGACATTTCTAAGTGACCCCAAACTATTGAATGGTAGTACATTTACATTTACATTTAAGTCATTTAGCAGACGCTCTTATCCAGAGCGACTTACAAATTGGTAAAAATATTTAGAACAAAATAGAAAGGCACATTTCCTGAAGATAATGTGGTGTGCTTGCTAGCTTGTTTTAACCTATGTATGGTTGTGAAATAGGTTCTAGTAGTGGTAGTGACTGCAGTAGTAATGGTGGTGACTGGTTATAGTTGAAAAAGTAGGTAAATGGAAAGATTGAATGATTGGTTGATCGGTTGATTGGATAGGATAAGACAGGATAGTATGAAACATGTAAAAGTGGGTTTGGTGTCTCTAGTTACTGTTGGTGAGTTATTTTATGAGAAAGTTGGTTTTGTGTCTCTTGCTTGGACATTTTATGCAGATTTTAAATGGTTATATTTATTAAAAAAAGCAGAACTGGCATAAAAAAAATTGGAATGCAAGCAATCTAATTTGAATGCAAGCAATTTGAACTTCTCAACTTTGGTTTGGTGTTGATAGTTTAAACAGTTTAAGAGGAGAAACGTGCCAAAATGTTCAACCTGGACTCAGGGTTAGACATAACATAGTAAATCTAAATCTATCTCCTCCATTTAGTATAATATGTTATGTTTCGTATGGTATGTTTTAATTTATGGATGTCCATTATCTATTTTGTATGATACTGTATGTTTACGAATTACAATTTGTACGATATATTACGAATTGAAATTTGTACAATATGTTAAGAATTTGCAATACATATGATGTTACGAATTCCAATTAAGCTAACATGCTAAGAAGTTGCAAAGTAGTTAAAAAAAGGAGTAAATAGTTGCAGAGTGGCTAACATGCTAAAGTTGTCCGTGGTGAGATTCGAACCCGAAACCTTTGGGTTGCTATATGTTCATGTAATAAAGTAAACTTCTGTCTTATGTAACCATACCAAACATAGTATATCACACCAATATGAGTGTATTGTATTTACTTTTACTATGTTACAACTAGTTGTCAACTACAATGAGACCAGGCTGAAATTTCCCCCATGTAATCAATGGCCCTTTTATTGTAATTGAAATGCATTGGGAGCTCATTTAAATATTGTTGTAGTACAAAAAGTATAAATATTGTCAAAAATATTTTCTCAAGCAATCTAAGCTGGGGCAGTCTGCACATTTGAAAGTTGTTTTCATGTTAATAGCCTGAGTCGTTTAATAGCTAAAGCAGGCAGAATAATAATAAGTAGTATGTAAGAACTATAGTTGTGTTGTGTTTTGCCTTCAGCAAGCACATTAATCGATTTTTTTTTTATATTCATTAATTTCTTAAAAAGTTATTCAAGTATAAACTATAAACTTGACATATTAATTTCCAAAATGACCCAAATTGCAGGTAAATTGCAGGTTGTTTTACAACCCTAGTACCAATCAACTTCCATCAAACAAAGTAGAATCCTCTCAACATGTCACAAAGAAGCCTACCACACTTCTAATCAAAACAATACACTTTTTAGGTAAAAAGCTTTCAACTTCAAAGGACTGTTGATTTCAGACGGAAGAGACAATAATGGCCTGACTCAGCAATGACTACTCAGGACTCAATAGCCAAGGCACTTACTTGAAATGCTAGAGCTGGCTCGGCCTCTGCTATGGTATTTACTTCCAAAGAGCACTTGGAGGGTGGCTCTGATTGTGTTTTGCAGTCTATGGACCTAAAGAGAAAGGACAGAAAGGACAGTTGAATCAATAATACATGCATGAATTACTCCCTAAACACGATTAAGTCAGAGCACTTTACTTTCTTCAGCTTTCGTGATGATGCTTCAACAGTGCGCTTCTGAAAGCCTCCTTATTTCCAATGTACTGGTTGTTTCGTCTTTATAGCGACCGATTCCTCTTAAGCAATGGGCTGCACTACACTAGATTCATTGAATGAGTGTTTTTTGGTTACCTTTTCTGTGATAATGACAATTTCCAATACCACCTGCAGTAGATACAGTAAGGCAGACATCTAGTGAATAGGGAGGGGGTGTCCTTTAGATGACCTTTTCAGCATGCACAAAAGAGGCGGGGGGGGGGGGGGTGCCTGAGAAGACGACCGTCATTAGAATAGCTATGATTGCAGCCCCACTTAGGTAAAAATATTCTCTCATACTTTGAACTACTTCACAATTCAAGTGAATTAAAGTGAAGAGCGATATGGAAGTGGTGAGTAGAGCAGAGTTTCCCAACTCCGGTCATCCAGTACCCACAACAGCACACATTTTTGTTGTGGCCCCGGACAAAAACAACTGGTTCAACTTGTCAAGGGCTTGATGATTAGTTGACAAGTAGAATCAGCTGTTCTTGTCCGGGGCCATAACAAAGATATATATTGTTGGGGTTACTGGAGGACCGGAGTTGGGAACCACTGGTGAAGAGTATAGTACAAAGACACAGCAACTTACCAGATTTGTAACTGACATAGATGTAACAGGTGCATGAAGGTTACTTACCACAGAAGTTCACTGGAGGAGTTTTTCGATGAACCCTGTCTCTCCAATTTCCACTTTCTGCTGCTGTTTCGTTCAGTGTGGACATTGAGCTCCTCCCATTTCTCCAAAGGAGAGGCAATGTTGACTGAAAAGAGCAATCACAGAGAAATCAGTTAACAGCAGGGTACAAGCTAAATTAAGCTAAATAAAATAAAATTGCCAACTGGACAGATCCATGACAGGGACATGCGTTTTTCTTGTAAATGACACCCAGGGTTATTATCAAACTCGATGTGATGAATTAATCAAACTAAGCATTGTCTGAATTGCTACGCATTATTAGAACTCAGTTGAAGAGTAGAAGGCTTTAACCTCCTCAACTTGCTAATGGGAAACTAATCGTCTGTTTCCTCTTAATCTATTTTAAGATGATCTGTTCATTACTTACTGCCTGATCCTCCTTCGGATGATCTTGAACATGAACAAGGTCAACTCCTTTGGACTTCATAACTCCTTTGGACTTCATAAGGGAAACTTTTCAATGTGGCAAGGTTGTTTAAGCGTTTAGGAGACTGGGGACGTGAGGTTAATACCATTCCTGGTTTTAATGTTATGAAAATGGCAATGAGTTATGCTCGAGATATTAGGTAGTCATGACGACATGATACAAAGTAAATTCTGCTGCATAACTATTGGCTGTAAGAGATCATCCTTTAAACATGCACCTAAGTGTTCATCTACACAGCTGTTTGTTTAGTCATACTTGAAAGTGACAATGGCCACTAAACATGATGAGGGACATAGTTGTGGTCCAACAGCCAGTTTAGATCATTATAGTCGGGCAAACCAAAAAATTATCCTGACAAGCGCCATCGAGAGTTTATAGTCAATCCCTCATATACATGACATGAGGAATCACTATAAATTGACAATAGTTTCAGTGGTAAACCATCTAGGTAGAAAGAGCAGACACTCTGAGCTATCCAATCAGGACCAAGACTACTGCTACTGGTAAACCATCTAGGTAGAAGGAGCAGACGCTCTGAGCTATCCAATCAGGACCAAGACTACTGCTACTGGTAAAACTCTCTCCGCAGACGCTGTGAGTAAGACCTTTAAACAGGTCAACATTCACAAGGCCGCAGGGCAAGACGGATTACCAGGACGTGTACTCTGAGGTTGTGCTGACCAACTGGCAAGTGTCTTCACTGTCATTTTCAACCTCTCCCAGTCTGTAATAACAACATGTTTCAAGCAGACCAACATAGTCCTTGTGCCCAAGAACACTAATGTAACCCGCCTAAATTACTACCAACCCCAGTGTACCTGAGTCAAGTGACACTCTTTCAGGAGTGTGGGGACAGGGGACAGTCTGCTCTACATCCACCTGGATCAGCTCGGTCTCGTCCGTCGTCTTCTTCCGGTGAGGCATGTTCTTAGGCCCGTCCCCACGTGACAACAGAGGGCTCTTCTTGTCCTGCTTGCTGTTCCTTCTCTCTCCGGGCTCGCTGAGGTCCAATAGGTCCAATGTGGAGGACAGAACTGGAGGGAAAAATCACACTATAGTGAACAGAAATATAAACGCAACATGTAAAGTGTTGGTCCCATGTTTCATGAGCTGAAATATAAGATCCCAGAAAGCTTATTTCTCTCAAATATTGTCCACAAAATTGTTTACATCCCTGTTAGTGAGCATTTATCCTAATCCATCAACCTGACAGGTGTGGCATATCAGGAATCTGGTTAAATTATGATCATTACACATGTGCACGTTGTGTGGGGACAATAAAAGCACACTCTAAAATGTGCATTTTTTTCACACAACACATCTGCCACAGATGTATCAAGTTTTGCGGGTGTGTGCAATTAGCATGCTGACTGCAGTAATGTCCACCAGAGCTGTTGCCAGAGAATTTCATGTTCATTTCTCTACCATAAGCCGCCTCCAATGTTGTTTAGAGAATTTGGCTGTACGTCCAACCTGCCTCAAAACCTCAGACCACATGTAACCACGTCAGCCCAGGACCTCCGGCTTCTTCACCTGAGGGATCGTCTGAGACCAGCCAACCGGACATCTGATGAAACTGAGGAGTATTTCTATCTGTAATAAAGCCCTTGTGGGGAAAAACTCATTCTGATTGGCTGAGCCATGCTCCCCAGTGGGAGGGCCTGGCTCCCAAGTGGGTGGGCCTATGCCCTCCCAGGCCAAACCATGGCTGAGAACCTGCCCAGTCATGTGAAATCCATAGATTAGGGCTTAATTAATTAATTTCAATTGACTGATTTCCTTATATGAACTGTAACTCAGTAAAATCTTTGAAATTGTTGCTTTTATATCTTTGTTCAGTATAGTTTAGCTTCTTGGTAGATCAGTTCAAATCTTTGCTTTACAGAGACTCATCTTCCTTAAAGCTGTCAAGACAAACCTAATTAACGTTCCTCAACAGACTTGTGACTCTGAAATTAGTGACTCACTGAGGGATTCATTACGAGACGTAACTTTTCACGTCATTGTTGATTTACACACATTTTTTATTTGCAACTCTGGAAAACAATCAGTAACATTTCGCTGCACATTGTTGAGCGAATTCCTTGTCACGGGTATTATTTCCATCGGTTGCTCCCTGGTTAGGTACTTCCAGGAGTTTCTCTACCTCACTGAAGATCTAAGTATACTTTGATGGCCAGACTGGGGACAGCTAAGGCAGCCCTGGCGGAGCTTTTCTGTTTGGTAAATTAAGCAATTTAATCCCAGACCATCAGACCGGTAAGGACAAGGACAGGGACCCTTTTTTTAATGGTAAAGGCTTTTTTTGTCCATGTTCATTTAACCACAGCCTGTAGTATGAGAATGAAAACGCCCTTCCCACCTTCATAATGATGTCTTGATAGTCAGGTTTCATTTTGATAAAGGTAGCGGCGGCAGGTATTCTAACGGTTAACAGCGTTGGGCCAGTAACTGAAAGGGCACTGGTTTGAATCCCCGAACCAACTAGGTGAAAAAGCAGTCCGTGGCCTTGTGCAAGGCACTTAACCCTAACTGCTCTGGATAAGAGCGTCTACTAAAATTGTAATAGTTTAATTAACTACCAAGTCAAGGGGCATCTCAGATGAAATCTCAATTTATTGGAGTAAATTAATTTACATTGTGAGTATATTACCATGTTGAGTTATTTAACCCTTGTTTTACCAGGTAAGTTGACTGAGAACACATTCTCATTAACAGCAATAGTTACAGGTGAGAGGAGGGGGATAATGGGCCAATTTTAAACTGAGGATGATTAGGTGGCCATGATGGTATGAAGGCCAGATTGGGAATGGGATCTTTAGAGAACACAGAGGGTCAGGACACCCGTTTAATGTCCCATCCGAAAGATGGCTATTTAAAAAAAAAGTACCTTAATTTAACTGGGAAAGTCAGTTAAGAACAAATTCTTATTTACAATGACTGCCTAGGAACAGTGGGTTATAACTGCCTTGTTCAGAGGCAGACCAACAGATTTCTACCTTGTCAACTCTGGGATTTGATATAGCAACCGTTCAGTTATTATCCCAACGTTCTAACCACTAGGCTACCTGCATAGATAGATTTAACAGATTAAAACAAATAAAGGCTAGTTTATTGTCAGGTAATAGCTGAATTGCAGTGTGTGAAGAACACATAATAATGTCCATGTAGTTCCTTTTGTAATGCACAATTTTGTGTATTAAACTGTGGCTTTTTTTTTGCATTTGTTAAACCTAGTTTGTTAGCGTAAAAGTGTGAGGGAGTATAAAACGCTATCTTAATACAGTCATACATGTTTTTATTTATGCTTCTGTTCTTTTGCTCACCAGTATTTCTACTTGCACATCATCATCTGCTCACTTATCACTCCAGTGTTAATTTGCTAAATTATAATTACTTCACTACTATGGCCTATTTATTGCCTACCTCCTCATGCCATTTGCACACACTGTATATATATATATTTTTCTATTGTGTTATTGACTGTATGTTTGTTTATTCCATGTAACTCTGTGTTGTTGTTTGTGTTGCACTGCTTTGCTTTATCTTGGCCAGGTCGCAGTTGTAAATGAGAACTTGTTCTCAACTAGCCTACCTGTAAGAGCTAGCATTATATTGCTGTGATTTCCCTCACCATACAACTGGGCTCCTGAGTGGTGCAGCGGTCTAAGGCAATGCATCTCAGTGCAAGAGGCTACACTACAGTCCCTGGTTTAAATCCAGGCTATATCACATCTGGCTATGATTGGGACCTTGCACAATTGACCCAGTGTTGTTGGGGTAGACTGTCATTGTAAATAAGAATTTGTTTTTAAACTGACTTGCCTAGTTAAATAAAGGATAAATTACAGACATGATCAGCCTCTGCTGTGTGCACACATATCTCTGTCAATAACAATTGCAGTGTGTGAAGAACACATAATAATGTCCGCATAGGTCCTTTTGTAAATAACACACTGCTGTTTTATGATAAATGAATGGGATGCTCCTCTGAATGTTATCTGAAGGTAATTAGTGTGTGCTGTTCCTTGATATCTCTGTGCTCCTCAAATTAGGAATGCAATTATTAATCAGAGGAAGGGCTTGTGGGAGATGGAGACGTCGCCTGTTATCTGTGTCAGGAGAAAAGCCATGTCCTGAAAGAAACCAAGATGGTTGACCTTGAGTCTACTTGAGATGACCTTGAGGCTACTTGAGATGATGAGGTTTTCTCCAAATAGTCTTGCCAGCTGGAAGGCATATTTGACGTGTATTGTGTGTATGTATACGAAGGATAGTATACCGTTTCTATCTTAGTGTTCTGAGCTTCGCTATTGAGTCATTGAATTGACTGAGTCAACATTGTCATGGACATGTTAAAGTTTCTATTTCAGTTGTTGACATGGTCTGTTGGATTTTGTGGTCAGTTCACTTTTAGTGAAGATACGTGTACATCCTATCTGAACATGTAATATCTCAGGTACAACGTTCTTTATTGCAGTCTATTGTGGTCAGGTAAAGTCATGTTTGTGTAAATCGTTTTTAAAAATGTGCAATAATATCCACATGGCAGTCATTGACACTGAAATACAGTACATGGATATTGCATTGATAAATAGACAATAAAACACAAGTTAAAAATATAAGCGAAAAACATGACAATATTTACATCATTAACGTTTGGTGATTCTCAAGAGAACAATGACGTCTCAGTGGATCTTTCGCAAGATAGGTTTTTTTTTCTAGCCTATTGGAAATAAAAATGTCCATTGGTATTGTCAAGAGTTGAGAATTTGTGTTAGACTTTTGTATCGTGACAGCTCAACCTGTGAATATTACTGACAAGCGAGTCACTGTTGTTTCCTATGTTTCACTCTCTACGGAGCCACTGACCTTCGGTTGGGAGCCGATCGTCTAAATGACTCATTTTAAATCATCCTAATCTACTCTGTGTGACGACACAGCAGGGAATCAGACCGCCGTAACTCCTGACATTAGCTAGAACAACTGACACAAAAAAAGTCCATGCTTTTAGTTCCAGTACTTTCGTCGACACACTAATAACAGAATGAACTGGTTGTGTCTGTATACTAAATAATCTCATACACTGAGACTGAAAACTATATACTAAATAATCTCAGACACTGAGACTGAAAACTATATACTAAATAATCTCAGACACTGAGACTGAAAACTATATACTAAATAATCTCAGACACTGAGACTGAAAACTATATACTAAATAATCTCATACACTGAGACTGAAAACTATATACTAAATAATCTCAGACACTGAGACTGAAAACTATATACTAAATAATCTCAGACACTGAGACTGGAAACTATATACTAAATAATCTCAGACACTGAGACTGAAAACTATATACTAAATAATCTCAGACACTGAGACTGGAAACTATATACTAAATAATCTCAGACACTGAGACTGGAAACTATATACTAAATAATCTCAGACACTGAGACTGAAAACTATATTCCTAATAATCTCAGACACTGAGACTGAAAACTATATACTAAATAATCTCAGACACTGAGACTGAAAACTATATACTAAATAATCTCAGACACTGAGACTGAAAACGAGTAGCATGTGGTGGCCTCTCACCCTATTGGATCAAACAGTAGGCTCTGACAGTAGGCAGGACAAGGTTCATCTATAAACTATCCCTTTATAGAGATTATATTTAATCATTTTTTTGTTTGTTGTTTTTTTGACTATTGTCGTTGTTGTTTAAGGTCTCATTAATAACGTGGTAAAAACTGAATTGGTAATCTGCTACATGAGCTTCATTCTGTGACAGTGTCCATACGGCTACCGTGCAACATTGCTGCGGTATGTTGTCAGAACTTTGTATTATGCATTGAGTAGAGTAAATATTGATGACCACGCTGAAACAATAATACAATTCCCCTGATGTAACTTTAAAGTAGTCCTCTATGACATTAACTTCAGTCAACTAGTGTTACTCCCTTTCACATACAGACCCTGTTACCAAAAAAAACAGATATGAGGTCTGTGAAAATGGAGCTCTGTTTTTCCAGGTAAATTCATTAACAGTTCCATTGTTAATTTGATTTATTTCACCTTTAGTTAACCAGGTAGGCCAGTTGAGAACAAGTTCTCATGTACAACTGCGACCTGGCCAAGATAAAGCAAAGCAGTGCGACTAAAACAACAACACAGAGTTACACATAAACAAACATACAGTCAATAACACAATAGAACAATCTATATACAGTATAGTGTGTGCAAAATAAGTAAGGAGGTAAGGCAATAAATAAGTCATAGTGGCTAAGTAATTACAATTTAGCAATTTACACTGGAGGGATAGATGTGCAGATGAGGTTGTGCAGTAGAAATACGGGCGAGTAAAAGAGCAGAAAAAAAAACTAGAAACTAAATATGGGGATGAGGTAGGTAGTTTGTTGGATGGGCTATTTACAGATGGGCTGTGTACAGCTGCAGCGATCGGTATGCTGCTCTGACAGCTGATGCTTAAAGTTAGTGAGGGGGTTTAACAGCTCTCTTATTTGAATTGCAAACAGCCCCCCCCATGGTTAAACAACACACCACCCCTCACAAATTTCTGGTTCAAACTGATATGTATAAAGGGGGTATACATGCAAGAAAGTTGTAAATAAGGGTCTGTTTGAAAAGGGGTCATATCAACATGGCTTTATTGTTATTATTATTATTATGTCTGAAATAGGTCATCATGTTATGAAACGCCAATGGCCAATGCATGAAGGGGCTACGACAGTCGTCGGGGCTGGGTAGACAGAGAGGAGAGGGAGGTCAGTGGAGGTACCTGCTGTGTTCGAAGTCACTAGGCGGGCAGCGCCATGGCACTTGGTCTCACAGAGAAAGTCGTCGATGGAGGGGCTTAGCAGGGGGCGGCTCTCTTGTTGCTCACTCACCAGCTGCAAGTGCAAACAGACGACACTGCTTAACATCACACACAAATTATGCCCTTTTGGCCATTTTCCTGGAAATGTCAACGTGACCGAGACATTATGATAACAAGTAGTGATGTGTCACTTCATTGGCCATTTCAAACAGTGCATCATGTAATTCAAACAAAGTGATGACACAACCTGACGTGACCTACCAATCCCCCACTAATTAACGAGTGTTCTGTTTTACCCTTTAAGTGCTGACCACATTGCCCACGTTGACCACATACATGTCATTCAATAATTCCATCCAAACTTCTGGTGCGCGTCAACAAGTGTCTGCGTAGCCAGGTGCTAAAATAGAACTTGATTGTATTTTTTACACTTGATGCGCTGCAAGTTCCGCCTCTCCCATCTCCTCATTGGTTATTAGGAGCATATAGAGTACCCATGTGGGTTATTGGAAGATGAACTGAGGTCCACACTCCAGTCCAGTTGGTGGTGGTAATGCACCTTAAAGTTGGTTGCCAACTGCTATATAAAGTCCACAGAAGAAGAAGACTGAAGGAGGAGAGATGACTAGAAATTAACTAGGTTTCCCCTTTCATCTGTGTATTAATTGTCAGAGTAGAGAACTCACAATTTTGTGTGACTCAAAATGTGTCAGAATTCTACAAAGATCCAGAAAAAAATGACATCCCCCCCCAGTAAAATAACAACATAAATGTTTATATCCCAGGACAAATTATCTAGCAACAGCAAGCTAGCTAGAATGTTTCATGCATTTCGACTTGTCCCAAAATCAATATAGTTGGTTCAGAGTTTGTTTTGATATTTCAACTTGAGTCTCCTGATCGCGTCTGGACAAAATCAATATGCGTGCGATGGCAAATGCATATGCTCTGTCTCGTCAGCATGTTGGGCTCAGTTGAATGCTAGCTCTGTGAATCCTTCATCTGCCTCTCCCAGTGTTCTATCCAGACTAGCTGAGGAGTCTAACCTCTCCCAGTGTTCTATCCAGACTAGCTGAGGAGTCTAACCTCTCCCAGTGTTCTATCCAGACTAGCTGAGGACTCTAACCTCTCCCAGTGTTCTATCCAGACTAGCTGAGGAGTCTAATCTCTCCCAGTGTTCTATCCAGACTAGCTGAGGAGTCTAACCTCTCCCAGTGTTCTATCCAGTCTAGCTGAGGAGTCTAATCTCTCCCAGTGTTCTATTCAGACTAGCTAAAGAGACTAATCTCTCCCAGTGTTCTATCCAGTCTAGCTGAGGAGTCTAATCTCTCCCAGTGTTCTATCCAGACTAGCTGAGGAGTCTAATCTCTCCCAGTGTTCTATCCAGACTAGCTGAGGAGTCTAACCTCTCCCAGTGTTCTATCCAGACTAGCTGAGGAGTCTAATCTCTCCCAGTGTTCGATCCAGTCTAGCTGAGGAGACTAACCACTCCCAGTGTTCTATCCAGTCTAGCTGAGGAGACGAATCTCTCCCAGTGTTCTATCCAGACTAGCTGAGGAGTCTAATCTCTCCCAGTGTTCTATCCAGTCTAGCTGAGGAGTCTAATATCTCCCAGTGTTCTATCCAGTCTAGCTGAGGAGACGAATCTCTCCCAGTGTTCTATCCAGACTAGCTGAGGAGTCTAATCTCTACCAGTGTTCTATCCAGTCTAGCTGAGGAGTCTAATCTCTCCCAGTGTTCTATCCAGACTAGCTGAGGAGTCTAATATCTCCCAGTGTTCTATCCAGTCTAGCTGAGGAGACTAACCTCTCCCAGTGTTCTATCCAGACTAGCTGAGGAGACTAATCTCTCCCAGTGTTCTATCCAGACTAGCTGAGGAGTCTAATCTCTCCCAGTGTTCTATCCAGTCTAGCTGAGGAGATTAACCTCTCCCAGTGCTCTATCCAGACTAGCTGAGGAGTCTAACCTCTCCCAGTGTTCTATCCAGACTAGCTGAGGAGTCTAATCTCTCCCAGTGTTCTATCCAGTCTAGCTGAGGAGACTAACCACTCCCAGTGTTCTATCCAGTCTAGCTGAGGAGACGAATCTCTCCCAGTGTTCTATCCAGACTAGCTGAGGAGTCTAATCTCTCCCAGGGTTCTATCCAGTCTAGCTGAGGAGACTAATCTCTCCCAGTGTTCTATCCAGACTAGCTGAGGAGTCTAACCTCTCCCAGTGTTCTATCTAGTCTAGCTGAGGAGACTAACAGTGTTCTATCCAGACTAGCTGAGGAGACTAACCTCTCCCAGTGTTCTATTCAGACTAGCTAAAGAGACTAATCTCTCCCAGTGTTCTATCCAGACTAGCTGAGGAGTCTAACCTCTCCCAGTGTCCTATCCAGACTAGCTGAGGAGACTAATCTCTCCCAGTGTTCTATCCAGACTAGCTGAGGAGACTAACCTCTCCCAGTGTACTATCCAAACTAGCTGAGGAAGATACTTACTGGGTGTGTCCCCAAGTGTAATTGCTCAGCCATTAGCAGTTGTTTATCTCAGTTCCCAAACACATGCTGAAGTTAATCACCTTGCCTGTGAGGCATCCTGGACTGTCGCTGTAGGTTTGCCAACACTGCTGTGGCATAGGTTACATCCCATCCATTATAATTACCCCTGAAGTAGTTGCTCTAGTGACAAAACTGATTCAAAATATGGATTTGTTTTGATATAAAAATGCTGTCGAAGAGGAAACATGACATTTGCCATCCCTGATCTCCAGAGCAAATGTTTTTCATGCAGAAACTTAATGATACAAAAGTTGAATAACAGATGCACATCCAGGTGTGTTTAGCAGGTGCTGGAGTTGTAGGTGAACTCATGAACAATAAAAAGGACAACCCCATATCCCAGCTGGGGTTGGAAGGCCCTATACATAGGGGCAGTGCTCAGTGACATCACTTCCTGAAGCAGGAAGTAAAAACATATAACATAGGTTCACAATATCAACATTCAATATATAAAAATATATAATCATACATGACGAATGTGATCAATATTTACAGTCAAAAGTTTGAACACACCTACTCATTCAAGTGTTTTTCTTTATTTTTTCTATTTTCTACATTGTAGAATAATAGTGAAGACATCAAAACTATGAAATAACACATGGAATCATGTAGTAACCAAATAAGTGTTAAACAAATTAAAATCTATTTTATATTTGAGATTCTTCAAAATAGCCACCTTTGCCTTGATGACAGCTCTGCACACTCTTGGCATTCTCTCAACCAGCTTCATGAGGAATGCTTTTCCTACAGTCTTGAAGGAGTTCACACATATACTGAGCACTTGTTGGCTCCTTTTCCTTCACTCTGTGGTCCAACTCATCCCAAACCATCTAAATTGGGTTGAGGTCAGGTGATTGTGGAAGCCAGGTCATCTGATGCAGCACTCCATCACTCTCCTTGGTCAAATAAGCCTTACACAGCCTGGAGGTGTGTTTTGGGTCATTGTCCTGTTGGAAGAAAAAAAATGATAGTCCCAATAAGCGCAAACCAGATGGGATGGCATATCCCTACAGAATGCGGTGGTAGCCATGCTGGTTAAGTGTGCCTTGAATTCTAAATAAATCGCTGACAGTGTCACCAGCAAAACCAGCCCCACACCATCACACCTCCTCCTCCATGCTTCACGTTTGGAACCACACATGCAGAGATCATCCGTTCACCCACTCTGCGTCTCACAAATACATGGTGGTTGGAACCAAAAATCTCCAATTTGAACTCCAGACCAAATTACAAATTTCCACTGTCTAATGTCAATTGCTCGTGTTTCTTGGCCTAAGCAAGTCTCTTCTTCTTATTGGTGTCCTTTAGTAGTGGTTTCTTTGCAGCAATTCGACCATGAATGCCTGATTCACACAGTCTCCTCTGAACAGTTGATGTTGAGATGTGCCTGTTACTTGAACTCTGTGAAGCATTTATTTGGGATACAATTTCTGAGGCTGGTATCTCTAATGAACTTATCCTCTGCAGCAGAGGTAACTCTGGGTCTTCCTTTCCTGTGGCGGTCCTCATGAGAGACAGTTTCATCATAGTGCTTGATGGTTTTGCGACTGCACTTGAAAAAATGTTCAAAGTTCTTGAGATTTTTCGTATTGACTGAGCTTCATGTCTTAAAGTAATGATGTACTGTTGTTACTCTTTGCTTATTTGAGCTGTTCTTGCCATTATATGGACTTGGTCTTTTACCAAATAGGGCTAGCTCTGTATACCCCCCTACCTTGTCACAACACAACTGATTGGCTCAAACGCATTAAGAATGAAAGAAATTCCATAAATTAACTTTTAAGAAGGCTCATCTGATAATTGAAATGCATTCCAGGTGACTACCTCGTGATGCTGGTTAAGAGAATGCCAAGAGTGTGCAAAGCTGTCATCAAGGTGAAGGGTGGCTATTTGAAGAATCTCAAATATGAAATATTTTTTGGTTACTACATGTGTTATTTCATAGTTTTGATGTCTTCACTATTATTTGGCAATGTAGAAAATTGTAAAAAGAAAGAAAAACCCTTGAATGAGGTGTTCTGAAACTATTGACCGGTAGTGTGTGTATATATATATATATATATATATATATATATATATATATATATATATATATATATATATATATATATATATATATATATATAGTTGAAGTCGGAAGTTTACATACACTTAGGTTGGAGTCATTAATACTTGTATTTAAACCACACCACAAATTTCTTGTTAACAAACTATAGTTTTGGCAAGTCGGTTTAGGACATCTACATTGTGCATGACACAAGTAATTTTTCCAAGAATTGTTTACAGACAGATTATTTAACTTATAATTCACTGTATCACAATTCCAGTGGGTCAGATGTTAACATACACTAAGTTGACTGTGCCTTTAAACAGCTTGGAAAATTCCAGAAAATTATGTCATGGCTTTCGAAGCTTCTGATAGGCTAATTGACATCATTTGAGTCAATTGGAGGTGTACCTGTGGATGTATTTCAAGGCCAACCTTCAAACTCAGTGCCTCTTTGCTTGACACCATGGGAAAATCAGCCAAGACCTCAGAAAAATAATTGTAGACCTCCACAAGTCCTTGGGAGCAATTTCCAAATGCCTGAAGTTTTATCTGTACAAACAATAATACACAAGTATAAACACCATGGGACCATGCAGCCATCATACCGCTCAGGATGGAGACGCGTTCGTTCTCCTGGAGATGAACGTACTTTGGGGCGACAAGTGCAAATCAATACCAGAACAACAGCAAAGGACCTTGTGAAGATGCTGGAGGAAACAGGTACAAAAGTATCTATATCCACAGTTAAACGAGTCCTATGTCGACATAACCTGAAAGGCCGCTCAACAAGGAAGAAGTCACAGCTCCAAAACTGCCATAAAAAAACCCAGACGACGGTTTGCAACTGCACATGGGGACAAAGATCGTACTTTTTGGAGAAATGTCCTCTGGTCTGATGAAACACAAATAGAACTGTTTGGCCATAATGACCATCATTATGTTTGGAGGAAAAAGGAGGAGGCTTGCAAGCTGAAGAACACCATCCCAACTGTGAAGCACGGGGCTGGCAGCATCATGTTGTGGGGGTGCTTATCTGCAGGACAGACTGGTTCACTTCACAATATAGATGGCATCACGAGGGAGGAAAATTATGTGGATATTTTATTTATTTTTATTTATTTCACCTTTATTTAACCAGGTAGGCAAGTAGAGAACAAGTTCTCATTTACAATTGCGACCTGGCCAAGATAAAGCAAAGCAGTTCGACACTTACAACGACACAGAGTTACACATGGAGTAAAACAAACATACAGTCAATAATACAGTATAAACAAGTCTATATACGATGTGAGTAAATGAGGTGAGATAAGGGAGGTAAAGGCAAAAAAAAGGCCATGGTGGCGAAGTAAATATAATATAGCAAGTAAAACACTGGAATGGTAGATTTGCAATGGAAGAATGTGCAAAGTAGAAATAAAAATAATGGGGTGCAAAGGAGCAAAATAAATAAATAAATTAAATACAGTAGGGAAAGAGGTAGTTGTTTGGGCTAAAATATAGGTGGGCTATGTACAGGTGCAGTAATCTGTGAGCTGCTCTGACAGTTGGTGCTTAAAGCTTGTGAGGGAGATAAGTGTTTCCAGTTTCAGAGATTTTTGCAGTTAGTTCCAGTCATTGGCAGCAGAGAACTGGAAGGAGAGGCGGCCAAAGAAAGAATTGGTTTTGGGGGTGACTAGAGAGATATACCTGCTGGAGCGTGTGCTACAGGTGGGAGATGCTATGGTGACCAGCGAGCTGAGATAAGGGGGGACTTTACCTAGCAGGGTCTTGTAGATGACAATATATTGAAGCAACATCTCAAGACATCAGTCAGGAAGTTAAAGCTTGGTCGCAAATGGGTCTTCCAAATGGCAAGCATACTTCCAAAGTTGTGGCAAAATGGCTTAAGGACAACAAAGTCAAGGTATTGGAATGAAAAAGTTTGTGTGAGCAAGGAGGCCTACAAACCTGACTCAGTTACACCAGCTCTGTCAGGAGGAATGGGCCAAAATGCACTTAACTTTTTGTGGAAAGCTTGTGGAAGGCTACCTGAAACATTTGACCCATGTTGAACAAAGGCAATGCTACCAAATACTAATTGAGTGTATGTAAACTTCTGACCCACTGGGAATGTGATGAAAGAAATAAAAGCTGAAGTAAATAATTTACTCTACTACTATTCTGACATTTCACATTCTTAAAATAAAGTGTTGATCCTAACTGACCTAAGACGGGGAATTTTTACCAAGATTAAATGTCAGGAATTGTGAAAAACTGAGTTTAAATGTATTTGGCTAAGGTGTGTGTAAACTTCCGACTTCAACTGTATATATATATACACTGCTCAAAAAAATAAAGGGAACACTTAAACAACACAATGTAACTCCAAGTCAATCACACTTCTGTGAAATCAAACTGTCCACTTAGGAAGCAACACCTATTGACAATAAATTTCACATGCTGTTGTGCAAATGGAATAGACAACAGGTAGAAATTATAGGCAATTAGCAAGACACCCCCAATAAAGGAGTGTTACTGCAGGTGGTGACCACAGACCACTTCTCAGTTCATATGCTTCCTGGCTGATGTTTTGGTCACTTTTGAATGCTGGCGGTGCTTTCACTCTCATGGTAGCATGAGACGGAGTCTACAACCCACACAAGTGGCTCAGGTAGTGCAGCCCATCCACGATGGCACATCAATGTGAGCTGTAGCAAGAAGGTTTGCTGTGTCTGTCAGCGTAGTGTCCAGAGCATGGAGGCGCTACCAGGAGACAGGCCAGTACATCAGGAGACGTGGAGGAGGCCGTAGGAGGGCAACAACCCAGCAGCAGGACCGCTACCTCCGCCTTTGTGCAAGGAGGAGCAGGAGGAGCACTGCCAGAGCCCTGCAAAATGACCTCCAGCAGGCCACAAATGTGCATGTGTCTGCTCAAACGGTCAGAAACAGACTCCATGAGGGTGGTATGAGGGCCAGACATCCACAGGTGGGGGTTGTGCTTACAGCCCAACACCGTGCAGGACGTTTGGCATTTGCCAGAGAACACCAAGATTGGCAAATTCGCCACTGGCGCCCTGTGCTTTTCACAGATGAAAGCAGGTTCACACTGAGCACATGTGACAGACGTGACAGAGTCTGGAGATGCCGTGGAGAACGTTCTGCTGACTGCAACATCCTCCAGCATGACCGGTTTGGCGGTAGGTCAGTCATGGTGTGGGGTGGCATTTCTTTGGGGGGCTGCACATCCCTCCATGTACTCGCCAGAGGTAGCGAGGTACTGAGATCCTCAGACCCCTTGTGAGACCATATGCTGGTGCGGTTGGCCCTGGGTTCCTCCTAATGCAAGACAATGTTAGAGCTCATGTGGCTGGAGTGTGTCAGCAGGACATTACATCAAAGTTGGATCAGCCTGTAGTGTGGTTTGCCACTTTAAATTTTGAGTGTGACTCCAAATCAGACCTCCATGGGTTGATACATTTGATTTCCATTGATAATTTCTGTGTGATTTTGTTGTCAGCACATTCAACTATGTAAAGAAAAAAGTATTTAATAAGAATATTTCATTCATTCAGATCTAGGATGTGTTATTTTAGTGTTCCCTTTATTTTTTTGAGCAGTGTATATATGATAGACAATTTTCAATTAGGGTAAAAACAAGAGAATAGTTTGGACATTTTGGAACTTTAAAAACGTTTTTAAGTCAAACTCCTCATTAAGGCCAAGAGTAGATAATGTGTTGAGCCTGTGGATCCAGAAAGTGTCCCTTTGAAGAAGTTTCCTCTCAATGTCCCCTCCCTGTGTGACATCTTGAAGATTTCTATTCCAATGCATCTCAGAGAGCTAATAGGATGTGAGAATCTTAATGATGGCACTAAAATATGTATTACTAGCCATGAGGTTGCACACAGCCTGCCATACGCTTGATATGAAAGGTGATGCCCACGGCTTCATGATCCGTCTGTATGTGCTCAATGTGTGGCTCTAACAATGACAGATGTTCCCGCAACTATATTTTCTGGGAATTAATGATGTGGCTGTTTTATTAGCCATTACGGCCAAATTGAAAACAAAAACTTTTACCCCTTTTTAGACAACTTGGACATTATCCAATTATGGTTACGGTTATGAAAAGTGTCACATACGTTTACATTTTATGTTTGCTGAGGAGAACCATTTGAGTTCAAAGATGCTGGAACTGTAATAGCTAAGTGTTGCACGGAGGCACCTCCAGCCAGGATTTCATGATCGATGGTTTTATATTGGATGCCTTACTCTATTTCACCCTCTAAACCTCAAAGCGTATCTTCCTACAGTATATTTGCAAGCAGAATATGGGCCCTTAATGAGAAAAGTGAATCATTTCGGAGCCCCCGTCACTTAATTAGATGATCTCCACTTATTCAATTAAAAAAGGCGCCTCTCTTTTGGCAAAAAATATAAAAAGATTGCTGACATTAATGGGAATTATTAAAGGGACAGACCTCATGACAACCGATGGCTCAGAGAAGCACTGAGAGAAGCCCTGCCGGGCCATTATAGACATGCGGGACACAGAATAACAAACTGCTCTGTTTATTGCTTATTCATCATTATAAACTCGGTGGTTCGAGCCCTGAATGCTGATTGGCTGACAGCCGTAGTTTATCAGGTTGCCATTCCTGTAATATAACAATGTTGGGTGAATCAGTGCTACCTCAGGCCATGCAAGAGTTATATTCTTGTTATGTCACCAGTCAGCTCCTGATGAAATCAAGTGGACATTTTTCAAATATCAAACTTTAAGCTTAGTGTAGGCAATGGCTAGCGAAGTAATCGCACAAGCAATCGCAACATACTGTTAAACAGATTTCAAAATGGCAGGCATTTCATCCCTCTCTCTGGTATTGTCAGTTTGATCATAGTTTGTTCCCGTGTTCATTGAAGAGAGAAGAGAAAGGCAGGCATTTCATTCATTCACCATTGTCATTATTGTTGGTCAGACCACCAGTGTATTTTCATGACCTGACCATGTGAGTGACATATACAGGGTGGTCCTAAGGCAGGGTTGTCAAATTCATTCCATGGAGGGCGTAGTGTCTGCTGGTTTCTGTCTTTTTCCTTTTAATTAAGACCTAGATAACCGGGTGAGGGGAGCTCCTAACCTTAATTGATCAATTACGTTTGACACATGTCCTACACTAAAAAAAACGAGGGGTTCAACAAGGGTTCTTCTAAGATCCTGAAAGACCCCCAAAAGGTTATTTCAAGAACCCCATAGGAGGTGGGGGTCATCAAGTTGGTGCAAATCTTTCTAGAACAGAAAATGGACACAATTCAATGGATATCGATCAACAAAGAGGTTAAAATATGTTGGCTATAAGAATATGTTGAAGACTTGCTGTTTTGTGTTCAGATGACTGAACTGCTCACTTTTGTGTCAGTGTCTGCAGGTATACAGACGAGGAGGCATACAAAGGTATGTCAATTGGTATTGGTATGTTATGCAGATCACATGTACCATCCTCCTCCCTGACCTCTTCAATGAATATCCCATAGGCCTCTACATTATGTGGTATGTGCATGAAAACCATACAGGCTTTTTCATTAACATTTTCCACAAAATCTAAAGTATGAATACTGTTGTGTGCATGTTTTGTTAATCATCTGTATAATTACTATTTTGGGGGGGGGATTCACAGACTTCACCCTCCCTACACCTCTGATGAATATAACAGGAAACCTGTTCAATCAACATGCACTGCAAAATCATTCTGGCTATGGATACAGAGAAGATCAACACATTACCATCCACACGCCAGAGGATATACACATGGGACTTGGGGCTCTGCTGGGAGTTTACCTCATATTTAGAATGTTTTTATTCCGCTTTGCCACTAAAATCATAATAAACACTGACAATTAAAAAAATGGTGCTATTGTTGTCATTGTTATGTGTATTTTTATTATTAATCATAAGGGAGGGGTTAGTTAAAAAATGTACCCCAAAAGGTTATTTGAGGATCCATTAAAAGGGGTTCTTTGAAGAAGGAGAAGGGGTTCCCCATCCGTTTCAATGTGAAGAACCCCTAAAGAGTAGTCCAGAAACCTTTTCTTTTTCGAGTGTAGTGTGTCCATGATGGAAGCTATTGGAAAGATGTGTCCATCATGTAGACCCTGGGACTTCCCTGTAGATGTCACTCACACAGTCAGGTGAAGGCTAGCGGCACATGTAAATACCCTGTGCACACATCGTAGGAAGCCCTTCGAGACCCGGGATATAAAGGCCAATGGCAAATTAAATCCATTCAAAGTTTAAATTCCATTCATGGATGCATGTGCCAGTGTAACTTCTGACAACACTTTCAACTTTGCCGACGGTGATCAGTGGGGAACATCTGTCGGTGAATAACGATTTATTTCCGTCACATTTGCGTAATGTTCGCAGAGGACAAGCATTATGTGATGCATTATGGAGAGACGGCTCGTGAAACTCCATGATGTTCACATGATGAAGGTAGCCTTCCTTCAATGCCTCCCATCTATTTAGAGTCAAATAAGACAAATTGCGGTGCCAGGATGCAGGATGCAGGATGCAGGCCAAAAACCTTGTCTGTAGACGAGTGTGCGTCGTCAGGTGGATCATCACTAACTGTAGCTCTTAATGGGATTCCTAATCCTTCCTTTCCCTTGACAGAATAGTGTAATTTAAGGTCAGTTTTCACACAGAGGGGTTTCGCAATTAAATTCCCTGACATTTTGAATTGATGAGATAACATACCAATTATGAACTAATTGGATATGGGGTCTCCCTCACACTACTGAATTATATTGTGCTACGTTTTATGGGTTAAGTACGTAGCCCATTGAGACATAAAGAGATAAATAATTGACATCACTAAGAGCCCTATTGAATGAAAGTTGGTAACTAACTTTCCAGTATGAATCGGTTTTCTTGCTAGTCACACATGTACGTTGGACGCATTCACACAGTGAAACAAAAATAACCCAAATGTCTTATCGATTCAAGAAAATGCTTTCATACATATTTTATTTCTTATTTCTATTTAATATGTGTTTTTGTTCTACCTTCTGTTATTTTTGTGTGCTACATTGATATCGATTACTGCATTGTTGGGTTTAGAGCTTACCATGAAAGGCATTTCACAGTACTGGAAACTTTTATCCAGGAACCCTGTTAGGCCTATTCGTTTTTCATATTCAGCTTCAAGTTTTATCTCTCATACAGTGCCTTGCGAAAGTATTTGGCCCCCTTGAACTTTGCGACCTTTTGCCACAATTCAGGCTTCAAACATAAAGATATAAAACTGTATTTTTTTGTGAAGAATCAACAACAAGTGGGACACAATCATGAAGTGGAACGACATTTATTGGATATTTCAAACTTTTTTAACAAATCTAAAACTGAAAAATTGGGCGTGCAAAATTATTCAGCCCCCTTAAGTTAATACTTTGTAGCGCCACCTTTTGCTGCGATTACAGCTGTAAGTCGCTTGGGGTATGTCTCTATGAGTTTCGCATATCGAGAGACTGAAATTTTTTCCCATTCCTCCTTGCAAAACAGCTTGAGCTCAGTGAGGTTGGATGGAGAGCATTTGTGAACAGCAGTTTTCAGTTCTTTCCACAGATTCTCGATTGGATTCAGGTCTGGACTTTGACTTGGCCATTCTAACACCTGGATATGTTTATTTTTGAACCATTCCATTGTAGATTTTGCTTTATGTTTTGTATCATTGTCTTGTTGGAAGACAAATCTCCGTCCCAGTCTCTTTTGCAGACTCCATCAGGTTCTCTTCCAGAATGGTCCTGTATTTAGCTCCATCCATCTTCCCATCAATTTTAACCATCTTCCCTGTCCCTGCTGAAGAAAAGCAGGCCCAAACCATGATGCTGCCAACACCATGTTTGACAGTGGGGATGGTGTGGTCAGGGTGATGAGCTGTGTTGCTTTTACGCCAAACAGAACGTTTTGCATTGTTGCCAAAAAGTTCAATTTTGGTTTCATCTGACCAGAGCACCTTCTTCCACATGTTTGGTGTGTCTCCCAGGTGGCTTGTGGCAAACTTTAAACAACACTTTTTATGGATATCTTTAAGAAATGTCTTTCTTCTTGCCACTCTTCCATAAAGGCCAGATTTGTGCAATATACGACTGATTGTTGTCCTATGGACAGAGTCTCCCACCTCAGCTGTAGATCTCTCCAGTTCATCCAGACGGCCAGGTCTTGGTAGATTTGCAGTGGTACTCCTTCCATTTCAATAGTATCGCTTGCACAGTGCTCCTTGGGATGTTTAAAGCTTGGGAAATCTTTTTGTATCCAAATCCGGCTTTAAACTTCTTCACAACAGTATCTCGGACCTGCCTGGTGTGTCCCTTGTTCTTCATGATGCTCTCTGCGCTTTTAACGGACCTCTGAGACTATCACGGTGCAGGTGCATTTATACGGAGACTTGATTACACACAGGTGGATTGTATTTATCATCTTTAGTCATTTAGGTCAACATTGGATCATTCAGAGATCCTCACTGAACTTCTGGAGAGAGTTTGCTGCACTGAAAGTAAAGGGGCTGAATAATTTTGCACGCCCAATTTCTCCGTTTTTGATTTGTTAAAAAAGTTTGAAATATCCAATAAATGTCGTTCTACTTCATGATTGTGTGCCACTTGTTGTTGATTCTTCACAAAAAAATACAGTTTTATATCTTTATGTTTGAAGCCTGAAATGTGGCAAAAGGTCGCAAAGTTCAAGGGGGCCGAATACTTTCGCAAGGCACTGTAAATAGACAGCTATGAAAAATATAGATGAAAACTCTCTTGGTAAAAAGTGTGGTCTACAGCTTATCATTAGATACTCTACCTCAGGCAAGCAAAACCTCGAGACTTCCTTAATATTAGATTTTGCGCACCAGCTGTTATTGAGAAATAGACATAGACCACCACCCCTCATCTTACCAAAAGTGTTCTGTCTTTCCAATGCAGGGAAAACCCAGCCAACTGTATGTCTTTGTTCAGCCACAACTCTGTGAAACACAAGATATTACAGTTGGTCAGATAGTCTTGAATGGAGCTCATCCAATTTATTCTCCAATGATTACGCGTTGGCCAATAGGACGGATGGTAGAGGCGTTAACCACTCGCCGACCAATTCTCACAAGGCACCCGGATGTGTGTCCGCTATATTTGTATCTCGCTTTCATGCAAATGACGGGGATTCGGGCCTGGTCCGGTATCAGCATTAAATATTTTGCGTCCAACTCGTTAACGAAAAAATATTAGTCCAGTTCGAGGTGAGTAATCACTGTTCTGATATCCAGAAGCTTTTTTCGGTCATAAGAGACTATGGCAGAAACATTATGTACAAAATAAGTTACAAAGAATGCAAAAAAAAAAACACAAATTTGCACAATTGGTTAGAGCCCGTAAAACGGTAGCCATCTCCTCCAGCGCTATTTGAATAAACCATCGTTGCACGGAGTCTGCAAAGCACTTACTGTAATTGCCAAAGGAATAACTACAAATAATGATCTTGGTTAACCCTTTTTTTCATAACATGATAGAGACCTCCACATCTTCCTTGCTAATCATCCATCGGTTGATAAGGACAGGCAATCCATCCAATTATATGTAGTGTACAGAGTCTCGGGACGCTACCAGGTAACAGTGGAAAGGCCAATTATAGGTTTACTGTCCTGGCTCAAACTGAAACACGAGGGATTTTGGCCACATTCGCCCTCCCAAACCTCCCTCTTTGCGTCGAGGTGGAGGAGGCTACCATTTTTCAGCATATCACTTTGTACCTTTTTTGCTTGCTGATCCTGTGCAAAGGACATTGCAACTTTGTTTACAAGTGCTCAAGGGGTAATCCTGAAAGGATGTAATGGAAAAACCTCAGCTAATTGCGCCACCTGAGCATGACTCCAAGAGATCTCTTAGATGCTGTTGTCAAGGGAACCCTGAACCGGTTAAACCCATAGGAGGTGGGGGGTTGTGAGTGTGTTCAAACCATTGTGGGAGAAAAGACCATTTCTTTGTTTTTTCTGATATGTCTATTTATGTCTAGCGCTGTACGGAGAACCAGTTAACTGGAAGCTAAAGGAGTGATCGCTAGATATTTCTGATCTAATGTTCCAGCATAACAAACGTCAAAGGCAGCAAAGATGTGCTCTACGGAGCAGCCCTGCCTCATTATGCTGTAATCTCTGGGTGAGGAGGGACATCCCAGTCAGCCTTAGGATACTAACATACTGTACATTAGAACATCTTGTTCCTTGTTTGTAACCATTGTCTGCTCTGAATCTTTGTTAAGTTAGCGTGATCCTGCTAGCTCCTCGTCAGTAGGCCTTTTAAAAAGCCAAAATGTGCAGCTTTGGGAGCCAAAAATGTGTCCTGCCACAACCTGAGGGACAACCAGTGAAAAGTGCAATGCAATGTAATGTCATATAATATTTGCCGTTTGTTTTGGCTTTCATACCACGTCATGAGGCTTCTCAGTCATGTTGACACTGGCTTACTACTGTTGCTTTAATGTATTGTTATTCTCATTTTTATGCTTTGTTGTTTGTTTTTTATGTTGCTATCCTAGGGACAGATGCATCCGCCAACACCCTACTGTTTGAGCTTGCACACAGATGATATTTTGTTTTATTATCATGCTCATTATATGAGAGCATAATTGTTGCTATACCTAAAAAGCTTACCATTGTAATAGAAAACTATGGATCATTGTCCATTCCCAAAGTCATTCATCATTTCTATAAGCTTATAAGGGCTATACTGCACTGTAAGCCATTAGCCACTTTGCCAATTGTCTAGCGTGAGTATATACAGTATGTGACAGCTAGCTATTTACCTATTGTCTAGCGTGAGTATATACAGTATGTGACAGTTAGCTATTTGCCAATTGTCTAGCGTGAGTATATACAGTATGTGACAGCTAGCGATTTACCTATTGTCTAGCGTGAGTATATACAGTATGTGACAGCTAGCTATTTACCTATTGTCTAGCGTGAGTATATACAGTATGTGACAGTTAGCTATTTGCCAATTGTCTAGCGTGAGTATATACAATATGTGACAGTTAGCTATTTACCTATTGTCTAGCGTGAGTATATACAGTATGTGACAGTTAGCTATTTACCTATTGTCTAGCGTGAGTATATACAGTATGTGACAGTTAGCTATTTACCTATTGTCTAGTGTGAGTATATACAGCATGTGACAGTTAGCTATTTGCCTATTGTCTAGTGTGAGTATATACAGCATGTGACAGTTAGCTATTTGCCTATTGTCTAGTGTGAGTATATACAGCATGTGACAGTTAGATATTTGTCTATTGTCGAGCACGAGTATGTGACAGTTAGCTATTTGCCTGTTGTCTAGCACGAGTATATGTGACTGTTAGCTATTTGCCTATTGTCTAGCACGAGTATATGTGACTGTTAGCTATTTGCCTATTGTCTAGCATGAGTATATGTGACTGTTAGCTATTTGCCTATTGTCTAGCATGAGTATATGTGACTGTTAGCTATTTGCCTATTGTCTAGCATGAGTATATGTGACTGTTAGCTATTTGCCTATTGTCTAGCATGAGTATATGTGACTGTTAGATATTTGCCTATTGTCTAGCATGAGTATATGTGACTGTTAGCTATTTGCCTATTGTCTAGCATGAGTATATGTGACTGTTAGCTATTTGCCTATTGTCTAGCATGAGTATATGTGACTGTTAGCTATTTGCCTATTGTCTAGCATGAGTATATGTGACTGTTAGCTATTTGCCTATTGTCTAGCATGAGTATATGTGACTGTTAGCTATTTGCCTATTGTCTAGCATGAGTATATGTGACCGTTAGCTCTCCATGAGTGTATTGAATGATATATTGCCTTGTGTAATCTACTACCCTATTTGTGTTTTTGACCTATGTCTGCTATTTGAAATTTACTTTTTATTGGACTGGAATCTCTGTGACCTTTTAGGGCCTTTTGACTACTTTCATCTGTGAGACTTTTAATGTCAATCTAAATAGTGTTGTGCTCCATCTAGAGCCATATACAAACATAGCAGTTATGGACCTCACAATATGAGAGTCATACCTGTCTGCAAATTGTTTTAGTTACAAATCATATAATATAGATTATATGGGCTAGTTAATTATGGATCGTAAATACATCCATAAAATATACACTGCCTGCTTGCTGAAAAACAATGCTGATTGAACAGCAGCTTGCAGTGTGTGTGTGTGCGTGTGTGTGTGTGTGTGTGTGTGTGTGTGTGTGTGTGTGTGTGTGTGTGTGTGTGTGCATGCATGCGTGCTTGCATGTGCGGTGCGTGCGTGATAGTGAACATGTGTGTGTGTGAGTGTATGATAGTGAACGTGTGTGTGTGACAGTGAACGTGTGTGTGTGTGATAGTGAACGTGTGTTTGTATGTGTGTATGTGTGTGTGTGTGTATGACAGTGTTTGAGCTCAAGAACACATTGAATGGGTGGAGGGTGCACTCTTATGCAAGACATCTTATAGATGCATTATTTACCGATGCTACAAAGTTAGAAACAGACTTCTATTGGCAATTGATCCGTGTCACTGTAGGTCATCTGAAAAGAATGGTGCTGCCAGTATGCAGAATAGAATTAGACCTCTGTGTTTGTCTGAGGAAAGCAGCTCCTCTCCTGAACACCGGAGTATCTAGAAAGAGAATGAGGTCATTGCTGTAAAGGTCAAATCTTTATCACGGACCTTGTGGAAGGACTGCAGAACTACTTTCTCTGACATTGTGGAAGGACTGAGGAACTAAATTCTCTGACCTTGTGGAAGGACTGCGGAACTACTTTCTCAGACTTTGTGGAAGGACTGCGGAAGTCCTTTGTTTGACCTTGTGAAAGGACTGAGGAACTACTTTCACTGACCTTGTGGAAGGACTGCGGAACTACTTTGTTTGACCTTGTGGAAGGACTGAGGAACTACTTTCACTGACCTTGTGGAAGGACTGCGGAAGTCCTTTGTTTGACCTTGTGGAAGGACTGAGGAACTACTTTCATAAAATTTACAAATTCACCCTCTGCCCCCCTCTTTTTTTTTTACATTGATTAAGATGTTGCTTCCTACTTTGTGACATGGCATATGTTGTGTCCTGTGTGTTAGCAGTCTAGTCACATCTTTCCATTTACTTCTCAGACTAGTGAAGGTAGGCCGTTTCCTGCTCATTTAATGCACACGTCTGTTTTTTTATGTAGTTGCTTATCTACGTCCAGATATGCACCAGATCCCAGTCTGATTACGGAATGAGACAGCAAGAATGTTGGCTTAATTTAAGGCTCTGGAAGCTAAAAATGGCAGCTGTTTTAAACTATTTTAAAGAATGAAAAGTTAACTCACAGAAGTAAAAAGGACAGAAAGAGGCCTTGTCTAACAAAAGACAGTCAGCAAACACAGCATTGTTAACTGAACTTTCTGATAGTACTAGTATTTGAATACAAAGAAGCACATGATAAACATATTTGTTGTGTTGCGCAATAGAGTGCTTTGCTGGTTGGGATTAAAAATAAAAAGATCAAAATCCTTCTCTTCAATATATAATTATTAAAAAACACATTATGGTATTTTATGAAACAACTTAGCATATTGAAGCCTACAGAGCCCATTTTATAACTTTAATATCAGAATATCACTATACTGTCACCACAGCACAGAAATACACACACATGCACGGACACACAAACACACACACATCAAGTACTTTTCATTTATATCAAGCACACAAAACAGAAGCGTACAATAGCATCTGCTATAACCATACGATCCACATATTGCTTCAAAGCAACACCGAAAAGCACACTGACAATCAACTGCATCTACAAGAATAGATGGCTTAATTATGTCCTAGCCTAATGTGATGCTGCAAGGTAATGCATTATGGAAATGCATACACATTAGGAAAGTTTAGCTGCTTATGAGGTGTAAAAATCTGCCTTTTCCTAAACTACGTTGGATATGGGCTAAACATTTTGCTGATATAGAACCTAATTTCTAATTATTCTCAGACTACCTGATTGGGTAGATTCACTTGGCAATATGAAGTCATTCTGCTAAGACTACCTGATTGGGTAGATTCACTTAGTAATATGAAGTCATTCTGCTAAGACTACCTGATTGGGTAGATTCACTTGGTAATATGAAGTCATTCTGCTAAGACTACCTGATTGGGTAGATTCACTTGGTAATGTGACAGTAAAAGCCCACTAAGGTACACCTGAGGAACTCTCACTAACAATTCCTGCACCACATTGATAAGGTGTTGTTGCTGCAACAGGTACAAGTTACAGCGCATATAATTTAAATACATCAATGAAATGGCATTTAGATAAAATGTCATTCCTGGCTACAGCTGAAATACTGGCTGGTTATTAGTTGGTGATTTGGAATTTAACATGCATTTTATACCACATAGAGCAGCTGAAAAATTAAATAAAATCAATGTTGTTGCTTTTTTCTGTCGTGAGATTATTGATATGTGAGAAGGGGTCGAGCTAGGCTCAAGAGTGGAGGGTAGATACGGGATGCTTAAAGCATTGCCATTGATTTTATCATCACCAAAAATAGGAAAATTCAGTTGAGGGGGTGAGAGGGTTAGGAGATGTTCGGAGGGGTTGCGATGGTTCTGCCCACCTTGGTTGTCACCGTGAGGAGGGGTTTCACTTCTGAAGACGCCTTACTGGGTATCTCCTTCAGGACCATGGCAACAGTCTTATCTGCAGCCCTAGAATCTCTCCCCTATAACAAGTGAAATCAACAATGACTCGTGTCAGGACAATTGGTTCAGTCAATGTTTTTGCCCTCTAGGGCATCTTACCAACTTTACTTTATGATGATGGAATTTTATAATAGGCTATGGTGAGCTATCTAGGAAAAAACAGCAACATTGATTGAAAACAAACCCACAAGACTATAACAATGGCTATGGAGGGGTTACTATACACAGAGAAGCATGGTCTCTTGCAGTGGAGGCTACTCAGAGGAGGAAGGGGAGGACCATCCTGCTCAGTGAATTTCATAAAAACTAAAACATTTACAAATTTAAAAGTGATCCTTTTTAGACACTATACTAAATATATTCAAATGTCACCAAATAATTTATTAAAACACACTGTTTTGGAATGAAGGTCTACAGTAGCCTCAACAGCACTCTGTAGGGTAGCAACATGGTGTTGCCGGAGAACAGTTAGCTTCCATCCTCCTCTGGGTACATTGACTTCAATACAAAACCTTGGAGGTCATGGTTCTCACACCCTTCCATAGACTTACACAGTAATTATGACAACTTCAAGAGGATGTCCTCCAACCTATCAGAGCTCTTGCAGCATAAACTGACATCTTGTCCATCCAATCAAAGGATCAGAGAATGAATCTAGTACTGAGAGTATAAGCTACAGCTATCTAGCACTGCAGTGCATGAAATGTGGTGAGTAGTTGACTCAAAGAAAAACAATAGTTGAACAGTTTTAAACAAATTAATTTCTTCAAAATTAAGGAGAACAATGAGAGAAATAGAGAGTGTATCATTTGTTTTTCAGTTTCACTTACATAGCTAGCAAAGACAGCTAGATAGTTTAGCCTACTCAAACACCCAGCTCAAACAGAGGAATGCTATATTAGCTAGCTGGCTATGATTATCCAACACAAAACTGGAACTCTTCCAAGTCAAGGTAAGCTTTTGGTTTTACTAATTTATTGCCATCGGGGCTTGCCGGTGTAACTGCTAAACTGCCTACTGACTATACACTGGAACTGTACTGCAAGATTGTAGAGGGTTTACTAACGTGTTAGTTCTATTAACTATGTTGACTATGACGTTACTTTAGCTAATACGGTGACAACGATGTAGGCTGTGTGTAGTGGTTATGATATGGTTTTGCTTCAAAAGTTTTTTTTGCCTGGTCACATACAGCTGATGTGTTGTCCATTGAAGTCCACAAACGAAGAGAAAAAGGGAGAGGAGGAGAGCGCATGGATGTGAGAAGGAATACAATGTGGCTGCTATGAAAGTGAACTGTGTTTGTGTGTGATCACGGGTGTATTTAGTCCACTGATTCTGTTGAAAAACGTTTCTTAAACGGAAGCAAACAGAACGAAACGGGGATAAACGTACCTGAATTTGTCCAATACAAACTCTCGTTTGCAAGTATTGGTCTAATGATCAAGGCGGTATCGAATGTGTCACTGTCTGTCACCTCAAACCTTTCTCTCGACCTGTGTGCACCTACATTGTGCACTTTCTTCATTCATAGGCTAGGTTGTAGCAACCTCTTGAAAATGTGAGTATCACGTAGTCATCATGTAGTAGCCTAAACCTATCGATGATACATTGAACTGGGTGAATGGAATATGAACAACAGGCGTTGGATGGTATCCCAGATCTGACATGGTAAAAGTCTGTTTTTCTGCCCTTGAGCAAGGCAGTTAACCCCGGGCGCCGTGGATGTCAATTAAAGCAGCCCTCCGTACCTCCCAGTGGGGTTAAATGCGGAAGACACATTTCAGTTGAAGGCATTCAGTTGTACAACTGACTAGGTATCCCACTTTCCCCAATATACTGTAATAGAAATAAGGCCATGCTAATAAAAAATAAAATGGCCTCCCTCATCTTAAATGGCACTGACTGCCACTGGTCTCTTGTTACCTTCAGCAGTTTGATCAGATATAGCTAGCATCTCTAATGATGATGAGTGGACAATACAGTAGGAATGTGCTAGTCAGTCTCTCATTGTTTAGAATTATCTCGGCTGGGTGATGAACTATACACATGTCTACTGGATGACTGCCAAGGGGACATAGGGCCATACTGGAAAGTTGCAGTCACGTTTCAGTGTGACCTCATAACGTGACTGTCCCTCGCCTTATTACAAGGCTGAAATGGATTTCAAAAGCCCATTGTTATCCTGATTCTAGACCGTAAAACCATCAACAATCTGGCAAAATAAATACATTCACAGTACTCAACTGACATTTAAGATGGGCTCATATCACCAGTAGATGTATTGTTGGAGAAATATGAAGGTTCTGGCTATATAAAGGTGACCTACCCTAAACATTGAACATGAATAGCAGAACATTTGTAGTGCATTCATGTTACCAGCATTTCATATACAGTATGTACAGTCATGGCCAAAAGTTTTGAGAATGACACAAATATACATTTTCACAAAGTCTGCTGCCTCAGTTTGTATGATGGCAATTTGCATATACTCCAGAATGTTATGAAGAGTGATCAGATGAATTGCAATTAATTGCAAAGTCCCTCTTTGCCATGCAAATTAACTGAATCCCCCCAAAACATTTCCACTGCATTTCAGCCCTGCCACAAAAGGACCAGCTGACATCATGTCAGTGATTCTCTAGTTAACACAGGTGTGAGTGTTGACGAGGACATGGCTGGAGATCACTCTGTTATGCTGATTGAGTTCGAATAACAGACTGGAAGCTTCAAAAGGAGGGTGGTGCTTAGAATCATTGTTCTTTCTCTGTCAGCCATGGTTACCTGCAAGGAAACATGTGCCGTCATCATTGCTTTGCACAAAAAGGGCTTCAAAGGCAAGGATATTGCTGCCGGTAAGATTGCACCTAAATCAACCATCAGATCATCAAGAACTTCAAGGAGAGCGGTTCAACTGTTGTGAAGAAGGCTTCAGGGCGCCCAAGAAAGTCCAGCAAGCGCAAGGACCGTCCCCTAAAGTTGATTCAGCTGCGGGATTGGGGCACCATCAGTACAGAGCTTGCTCAGGAATGACAGCAGGCAGGTGTGAGTGCATCTGACTTTTGGAGAACAGCCTGGTGTCAAGAAGGGCAGCAAAGAAGCCACTTCTCTCCGGGAAAAACATCAGGGACAGACTGATATTCTGCAAAAGGTACAGGGATTGGACTGCTGAGGACTGAGGTCAAGTCATTTTCTCTGATGAATCCCCTGTCCGATTGTTTGGGGCATCCGGAAAAAAAGCTTGTCCGGAGAAGACAAGGTGAGAGCTACCATCAGTCCTGTGTCATGCCAACAGTAAAGCATCCTGAGATCACGTGTGAGGTTGCTTCCCAGCCAAGGGAGTGGCAAAAGTCATAACTAAGTGGCTCAGGGAACAAAACATTTTGGGTCCATGGCCAGGAAACTCCCCAGACCTTAATCCCATTGAGAACTTGTGGTCAATCCTCAAGAGGCGGGTGGACCAACAAAAACACACAAATTCTGACGAACTCCAAGCATTGATTATGCAAGAATGGGCCGCCATAAGTCAGTATGTGGCCCAGAGGTTAATTGACAGCATGCCAGGGCGGATTGCAGAGGCCTTGAAAAAGAAGGGTCAACACTGCAAATATTGACTCTTTGCATCAACTTCATGTAATTGTCAATAAAAGCCTTTGACACTTATGAAATACTTGTAATTATACTTCATTATTCCATAGTAACATCTGACAAAAATATCTAAAGACAGTGAAGCAGCACACTTTGTGAAAATTCATATTTGTGTCATTCTCAAATCTTTTGGCCACAACTGTACAGTGTAATCTGTCATGGTATGCGTGAAGGGCTGTTGGAAGTCAGGCGCAGGAGAGCAGATAATTGGCAGCAAAACGGAGCCTTTTATTTGGCGAACCAAAAACACACGGCACAAACGGACACGAAATACAAATACGGGTTGAATCCAGCGCAACCAGCCTAACGTGCGCATACATGAAAACAGATAAACAATACCACACAAAGACATGGGGGAAACAGAGGGCTAAATACACAACACATAATGAGGGGAATGAGAACCAGGTGTGTGGTGAAATGAGACATAACAAATGGAAAATAAAAAATGGATCGGCGATGGTTAGAAGACCGGCGACGTCGACCGCCGAACAAGGAGAGGCATTGACTTCGGGCAGAAGTCGTGACAATAATAACTAAGTCTTGATATACTATATTCAGTATACAGAAGCCCTGTACAATCAAACATGCTAACCCTGTTTCCATAGTAGGTAAAAAAACAACATTATTCTTGCGAGAATCCAAGTTGATTCATCTACTCAACCAAACAATGTCTACACTACAGTAAGAAAACAGACAAACTCAACTGCATATCACTTACAAAATGTCATATTTATGTGCAGTTACACGGTTGTTTTTGACTTGTGGTTACCTGATTCCATTGTCTAGGACCCTTTGTATTTGACAAATGTATAACCTGCATTAGAGAATAAGTATTTTTCCCAATTGACTCTGTGCTTCAGCTTAAGCTTGATTCTAATTTCATGGCACAATGTATGCACATGTCCTCGAGGTACCGTCCCCAGATAGCTTAATGTTCCTGTTAGACCAGTAAAGCCACCTGTGTCCACACTATACCGACAGTAAGTCAACCCAACTGTTTAAGTAAAAGCAGCCTTCACTAAGAGTGTTCCATTCATACCGCCAGAACATTTTTAAAAAGCCTTCTTTGGCTCAATCTGTGTTTCCACTAATCTTTTGAGTGGCTAGTGTATCAAGAAAAATGTCTGCAGGCGAAGGAGGAGTGAGTTGTAGTTGTATGCTGCAAAATATGTCCAAAAAACTGTGGATCGTGTTTTGGGAAGGATTGTCTTTGATGTGTGTTGTGTGCTACGTCAAGGTGTAGGTTTCTTTGTGTTTGACATAAACTCACATTTCGGTCAGATTTGGATTTTACATCCCAGGTGACGAGAAAACTTAGCTTTATGCTTATACTTCAACTTTTTGTCTATTATCAACACAGCTAAGTAGCGTAAACAGCAGAATCTTGAATAAGTCATTATGAAAATACTCTTGACTTGATTGTGCTGAAAATAGGTGGTAAAACATTGGCTTTTATCCCTTCACTGTGGGGTCTGCAGAATGTGGGGGAAAATAGCTGAAATAGCTTCGAAATATGATGGTGATCATAAACAAGGGGGACAACAAAGCCCTCAATTAGTTAGAGGAAGTTGATTATTTTTCATGAACTTTCAATGACAAATCAGACAGATAATTTATCAAACCATATTCACCTAGAAACTACAGGTTTATTATAGCAGCATGGCCTCAGAGCCATACGAAACATACTTTATGTATTTCTGAGCAACTCCAAGATATATGATACCCACTAATGGTCTAGTTGCTTTAGACAGAATGAACGTAGGGAGGTTTGTTGGGGAGGTTTGTTGGGGAGGATGGTTGGGGAGGATGGTTGGGGAGGATGGTTGGGGAGGTTTGTTAGGGAGGATGGTTGGGGAGGATGTTTGGGGAGGATGGTTGGGGAGGATGGTTGGGGAGGATGGTTGGGGAGGATGGTTGGGGAGGTTTGTTGGGGAGGATGGTTGGGGAGGATGTTTGGGAAGGATGGTTGGGGAGGATGGTTGGGGAGGATGGTTGGGGAGGATGGTTGGGGAGGTTTGTTGGGGAGGATGGTTGGGGAGGATGGTTGGGGAGGGTGGTTGGGCATAATCCGCGACTGTTTAGCAGTCCAAAGGTTGCATGTTCGAGTGGCATCGGGCACAACTGTAGCATTAAAGCTAACACTTTCCTATCCCTTAACCCAATTCATCTCAAGCCTAATGTTATCTGTCGCATAAATCAAATCACATTTGATTGGTCACATACACATATTTAGCAGATGTTATTGCGGGTGTAGCGAAATGCTTGTGTTCCTAGCTCCAATAGTGCAGTAGTATCTAACAGTTCACAACAATACACACAAATAAAAAAGTAAAAGAATGGAATTAAGAAATATATAAATATTAGATAGAGCACTGTCGGAGTGGCATTGACTAAAATACAGTATAATAGAATACAGTATATATAGATGAGATGAGTAAAGCAGTATGTAAACATTATTTAAATGTTATTAAAAGGACCGGTGTTCCATTATTAAAGTGGCCAGTGATTCCATGTCTATGTATATACGGCAGCAGCCTCTAAGGTGCAGGGTTGAGTACCCGGGTGGAAGCCGGCTAGTGATGGCTATTTAACAGTCTGATGGCCTTGAGATAGAAGCTGTTTTTCAGTCTCTTGGTCCCAGCTTTGATGCACATGTACTGATCTCGCCTTCTGAATGATAGCAGGGTGAACAGGCCATGAACAGGCCATGGTGGTTGATGTACTTGATCTTTTTGGCCTTCCAGTGACATTGGGTGCTGTATGTGTCTTGGAGGGTAGGTAGTTTGCCCATGATGACGTGTTGGGCAGACCGCACCACCCTCTGGAGAGCTCTGCGATTGAGGGCGGTGCAGTTGCCGTACCAGGTAGTGATACAGCCCGACAGGATACTCTCAATTGTGCATCTGTAAAAGTGTGTGAGGGTTTTAGGGGCAAAGCAACATTTCTTCAGTCTCCTGAGATTGAAGAGGCGCTGTTGCGCCTTCTTCACCACACTGTCGGTGTG
This sequence comes from Oncorhynchus masou masou, assembly GCF_036934945.1. Classification (NCBI taxonomy): domain Eukaryota; kingdom Metazoa; phylum Chordata; class Actinopteri; order Salmoniformes; family Salmonidae; genus Oncorhynchus; species Oncorhynchus masou. The sequence goes on from NC_088242.1 coordinate 93,067,560, forward strand.
GGTGGACCATTTCAGAACCTCATTGATCTGTACACTGAGAAACTTGAAGCTTTCCACCTTCTCCACTGCAGCCCTGTCGATGTGGATAGGGGCTCCCTCTGCTGTTTCCTGAAGTCCACGATCAGCTCCTGTGTTTATGTTGACGTTGAGTGAGAGGTTATTTTACTGGCACCACTCTCCCATGGCCCTCACCGACTCTCTGTGGGCTGTCTTGTCATTGTTGGTAATCATGCCTACTACTGTTGTGTCATTTGAGGCGTGCGTGACAACGAGGTCATGGGGGAACAGGGAGTACAGGAGGGGACTGAGCACGCACCCTTGTGGGGCCCCTGTGTTGAGGAACAGCGAAGTGGGGGTGTTGTTTCCTACCTTCACCACCTGGGGGGCGTCCCGTCAGGAAGTTAAGAACCCAGTTGCACAGGAAAGGGTTCAGACCCAGGGACCCAAGCTTAATGATGAGCTTGGAGGGTACTATGGTGTTGAATGCTGCGCTATAGTCAATGAACAGCATTCTTACATAGGTATTCCTCTTATCCAGATGGGACATATTTAGCAGATGTTATTGCGGCTATAGCGAAATGCTGTGAATTCACCTAACCTTTGTTATTTTCTTCTAAACTTTTACATAAATTATAAAAGGATAACATTTTTTTTTAAATCTGCCCCATGTGGGATTAAAATGTACAACCATTGAACTGAGCCAACTGTTTTAGCAGACTGCACATGAGTTGACATGACCACCACTGTCATGTATTTCTTGTGTCTATGGTTTTAGCTACTCCTCTGACGAGGAGGAGTAGTAAGGATCGGAGAACCAAAGCGCAGCGTGATGTGAATACATTCTTTTAATGGAAGACGAAATAACACGAAGTACACTAAACAGACAAAATAACAAAACGACCGTGACTGCTATCAACACAGCGTGCAAACATGCAACATCCATAGACCTAGATAATCACCCACAAAATACTCAAGGAATATGGCTGCCTAAATATGGTTCCCAATCAGAGACAACAATAAACAGCTGCCTCTAATTGAGAACCAATCTAGGCAACCATAGACATACAAAACCCTTAGACTGGTTACAACCCCATAAACAAACAAAAGCCCTAGACAGGACAAAAACATATGTGTGACATCACCCATATGTCACGCCCTGACCTAACCAAAATAATAAAGAAAACAAAGAATACTAAGGTCAGGTCGTGACAACTAATATTAACGTAATATGCTCATACAGTAGTTTACATGTTTTTGTTTGTAAAAGCACATAGATCTGTATGAAACGGCAAGCAAAAAAACATTGAATTTTGTCATATGCGGAAATATGCCTAACTGCCTTTTGATTTTTGTGTAACGTCAGTAATCTAGTAAAGGAAACATCATGCAAAATATACAGTAATTAAGTAAGTAAGCCTTGAAGTGGCTCCACCCAGCACATGTAGAAGGGAGTGGATTTCATACCGAAACCCCCCTTGCGATGACAGAGAGCCACCATCGGGATTTCAATGGTAGACTTGAACCGCTAGCGGCAAAAAGAGCTAGATTTACTACTGAAAGACCAAAATATTTCACTTTTGCAACGAACTGTCAAAATGAAGACCAGAATTGACGTGTTCCACTATAACTAAGCCTAAAACATCTGTTTTTTGATGTTTTTTTTCTTTCTCATGAAAGTTACTCTTTAAAGTAAAATTACATCTCCTGCTAATTACTGCCAATAAAGCACTATGCCAACATTTTAATCAAAAGATTAGGTGTCCTTGGTGGCTGAGTAAATAAACGTTTCTGTTAGTTTCGTTACCAAGTTAATGCATTTACAATCCCCTGGTCACTAATCCCCTGGTCACCAATCCCCTGTTCACCCATCCCCTGTTCACCCATCCCCTTCACCAATCCCCTGGTCACCAATCCCCTGTTCACCAATCCCCTGGTCACCAATCCCCTGTTCACCAATCCCCTGTTCACCAATCCTCTTCACCAATCCCCTGTTCACCAATCCTCTTCACCAATCCCCTGGTCACCAATCCCCTGTTCACCAATCCCCTGGTCACCAATCCCCTGTTCACCAATCCCTTGTTCACCAATCCCCTGGTCACCAATCCCCTGTTCACCAATCCCCTGGTCACCAATCCCCTGTTCACCAATCCCCTGTTCACCAATCCCCTGGTCACCAATCCCCTGTTCACCAATCCTCTGGTCACCAATCCCCTGTTCACCAATCCCCTGGTCACCAATCTACTGTTCACCAATCCCCTGTTCACCAATCCCCTGTTCACCCATCCCCTGGTTACCAATCCCCTGTTCACCAATCCCCTGTTCACCAATCCCCTGTTCACCAATCCCCTGGTCACCAATCCCCTGTTCACCAATCCCCTGGTCACCAATCCCCTGTTCACCAATCCCCTGTTCACCCATCCCCTGGTCACCAATCCCCTGTTCACCAATCCCCTGTTCACCAATCCCCTGGTCACCAATCCCCTGGTCACCAATCCCCTGGTCACCAATCCCCTGGTCACCAGACCAAATTCATTGTTCTGAACTAATAGAATACCTGGAGGGTAGAACTTGCGTCTTCCTCTGGTAATCTAAAGGGGTGGGACGCTCTGGTAGAGGAGGGTCCCAGGGGCCCCCCTTGGGTGCACATCTAGTTTCTTTTGCCCCCTAGCACAACACAGCTGATTCAAATAACCAACTCATCATCAAGCTTTGAATACTTGAATCAGATGTGTAGTGCTGGGGGGGGGGACAAAATGTGCACCCAAGCGGGGCCCCAGGAACGACTTTGGGAAAACCTGTGGTGGAGGACAGTCTCACTAATGTAATTCCATGTTTGTTGTTAGTCTGGAGATGGATAGACTTGTTTTATTGAATCAGCTTACAGCAACATTAATATGGTTTGTTGTAGCGGCACACGACCTCAGTTCTACAGTATAAAAAAATCAAGGGATATACATGAGTAGTGATACATATATTGTTGCTCCTTGGTGTCTTCTCTGTAGGTCAGTTGGTAAAGCATGGCGCTTGCAACACCAGGATTGTGGATTCAATTCCCAGGGGCCAACCACACGTAAAAGGTAATGCACGGATGATTGGATAAAAGCATCTGCTGTATATTGTTATATATTCATGTCACTGTTGCCTAATGCTTAGTAGTGGAGGATTCAGTTACCTGGAACATCAAATCTGTATCAGATTGATACCGATCAGTGTGCATAGATTAGTTCCTTTGTGAATACAGGCCTTATTTTGACTCCATAGAGGGAAGAAAAGTGAAGTGACTTAACTCAAGTGCAAAAAAAAAAACTGTAATGAAGTAGTTCCACTAGGGAATACATACTCGCTGCAAATAGGGTCAACATTCATCCTTTATCACAGAAACAACTTTCCCTCTGCTCTATTCCACTGTGTGTATTATGGACCTGTAGCCACATAGACTGACTGGGGGATGGTATGGCCACTTTGCATATGGTCCCTGTTACGCAACATCCATGTTGCTAACAGACGGGTTAGTTGACAATGCCACAAAAATGATGCTCACGCTTCAAAGTGGCAGAAGGCTGTGTGTGTTGTGATTCTGGATGCCCAGATAGCTAGCAACAATGACAAAATCGGCCTTGTTGGGGAATCGTAAGCTCGTTTCATCTTGTTCTTTATTCCATGTCTTGTTTTGAGGTGTTTTGACTCATGTCACCTCTAAGCTAAAAAGCATTTGAGAGACAACCAGTGCTCATTGTGCAACTATATTTATGTTTTCAACATTGGAGAAGAACTATAGTTTACGCGTTATCAACATCCGAAGCCAATCCCGTCTGTTTTGCCCCATAGTTGGCAAGCTAAACAACCAACCCGTCTATGACGCTGTTTGATGGATCTCTAGACTTGCTCCTGACCCCTGTTTGATGCATCTCTAGGAGAGGTCGACCGATTAATCGGAATGGCCAATTAATTAGGGCCGATTTCAAGTTTTCATAACAATCGGAAATCAGTATTTTTGGGCGCCGGTTTAAAAAAATTATTATATATATATATATATATATATATATTTTTTTTTTGTATACCTTTATTTAACTAGGAAAGTCAGTTAAAAACACATTCCTAATTTTCAATGACAGCCTAGGATCAGTGGGTTAACTCCCTCGTTCAGGGGAAGAACGACAGATTTTCACCTTGTCGGCTCGGGGGATCCAATCTTGCAACCTTACAGTTAATAACGACCTGCCTCTCTCTCGTTGCACTCCACAAGGAGACTGCCTGTTACGCGAATGCAGTAAGCCAAGGTAAGTTGCAAGCTAGCATTAAACTTATCTTATAAAAAACAATCAATCATAATCACTAGTTTACTACACATGGTTGATGATATTACTAGATATTATCTAGCGTGTCCTGCATTGCATATAATCTGACTGAGCATACAAGCATACACGTATCTAAGTATCTGACTGAGCGGCGGTAGGCGCTTAAACATTCATTCAAACAGCACTTTCGTGAGTTTTGCCAGCTCTTCGTTGTGTGTCAAGCATCGCGCTGTTTATGACTTCAAGCCTATCATCTCCCGAGATGAGGCTGGTGTAACCAAAGTGAAATGGCTAGCCAGTCAGCGCTAATAGCATTTCAAACATCACTCGCTCTGAGCCTTCTAGTAGTTGTTCCTCTTGCTCTGCATGGGTAACGCTGCTTCGATGGTGGCTGTTGTCGTTGTGTTGCTGGTTCGAGCCCAGGGAGGAGTGAAGAGAGGGACGGAAGCTATACTGTTACACTGGCAATACTAAAGTGCCTATAAGAACATCCAATAGTCAAAGGTGAAATACAAATGATATCGAGAGAAATAGTCCTATAATTCCTATAATAATTACAACCTAAAACTTCTTACCTGGGAATATTGAAGACTCATGTTAACTGGAACCACCAGCTTTCATATATTCTTATGTTCTGAGCAAGGAACTGAAACGTTAGCTTTCTTACATAGCACATGTTGCACTTTTACTTTCTTCTCCAACACTTTGTTTTTGAATTAGTTAAACCAAATTGATGTTTCATGTTTCATGTTTCATTATTTACTTGAGGCTAAATAGATTTTATTGATGTATTATATTAAGTTAAAATAAGTGTTCATTCAGTATTGTTGTAATTGTCATTATTACAAATAAATAAATAAAAATCAGTATCGGCTTTTTTGGTCCTCCAATAATCGGTTTCGGGGTTGAAAAATCATAATCGGTCGACCTCTAATCTCTAGGCTTGCTCCTGACAGCTCCTCACCTCAATCTATCAGATTCCCACAGAGACTTAAAAAAACTGCCATGTGGAAATAGCTAGGATTCTCAGCAGACTGAAAATTACCCGGGGTTGAGATAAACACACGACTCAATTTAGTTGAGAGGGAGCGTCAAGGCGTGAGTGGGATGCTTTAAGGCGTAGTTAATGATTTGTGTGGAGCAGAGACCGATGCAGAGGGGAATGTCCCCGCTTAGCTGAAAAGTGGGGACCTGATTCATTCCCGGAGTCCCTCCAAATGGGTAAAGTTTCAACCAGGTTTCCCAGCAACACATCCTCATGCACACATACACTTGGACATGCACACATGGGCAATGCAGCCATTTTTATCTCAATTTCAAATCATTTCTAGGTAACAATTAAGTACCTTAGTGTGATTGTTTTCAATTAAAATGGTCAAAAATAAAGAAAAATAACTTCTTAGCAAAGAGCCATTTCTCAATAAATTATTTTGCTAGGACTGTTTGGGAGTGGTCTGAGTTATTGGCAGAGAGGTTTGGAACACTTTCTAAATTACCGCCCGGTGATGTCATCCCACCAAAACAGGCTGAAATTTAAGGCATTCTTTTTAAACACGAAAAGGACGTTATCATTTCCACAATTTCATAGTATTTTTCCAACTTCATAGTGTGAAGAATAAAAATAGGATGGCACTCCTGTGAATAAACTAAACATGTTTTTTATTGCTGCACGAACGTTTGGGGATAAGAGCCCTTCTTCAGCGTGCATATGAGGCAATGTTAGGACATCCTTACAGGCTACACACAGGTAGCCATAACTATAGATTCACACTCAGTATTGGTCCAAATAAGAGATCCCAGCAGGGAGAGCTATGGGGGAAAGATGAAATATTTACAAAAAACACACAAAGATACACTATGATGTCATTATAGCCTAAATATTAGGAAGGTATTTTCGGTCTATATATTTATAGATGGCTTGCAGTTGCGTCCCAAATCACCAAGCCCCATGTTGGAAGACCAAACTCCAATCGTCCACATGGCTGGCTACATTTTGCTACCACTATCTTTGGGAAGATTGCCCATTATTTAGTTTTTCTAAGGACACAGAAAACTGAGGCAGTGGGAAAACGTATTCAAGATTCAACGTATTCAACCTGGGACGGCAGGTAGCCTAGTGGTTAGAGCATTAGGCCAGACAACGTAGTGTTTTTCTGCCCCTGAACAAGGCAGTTAACCCACTGTTCCCCAGTAGGCTGTAAATAGGAATTTCTTCTTAACTGACTTGCCTAGTTAAATAAAGGATCAAAATAAATAATTTTTGAAAGTGATAAAAAAAAGATGTATTATTAGCCAGCTAGCTTGCTACAGACACTTAGTGCGCATGCTAACTCAAATGAGCTACTAACAAAATGTTGGATAGTTACCGTTAGCTAACTTTACATACGTGAATTAAATAGCACCAGATTGCTAACTTCATATTAGCTAGTAAGCTATCTTCATGTATTTATCATTGTAACTCTAAATGCATTTGTAGCTAGGTAGCTAGCTAACAGCCATGGAAGAGTGTGAAAGGATTAGCTAGCAGGTCCAGCTGTCAGGGAAGGGAGAGGGCAGGTACCTATGTGGGAGGACATTATGAAACTATTCTCCAGTTCCAGTCCCTAGCGAGAAAAACTGAGGACCGAAAGATATAGCAACATAATATTCAGGGCTGTCTAACTTGAGTATAATGCTGCCTGTTTCTTTGTGATGTTTTCTGTCCTCAGATACAGAGAGCTGTCAAACCCTGTCTGCAGATGAACAGGTCCCAAGAGAATAAGGGTACATCCTTAGATTATATGTGTACCAAGGTATGCAAATTCTGTGAACAAAAATACAGTTTAAAAGTCACACACAATTTTTTATTTACCTTGGCAAGTCAGTTAAGAAAAAATTCTTATTTTCACTGACGGCCTAGGAACAGTGGGTTAACTGCATGTTCAGGGGCAGAACGACAGATTTGTACCTTGTCAGCTCAGGGGTTTAAACTTGCAACCTCCCGGTTACGAGTCCAACGCTCTGTGTATTACCCGGTTCTGACGCTATTCCTGTCCTGTTCCATGTCTGTTCCAACTCATTTTTGACTCCCTTTTCCTGCTTCTCGACTCCTGCGATCGTTCTTACACACAACCACTATTACCAAGAAATTGTCAAAGATTCCAGTCACCCAAGTCATAGACTGTTCTCTGGTACCGGAGCACCAAGTCTAGGACCAAAAGGCTCCTTAACAGCTTCTACCCCCAAGACTGCTGAACAATTAATCAAATGGGGTGGCAGGGTAGCCTAGTTGTTAGAGCATTGGATTAGTAACTGGAAGGTTGCAAGTTCAAACCCCTGAGCTGACAAGGTACAATTCTGTCATTCTGCCCCTGAACAGGCAGTTAATCCACTGTTCCTAGGCGGTCATTGAAAATAGGAATTTGTTCTTAACTGACTTGCCTGGTTAAATAAAGTAAAAATGGACACCTGGAATATTTACATTGACACCCCCTCCACCCCTTTATTTTTACACTGCTGCTACAAGCTGTTTATTATCTATGCATAGTCACTTTACCCCTACCTGTACAAATTACCTCGACTAACCTGTACCCCCACACATTGACTCGGTACCGGCACCCCCTGTATATAACCTCATTATTGTTATTTTAATGATACTTTTTATTATATTTTACTTTCGTTTATTTGGTAAATATTTTCGTAACTATTTCTTTAACTGTGTTGTTGGTTAAGTAAGCATTTCACTGTAAGGTCTACTACACCTGTTGTATTCAGCATTTCACTGTAAGGTCTACTACACCTGTTGTATTCAGCATTTCACTGTAAGGTCTACTACACCTGTTGTATTCAGCATTTCACTGTAAGGTCTACTACACCTGTTGTATTCAGCATTACACTGTAAGGTCTACTACACCTGTTGTATTCAGCATTTCACTGTAAGGTCTACTACACCTGTTGTATTCAGCATTTCACTGTAAGGTCTACTACACCTGTTGTATTCAGCATTTCACTGTAAGGTCTACTACACCTGTTGTATTCGGCAGTACACTGTAAGGTCTACTACACCTGTTGTATTCAGCATTTCACTGTAAGGTCTACTACACCTGTTGTATTTGGCAGTACACTGTAAGGTCTACTACACCTGTTGTATTCAGCATTTCACTGTAAGGTCTACTACACCTGTTGCATTAACATGTTGGCAGTACACTGTAAGGTCTACTACACCTGTTGTATTCAGCATTTCACTGTATTCAGCATTTCACTGGACAGGTCTACTGTAAGGTCTACTACACCTGTTGTATTCAGCATTTCACTGTAAGGTCTACTACACCTGTTGTATTCAGCATTTCACTGTATGGTCTACTACACCTGTTGTATTCAGCATTTCACTGTAAGGTCTACAACACCTGTTGTATTCAGCATTTCACTGTAAGGTCTACTACACCTGTTGTATTCAGCATTTCACACTGTAGCAGATTACAACATATTGGGCATTACATTTCTACATCAAACCTACACCTGTTGTATTCAGCATTTCACTGTAAGGTCTACTACACCTGTTGTATTCGGCAGTACACTGTAAGGTCTACTACACCTGTTGTATTCGGCAGTACACTGTAAGGTCTACTACACCTGTTGTATTCAGCTTTTCACTGTAAGGTCTACTACACCTGTTGTGACATTAAAACGTGATACTTGTCAAATAATCGTCTAACCAATAACAGCACCTCAAACTAAAAGCAGCTGCAAACAGCAGCATCATAGAAGCGGAACTGAACCGAACTGAATTAGTTCAGCTGCAATAAAGCATTCTTATATTGCAATGCGGGGCCTTCTGCAGTTGATTACATGCTAAATTATCTCCATTTAATTCCAATTACAACAATATTCTCTCTTTCACAACAGAAATGGAAGTGTTTTTGCTCATCTTTAAATCATTTCAATAATTCTAATTTTCTTCTCAGCTACAATGCACTTCAGGCTTCTGAACTAAGTAAGAGTCGTGGGAGATTAAGGCAGAATTGGCTGTTTTGAATTCAGTCTCATGTCACATCTCATGAAAATATCAGAAGCAGTCGGAACTCTGTGAGTGATGTTTGGACTACAACAGCTTGGCAAAACTGAAAGGGTTCTTTCTGGGGGCTAAAGACAATAGGTTGCTTTACTTATAATCTAGAATCATGTGGCCATTTTGTTTTCACCTACAAAATGAAAGCGAGGTGTTAAATGGCCAACATGGGAAAGACACACCTAAAGGTGATGATGCGATCTAGCCAACTTTACTCATCCCTGGTTATCTACTGTACTGGCTACTCTACATGACCACAATCCTATACATCCTCTATACATTCTGCTATTTCCTGTTATTCTGTTAATCCTATCCAATCAAATCAAAATGCATTTGTCACATGCGCCGAATACAAAAGGTGTGGACCTTACAGTGAAATGCTTACTTACAAGACCTTAACGAACAGTGCAGTTTTAAGAAGAAAAAAAGTGTTGAATAAAAAAAAGATAAATAAAAAATAACTGTACAGTCATTTCTACGAACTACTCCATTAATTAAAACCTCTTGGTGCTAGGGGGCAGAATTTCCACTTTTGGATAAATAGCGTGCCCAATTTCAACTTTCTGCTACTCATGCCAAGAATATAAGATATGCATATTATGCATAGATTTGGATAGAAAACACGCTAAAGTTTCTAAAACTGTTTGAATCATGTCTGTGAGTATAACATAACTTCTGTAGCAGGCAAAACCCCGAGGACTAACTGTTCCGATTTTTTATTTTTTTGCCTCTCTCTGTTCCCTGACTTGTTATTGCCAAGGGATATTTCTTAGAAACCTGTTTTCAGTTCTTTCCGCTTCCACTGGATGTCACCAGTCTTTGGAATTTGGTTGAGGTTATTCCTTTGTGCAATGAAGAAGTAGGCCAACTAGGAACTGGGGACACTTTTGTGAGTTGCACAAAACATGAAAAGTGGCGCTGGTTTGTTTTCTTTCCTGTATTCAACACAGATTGCCCTGTCTACAATTTGATTGATTATTAACGTTTAAAAATACCTAAAGTTGTATTACAAAAGTAGTTTGAAATATTGTGGCAAAGTTTAAAGCCAACTTTTGAAATATTTTGTAGTGACGTTGTGTTTTTTTGTAAGCTGTTTTTTTCTGGATCAAACACACTTTATAAATGGACATTTTGGATATATATGGACGGAATTAATCGAACAAAAGGACCAATTGTGATGTTTATGGGACATATTGGAGTGCCAACAAAAGAAGCTTGTCAAAGGTAATGAATGTTTTATATTTTATTTCAGTGTTTTGTTTAGCGCCTGCATGGTTGAAATATGCTCACTCCTTTGTTTACTGCTGGTGCAGATGGTGCAGGCTATCAGATAATAGCTTCTTATGCTTTCGCCGAAAAGCATTTTTAAAATCTAACATGTTGGCTGGATTCACAACTAGTGAAGCTTTAATTGAGTATCTTACATGTGTGATTTAATGAAAGTTTGAATTTTATAGTATTTTATTTGAATCTGGCGCTCTGCATTTTCCCTGGCAATTGGCCAGTTGAGACATTTGCGTCCCGCCTATCCCTAACTAGTTTTTTAAACCAGTAATCTGTATATAACTGTTTGTCCACCAGGACTACCTTTTCTACCTTTTCATGCTGCTAGGATGGGAAGTCTGTGTGGATTAAAACTTTGGTGCTGTGTTAAATCCCCTCAGTCAACGGAAGGTTTTTTTTTAGGCGATTTGCTAATAGTTTGTGTACACATACAGGACCATTTAAGGCCACGCTGAACATAGTGTATATAACGTGAGGGGGATAGAATGTCATCCAGCATCATCCTTGGAGGATCAAATGTCAGCGGTATCACTATGAAGACAGATGGGCAGATGGGGGAAGGGGGGGTCATAATATGTTGAGGATGAGCTTATGAAATTGATCCCCACCATTTCTGCTTAAATGTGTTTGATGTGTTGTCCTGAAATGAACCAGCTCTACCTTAATGTGACTATGGAGTTTATTTGCTGCCAACAAGCAAAGATAAAATAATTTGAAAGCAGCATGGGACAAAATGTTTCTCAGATATGCTTTTAATGGGGACAGAAAAGGCTCATTATAGATTGTCTCAAGGGTAGGTGCTGTTTTGTAATCTGAATGGTTGGATTCTTACTATAAAGGCCAACTTCAGTCTTGGCCCCATAGACAAAACACAAGGCTTTGATGAAAGCGCTAGATTTAAACAACCCCTTGCCGGAGGTGCATTCAGGGACAACATTATACTGCGTTTGCTCCAGATCCCTATAATTCCACTGCTGCGTAACTAAATATTTCACTATGGAGAGGACCTGCACATGTATAGTGGACACAACAGTGAAGTGAACTTTTCTCAGCGGGACGGTCCAGTAATGCTATATAATGAATGGGACGTTGGGAGAAACCTGTCCTTTTAGACTAGAGGCGGCTGCAGGTTGGTATACCTGTCCCTGTAGACTAGAGGCTGCTGCAGGTTGGTATACCTGTCCCTGTAGGCTTCAGGCTGCTGCAGGTTGGTATACCTGTCCTTTTAGGCTTCAGGCTGCTGCAGGTTGGTATACCTGTCCCTGTAGGCTTCAGGCTGCTGCAGGTTGGTATACCTGTCCTTTTAGGCTTCAGGCTGCTGCAGGTTGGTATACCTGTCCCTGTAGACTAGAGGCTGCTGCAGGTTGGTAAACCTGTCCCTGTAGACTAGAGGCTGCTGCAGGTTGGTATACCTGTCCCTGTAGACTAGAGGCTGCTGCAGGTTGGTAAACCTGCCCTTTTAGGCTTCAGGCTGCTGCAGGTTGGTATACCTGTCCCTGTAGACTAGAGGCTGCTGCAGGTTGGTATACCTGTCCCTGTAGACTAGAGGCTGCTGCAGGTTGGTATACCTGTCCCTGTAGACTAGAGGCTGCTGCAGGTTGGTAAACCTGCCCTTTTAGGCTTCAGGCTGCTGCAGGTTGGTATACCTGTCCCTGTAGACTAGAGGCTGCTGCAGGTTGGTAAACTTGCCCTTTTAGGCTTCAGGCTGCTGCAGGTTGGTATACCTGTCCATGTAGACTAGAGGCTGTTGCAGGTTGGTAAACCTGTCCCTGTAGACTAGAGGCTGCTGCAGGTTGGTAAACCTGTCCCTGTAGACTAGAGGCTGCTGCAGGTTGGTAAACCTGTCCCTGTAGGCTTCAGGCTGCTGCAGGTTGGTATACCTGTCCCTGTAGACTAGAGGCTGCTGCAGGTTGGTATACCTGTCCCTGTAGACTAGAGGCTGCTGCAGGTTGGTATACCTGTCCCTGTAGACTAGAGGCTGCTGCAGGTTGGTATACCTGTCCCTGTAGACTAGAGGCTGCTGCAGGTTGGTATACCTGTCCCTGTAGACTAGAGGCTGCTGCAGGTTGGTAAACCTGCCCTTTTAGGCTTCAGGCTGCTGCAGGTTGGTATACCTGTCCCTGTAGACTAGAGGCTGCTGCAGGTTGGTATACCTGTCCCTGTAGACTAGAGGCTGCTGCAGGTTGGTATACCTGTCCCTGTAGACTAGAGGCTGCTGCAGGTTGGTAAACCTGCCCTTTTAGGCTTCAGGCTGCTGCAGGTTAGTATACCTGTCCTTGTAGACTAGAGGCTGCTGCAGGTTGGTATACCTGTCCCTGTAGACTAGAGGCTGCTGCAGGTTGGTAAACCTGCCCTTTTAGGCTTCAGGCTGCTGCAGGTTGGTATACCTGTCCCTGTAGACTAGAGGCTGCTGCAGGTTGGTAAACTTGCCCTTTTAGGCTTCAGGCTGCTGCAGGTTGGTATACCTGTCCATGTAGACTAGAGGCTGTTGCAGGTTGGTAAACCTGTCCCTGTAGACTAGAGGCTGCTGCAGGTTGGTAAACCTGTCCCTGTAGACTAGAGGCTGCTGCAGGTTGGTAAACCTGTCCCTGTAGGCTTCAGGCTGCTGCAGGTTGGTATACCTGTCCCTGTAGACTAGAGGCTGCTGCAGGTTGGTATACCTGTCCCTGTAGACTAGAGGCTGCTGCAGGTTGGTATACCTGTCCCTGTAGACTAGAGGCTGCTGCAGGTTGGTATACCTGTCCCTGTAGACTAGAGGCTGCTGCAGGTTGGTATACCTGTCCCTGTAGACTAGAGGCTGCTGCAGGTTGGTAAACCTGCCCTTTAGGCTTCAGGCTGCTGCAGGTTGGTATACCTGTCCCTGTAGACTAGAGGCTGCTGCAGGTTGGTATACCTGTCCCTGTAGACTAGAGGCTGCTGCAGGTTGGTATACCTGTCCCTGTAGACTAGAGGCTGCTGCAGGTTGGTAAACCTGCCCTTTTAGGCTTCAGGCTGCTGCAGGTTGGTATACCTGTCCTTGTAGACTAGAGGCTGCTGCAGGTTGGTATACCTGTCCCTGTAGACTAGAGGCTGCTGCAGGTTGGTAAACCTGTCCCTGTAGACTAGAGGCTGCTGCAGGTTGGTAAACCTGTCCCTGTAGGCTTCAGGCTGCTGCAGGTTGGTATACCTGTCCCTGTAGACTAGAGGCTGCTGCAGGTTGGTATACCTGTCCCTGTAGACTAGAGGCTGCTGCAGGTTGGTAAACCTGCCCTTTTAGGCTTCAGCCTGCTGCAGGTTGGTATACCTGTCCCTGTAGACTAGAGGCTGCTGCAGGTTGGTATACCTGTCCCTGTAGACTAGAGGCTGCTGCAGGTTGGTATACCTGTCCCTGTAGACTAGAGGCTGCTGCAGGTTGGTATACCTGTCCCTGTAGACTAGAGGCTGCTGCAGGTTGGTATACCTGTCCCTGTAGACTAGAGGCTGCTGCAGGTTGGTATACCTGTCCCTGTAGACTAGAGGCTGCTGAAGGTTGGTATACCTGTCCCTGTAGACTAGAAGCTGCTGCAGGTTGGTATACCTGTCCCTGTAGACTAGAGGCTGCTGCAGGTTGGTATACCTGTCCTTGTAGACTAGAGGCTGCTGCAGGTTGGTATACCTGTCCCTGTAGACTAGAGGCTGCTGCAGGTTGGTATACCTGTCCCTGTAGACTAGAGGCTGCTGCAGGTTGGTATACCTGTCCCTGTAGACTAGAGGCTGCTGCAGGTTGGTATACCTGTCCCTGTAGACTAGAGGCTGCTGCAGGTTGGTAAAGACATGATGAAGCTAGACAGCAGCATACCACCAGCAGCATACCACCTTGCATACCACTGCTGGCTTGCTTCTGAAGCTAAGCAGGGTTTGTCCTGGTCAGTTCCTGGATGGGAGACCAGATGCTGCTGGAAGTGGTGTTGGAGGGCCAGTAGGAGATACTCTTTCCTCTGGTCTAAACAATATCCCAATCCCCCAGGGCAGTGATTGTGGACACTGTCCTGTGTAGGGTGCCGTCTTGCGGATGGGACGTTAAACGGGTGTCCTGACTCTCTGAGGTCATTAAAGATCCCATGGCACTTATTGTAAGAGTGTTTGTGTTCACCCCGGTGTCCTGGCTAAATTCCCAATCTGGCCCTCAAACCATCACAGTCAACTAATAATCCCCAGTTTACAATTGTCTCATTCATCCCCCTCCTCTCCCATGTAACTATTCCCCAGGTCGTTGCTGCAAATGAGAAGGTGTTCTCAGTCAACTTACCTGGTAAAATAACGGATAAATAAAAGACAGTCCTGCCAGGTTATTATACCCCCTAGTCCCAGGAAGCAAGCTCAGGAATACTGTTGGCAGAGACAGTACTACATGGGCTGAGATACTGGCTGCTCTTTGCTATGATGGTGTCTCAACAACGGTGAAGGGTTGTTTAACATGAACAAAGAAAAGCGTTATATCACACTGCATCCACTGACAGGAATGTCGCTAGTCACGGCAGAATGATGTACCGTCGGGCCATACTTGGCATAGCTTCTGATCTAAATAGCATATTCAGGATGAGTCACTGATAGCAAAGCGCCAGTCTGACCTTCTAAAGGCCGTTTATCATTCAATTACAGCAAGGGCTTTCCAAAAAAGGTGACATCACTTAGACAATGGTAGCATCCTCCCCTACGAGCCAGTCCAGAGGATAGGCTTTCCTCCTGGGCATCCTCCTATTTAAGTCGATCCATGTCACTAACAATAGGTCAAGCATTTTGTCCCCACTTTTCGGGTCCAAGAGATTATTTTGCTGTCAGCCTGGCAAGAAAATGAACAGCTTGTAAACGAACGGCCAACCAATCACAGCGCCTCCTCTGCAGTATAAACGATTTAGAATGCAGTGTGTGCAAAATAAACACTGCCTAAAGTAATTGGTATCAGTGATTTAAGCCATTTTAACACCCCCTTTGAAATCTTTAAATAAATGCTCACAGTGTTAACTATGATGAACGATTTGAATACTTGTATAATGATTCTCTGTAGTAAGCACATAGCCATTAACAACAACTAAGAAACAAACCCATCAGTGTTTGTCTTCAATGGTTCTTCTCTCCATTAATCAGATGATGTAACTGACAAAACAAAGTCCTAATTAAAAATCTTCATCATGATGAGTTATAATTGCAGGTGTATAACTCCTTTAGGAAGCCAGTATGATGACCAGCGCAGGGAGGGAGACTGATCTATTGCGCCATTAGACCATGCCTTAGCATGCAAAGCCGATACACAGAAGATGATGCCATACCTGATATTTGTTACAAACCTGTCCTGAATTGCAAAGTCACTGTTCTTTGTAAAGTAAGTTTTGAAAACTGAATTAAATGGATTATTCAACCATTGTGGTGACCATTGTGGGGATACTGGTTAGCCCAACGCACCAACATCTTTATATCTTTGAGAGGTAGTCCTGTCAGGGGTTGAATGACTTTGATCCCCATCTTCATGTGTAGCAGAGCTACTGTATACTTTAAAACAACAACAACAACAACAATAAAATCAACAACAACAAGAACATCAACAACAACAAAATCAACAACAACAACATCAACAACATCAACAACAAAATCAACATCAACAACAATAAAATCAACAACAACAAGAACATCAACAACAACAAAATCAACATCAACAACATCGACAACAACAACAAAATCGACAAAAAAAAAATCAACAACAACAACAGCAACAACATCAACAACATCAACAACAAAATCAACAACAAAATCAACAACAGCAACAACATCAACAACATCAACAACAAAATCAACAACAACATTAACAACAACAACAACGTCAACAGAAACATCAACAACAACAACATCAACAAAATCACAAACAACATCAACAACAATATCAACAACAACAGCACAGACAAAACTAAAAAGAAAACTCTGAGGTGAAATGAAGGGACCAAGGACAACTATGGTCTTCATTTACATGTTGGGTGTACCAGGCGATCTGCAGGGCCCACTTAGAATGAAACCTTTCATCTGGGTGCATCAAGAGACATTCTACCTGAGGCACAGCAGAGCTCCTGCGGTTTGGGAGGCAAAACATCCAAGCTTAAAAAACAACAACCCAAAACTCAGAAGCACTAAGATCATTCTACCCTGCACCATTAGCAATCTCCCCCACTGCTGAAATGCATTTGCCAGAGGGTCACGGAAAGCCTCTAGTTATGTGAATGCAGCTTCAATTCAGCTTTCTTGGGCTTTGTGTTCACAACATAACGAGAAATCTATCTATATATTTTTTTTTTCTTCCTTCCATTTCTTCTGAGGATACGAAACAGTTCTCCTCAGTGTGCCTGAAAAGGACACAGTCTTACAGCCGAAATCACCTTGCAGACTGTTAAATAGCCATCACTAGCCGGCTACCACCCGGTTACTCAACCCTGCACTTTAGAGGCTGCTGCCCTATATACATAGACATGGAACACCAGTCACTTTAATAATGTTTACATACTGCTTTACTCATCTCATATGTATATACTGTATTCTATTCTACTGTACTTTAGTCAATGCCACTCTGACATTGCTCTATCTAATATTTATATATTTCTTAATTCCATTCTTTTACTTTTTGATTTGTGTGTACTGTTGTGAACTGTTAGATACTACTGCACTGTTGGAGCTAGGAACACAAGCATTTCGCTACACCCGCAATAATTTGATTTGAATCACCACAAAGACAAGTGAGGATTCCAATGCCTGGCAAAGAAGTGCACCCAAAAAAGCAGACATTGAATATCCCTTTGAGCATGGTGAAGTTATTAATTACACTTTGGATGTTGTATCAATACATCCAGTCACGGCAAAGATACAGGCGTCCTTCCTAACTCAGTTGCCGGAGAGAAAGGAAGCCTCTCAGGGATTTCACCATGAGGAAAATGGTGACTTTAAAACAGTTGCAGAGTTTAATGGCTGTGAAAACTGAGGATGGATCAACATTGTAGTTACTCCACAATATTAACCCAATTGACAGAGTGAAAAGAAGGAATCCTGTACAGAATAAAAATATTCCAAAACAGTTTGCAACAAGGCAGTAAAGTAAAACTGCAAAAAATATGGCAAAGCAATTCACTTTATCTTTTAAATACAAAGTGTTATGTTTGGGGCAAATCCAATACAACACATTACTGAGTACCGCTCTCCATATTTTCAAGCATAGTGGTGGCTGCTTCATGTTATGGGTATGCTTGTAGTAGTTAAGGACTGTGGAGTTTTTCAGGATAAAAAAAGAAATGAAATGGAGCTAAGCACAGGCATTATGGAGAATTGATTGTAGGTTAGTAACAAAATAATCGCTATTTAATCCATTTTTAATTCAGGCTGTAGCACAACAAAATGTGGGAAAAAGTCAAGGGGTATGAATACTTTCTAAAGGCACTGTAGCTCCTCCTGTGACATTAAGTGTTCTAAGCCAGTTCTTGTGTTTTGCTAATGAGTATTGATGACAGAGGAAATTGTATCCCATTGCCCCAACACACTTCCAAAACAACTATTGAAACTTCCTTCACAAATGTCTCCATAAGTGTCAAATATAACCTCTGGCGCTCAGTGCGGAAGAATCTGGAAGTAAACGCTGAGCAGGTTAGTCCCGGGAGACATTTTCTGGCAGATGAACACTTAATTAACTGGAATGCGATTTGGCAAAGAAAAGAGGATTTTCTGAGGTTGTTAATGCAGTCGTAGAGTAGTCTGCGTTAGAGATATTGCTTCTCTATTTCCAGTCATAATTGCATATATGGACACTCCATTGAAAAGTGATATGGTACAGGCTGGACATACTGGTTTGTGGTATAAGACATGCATGGTGGAGATATGGACTCACAAGTAATTCAACTGTCAATCAAACATTCTTGTCCTGTCACTTTGATACAATGCACTTCCTCGTATGTTGTAAGTAAGTGTCTTGCGTTCATATCCTCCCGTATGAACAAACTATGTTAAATAACAATTATCTCACTGCATGCTCAACTCTATAATACTGAAGCTTTGGGGATGACTGACATTTTTATATTGTCATATCATAACATCAAAATGCTTGTCACATCGTTCATATCAAACGCCGATGTACGAAATGGATTTGGGAAATGTAGACAACAAAGTCACCCCACTGGGCACAGACATCAATTCAACATCTATACCACATTGGTTCCAAGTAATTTCATTGAAATGATGTGGAAATAACGTTGATTCAACCTTTGGGTGACCAGTGCGATGGCGTTGACACTGTCTCCCACACTGTCTCCCATTGTTACAGATGCACTTTGCTGGGTTTTCTCTTCTATTTTCCTCTCTCTCTCAATCCCCCCCCCTCTCTCTCTCTCTAACCTTTATTTTAACATGGAACACACAAGCATGACAAATGACCAGCTGACAAAGACAACATGGTTAGGGGAGTAACACAAACACAACATGGTTAGGGGAGTAACACAAAGACAACATGGTTAGGGGAGTAACACAAAGACAACATGGTTAGAGGAGCAACACAAAGACAACATGGTTAGGGGAGCAACACAAAGACAAAGACAACATGGTTAGGGGAGTAACACAAAGACAAAGACAACAAGACAACATGGTTAGGGGAGCAACACAAAGACAAAAGACAGCATGGTTAAGCATGGTTAAGGGAGTAACACAAACACAACATGGTTAGGGGAGTAACACAAAGACAAACACAACATGGTTAGGGGAGCAACACAAAGACAACATGGTTAGGGGAGTAACACAAAGACAACATGGTTAGGGGAGCAACACAAACACAACATGGTTAGGGGAGTAACACAAAGACAACATGGTTAGGGTAGTAACACAAACACAACATGGTTAGGGGAGTAACACAAAGACAACATGGTTAGGGGAGTAACACAAAGACAAAGACAACATGGTTAGGGGAGTAACACAAAGACAAAGACAACATGGTTAGGGGAGTAACACAAAGACAACATGGTTAGGGGAGTAACACAAACACAACATGGTTAGGGGAGCAACAC
Organism: Oncorhynchus masou masou; assembly: GCF_036934945.1. Classification (NCBI taxonomy): domain Eukaryota; kingdom Metazoa; phylum Chordata; class Actinopteri; order Salmoniformes; family Salmonidae; genus Oncorhynchus; species Oncorhynchus masou. The sequence goes on from NC_088242.1 coordinate 93,087,230, forward strand.
AAAGACAACATGGTTAGGGGAGCAACACAAAGACAACATGGTTAGGGGAGCAACACAAACACAACATGGTTAGGGGAGCAACACAAAGACAACATGGTTAGGGGAGTAACACAAACACAACATGGTTAGGGGAGTAACACAAAGACAAAGACAACATGGTTAGGGGAGTAACACAAAGACAACATGGTTAGGGGAGTAACACAAACACAACATGGTTAGGGGAGTAACACAAAGACAACATGGTTAGGGGAGTAACACAAAGACAACATGGTGAGGGGAGCAACACAAAGACAACATGGTTAGGGGAGCAACACAAAGACAACATGGTTAGGGGAGTAACACAAAGACAAAGACAACATGATTAGGGAGTAACACAAACACAACATGGTTAGGGGAGCAACACAAAGACAACATGGTTAGGGGAGCAACACAAAGACAACATGGTTAGGGGAGCAACACAAAGACAAAGACAGCATGGTTAAGGGAGTAACACAAACACAACATGGTTAGGGGAGTAACACAAAGACAAACACAACATGGTTAGGGGAGCAACACAAAGACAACATGGTTAGGGGAGCAACACAAAGACAACATGGTTAGGGGAGTAACACAAAGACAACATGGTTAGGGGAGCAACACAAACACAACATGGTTAGGGGAGTAACACAAACACAACATGGTTAGGGGAGTAACACAAAGACAACATGGTTAGGGGAGTAACACAAAGACAAAGACAACATGGTTAGGGGAGTAACACAAAAACAACATGGTTAAGGGAGTAACACAAACACAACATGGTTAGGGGAGTAACACAAAGACAACATGGTTAGGGGAGTAACACAAAGACAACATGGTTAGGGGAGTAACACAAACACAACATGGTTAGGGGAGTGACACAAAGACAAAGACAACATGGTTAGGGGAGTAACACAAAGACAAAGACAACATGGTTAGGGGAGTAACACAAAGACAACATGGTTAGAGGAGTAACACAAACACAACATGGTTAGGGGAGTAACACAAAGACAACATGGTTAGGGGAGCAACACAAAGACAACATGGTTAGGGGAGCAACACAAAGACAACATGGTTAGGGGAGCAACACAAACACAACATGGTTAGGGGAGCAACACAAAGACAACATGGTTAGGGGAGTAACACAAACACAACATGGTTAGGGGAGTGACACAAAGACAAAGACAACATGGTTAGGGGAGTAACACAAAGACAAAGACAACATGGTTAGGGGAGTAACACAAAGACAACATGGTTAGGGGAGTAACACAAAGACAACATGGTTAGGGGAGCAACACAAAGACAACATGGTTAGGGGAGCAACACAAAGACAACATGGTTAGGGGAGTAACACAAAGACAAAGACAACATGGTTAGGGAGTAACACAAACACAACATGGTTAGGGGAGCAACACAAAGACAACATGGTTAGGGGAGCAACACAAAGACAACATGGTTAGGGGAGCAACACAAAGACAAAGACAGCATGGTTAAGGGAGTAACACAAACACAACATGGTTAGGGGAGTAACACAAAGACAAACACAACATGGTTAGGGGAGCAACACAAAGACAACATGGTTAGGGGAGTAACACAAACACAACATGGTTAGGGGAGCAACACAAAGACAACATGGTTAGGGGAGTAACACAAAGACAACATGGTTAGGGGAGCAACACAAACACAACATGGTTAGGGGAGCAACACAAAGACAACATGGTTAGGGGAGTAACACAAACACAACATGGTTAGGGGAGTAACACAAAGACAACATGGTTAGGGGAGTAACACAAAGACAAAGACAACATGGTTAGGGGAGTAACACAAAGACAAAGACAACATGGTTAGGGGAGTAACACAAAGACAACATGGTTAAGGGAGTAACACAAACACAACATGGTTAGGGGAGTAACACAAAGACAACATGGTTAGAGGAGTAACACAAACACAACATGGTTAGGGGAGCAACACAAAGACAACATGGTTAGGGGAGCAACACAAAGACAAAGACAACATGGTTAGGGGAGTAACACAAAGACAACATGGTTAGGGGAGTAACACAAACACAACATGGTTAGGGGAGTAACACAAAGACAAAGACAACATGGTTAGGGGAGTAACACAAAGACAAAGACAACATGGTTAGGGGAGTAACACAAACACAACATGGTTAGGGGAGTAACACAAACACAACATGGTTAGGGGAGCAACACAAAGACAACATGGTTAGGGGAGTAACACAAAGACAAAGACAACATGGTTAGGGGAGTAACACAAAGACAACATGGTTAGGGGAGTAACACAAAGACAAAGACAACATGGTTAGGGGAGTAACACAAAGACAACATGGTTAGGGGAGTAACACAAAGACAACATGGTTAGGGGAGCAACACAAAGACAACATGGTTAGGGGAGCAACACAAAGACAACATGGTTAGGGGAGTAACACAAAGACAACATGGTTAGGGGAGCAACACAAAGACAACATGGTTAGGGGAGCAACACAAAGACAAAGACAACATGGTTAGGGGAGTAACACAAACACAACATGGTTAGGGGAGCTACACAAAGACAACATGGTTAGGGGAGTAACACAAAGACAACATGGTTAGGGGAGCAACACAAAGACAACATGGTTAGGGGAGTAACACAAAGACAACATGGTTAGGGGAGCAACACAAAGACAACATGGTTAGGGGAGCAACACAAAGACAAAGACAACATGGTTTGGGGAGTAACACAAACACAACATGGTTAGGGGAGCAACACAAAGACAACATGGTTAGGGGAGTAACACAAAGACAACATGGTTAGGGGAGCAACACAAAGACAACATGGTTAGGGGAGTAACACAAACACAACATGGTTAGGGGAGTAACACAAAGACAAAGACAACATGGTTAGGGGAGTAACACAAAGTTTTGGTGTCGCTCCTGGAAGGGGGTCACTGTATGTATATGGTTGTGATATGTGGTTGCCCCACCTAGCTGTCTTAACATACATGCACTAACTGTAATTCGCTCGGGATAAGAGAGTCTGCTCAATGACTCAAATTTAAAAGTAAATGGCACAACAAAAACAATGAACACTTTCCCTGTGAGAGCATGGGCTGACTTGGTTTAGTCTGGTCTCATAGAGTAGACGTGACATAGTAAACATAAATTTGATTAGTAGTGTATGTTACATTTCGTATGGTTATTTAAGACAGAATGTTACTTAAGGCAAAAATGAAAAGAAGGTGTTTTTTCTGGGTGGATGGGTAGGCGTATAATGCGAATATCTAGCAACCCAAATGTTACGTGTTTGAATCTCATCAAAGACAAGTTTAGCATTTTAGTTCATTAGCAACTTTTCAACTACTTGCTACTTTTTAGCTAATTTGCAACTACTCCTAACTCTAATCTTTATCCCTAACCCTAACCTCTAGATTAGCTAACGTTAGCTACCTAGCTAACGTTGAAATATCATACTTATTCACAAATTTGTAACATTGCAATTCGTACAAATTGCAATTCATAACATATCATAAGACATGGATGATGGACATCCACAAATTAATACATAACATATGAAACGTACAATATCATACTGAAGGGAGACAGATATATGTTACGTCTACCCCTGAGTCCAGGTTGTTTAACAATAACCATCCTATAGCAACTTCAAATACAACCTACTTTGGACTAGCACTATAAGAATTTATACTGTATCATGCACTTATCCACCTATTCTTAAATGCTGCCTGTGTTTCTTAATCAGATAAGAGACAAACCCCGGTCCAATTTCCTTCATTCTTCCTCCTCTCTTGTTGGACCTCCTGTGGTCTCCAATCAGAGCTGAACATGGCTGAGATTGTGCTGTAACTCCAGATCCCTGCTGCTAGGACCAGCAATAACACAACCTGTCAGGCAAGGCTTGTAAAACTTAACCACTCTTATTTGTCGCCCAGTTCTAAACCGTCACCATCTATAGCTAATCTGATTGGTATGTGAGGAAAGAGAATGGAACAGGACAGAACTGACCAGAACTACAACAACGAGCCATAAATTGATGCTGGCTTTCTAGACACGACAAGAAGGTTTCGCCAGGTGAAGAAATAAAGCTGGTTGGTCAAGATTTGTCTCCTGGGTTGAACCATTTGTAATGTCGACCACTATTGCTGGTACTAAAAATGCCCCCCCCCCCCCACTTTATACAGAACCTATGGTACAGTCCAACATCAGACCAAGGCCCCATTAAAAATATAATGTCAAATACTATTTGAGGTATGCTTGATTTAACTTGGAGTTTGCACTTTCGGAACAATTCCATTCCTTTCATTGTGCAGGGCAGACTAAAAATAAAGTGCACATCAAAAGTGAGTGAGTGAAGCAAGACATCATCTTGGGAGGAGTGAAGAATGAAGAGAAGGTGGCGGGGGGGGGCGGTTGGATACAGTTACTGTAGCACACAAACCTCCTGCCTTCTCCACGCTCGCCTCCCTTTAATCACTGTTTCCCATATCACTCCTTGAACAACCTCAAGGTCTCTGGCATTTACACCTCCATTTACCTGCCCATTAATGGGCGCAATAAAAGAGGGCATTCAGCACATTTTAGAGGCTTCCTGCCCAGAGTCTTCCTGCCCTGAGTCTTCCTGCACAGTGTCTTCCTCCCCAGAGTCTTCCTGCCCAGGCTGCAGTTTCTAATGAGGAAGGATGGCAGAGTAGAGTGCTCTGCTGGGAGGATCCCCTCTACGAGCCGTGCTGGGGGTAGCCTGATTACTCTTGGCTTGAGTCAGAAATGACAATTCATTCTCATCAGAGAATAAGACCTCGCCTCTTCTACTGTCCTAGATCCGTGCAGCAGAACAGTCTCTCAGTCCCACTATAGAAAGATCCGTGCAGCAGAACAGTCTCTCAGCCCCACTATAGAAAGGCTTAGTTAGGTGCTTAACCATATGGAAGCCTATGCAATCGTTTAAGGGTGCACATGTCTATAGGCCTAAAAAAGGGTTCTCACACTACTGAGCCAAACCAAGCTGTGCTGAGCTGGCCTTGTTCTGAGCTGGCCTTGTTCTGAGCTGGCCTTGTGCTAAGCTGGCCTTGTTCTGAACTGGCCTTGTTCTGAGCTGACCTTGTGCTGAGCTTGCCTTGTTCTGAGCTGGCCTTGTTCTGAGCTGGCCTTGTTCTGAGCTGGCCTTGTGCTGAGCTGGCCTTGTTCTGAGCTGGCCTTGTTCTGAGCTGGTCTTGTGCTGAGCTGGCCTTGTTCTGAGCTGGCCTTGTTCTGAGCTGGCCTTGTTCTGAGCTGGCCTTGTGCTGAGCTGGCCTTGTGCTGAGCTGGCCTTGTTCTGAGCTGGCCTTGTGCTGACCTGGCCTTGTTCTGAGCTGGCCTTGTTCTGAGCTGGCCTTGTGCTGAGCTGGTCTTGTGCTGAGCTGGCCTTGTTCTGAGCTGGCCTTGTTCTGAGCTGGCCTTGTTCTGAGCTGGCCTTGTGCTGAGCTGGCCTTGTGCTGAGCTGGCCTTGTTCTGAGCTGGCCTTGTGCTGAGCTGGCCTTGTTCTGAGCTGGCCTTGTGCTGAGCTGGCCTTGTTCTGAGCTGGCCTTGTTCTGAGCTGGCCTTGTGCTGAGCTGGCTGGCCTTGTTCTGAGCTGGCCTTGTTCTGAGCTGCTGAGCTGGCCTTGTTCTAAGCTGGCCTTGTTCTGAGCTGGCCTTGTGCTGAGCTGGCCTTGTTCTGAGCTGGCCTTGTTCTGAGCTGGCCTTGTGCTGAGCTGGCCTTGTGCTGAGCTGGCCTTGTTCTGAGCTGGCCTTGTTCTGAGCTGGCCTTGTGCTGACCTGGCCTTGTTCTGAGCTGGCCTTGTTCTGAGCTGGCCTTGTGCTGAGCTGGCCTTGTGCTGAGCTGGCCTTGTTCTGAGCTGGCCTTGTTCTGAGCTGGCATTGTTCTGAGCTAGACTTGTTCTGAGCTGGCCTTGTGCTGAGCTGGCCTTGTGCTGAGCTGGCCTTGTGCTGAGCTGGCCTTGTGCTGAGCTGGCCACATCCATCATAGTCGCTGGAGCCGTGCTGAAAAGGGCCCATGTGAAACGGAAAATACCAGAGCCAGCAGCGTTTGGTTTAGGTTGGTTTTGGGGTTGAGTCAAATGGTCGTCCAACATTATGAAGGATGTTATGCGTGTGGAAAGATGAGCCATGCTCGCCAGCCTCAATGTACGAAAAGGAGATGCTCCCATCAAAGTTGTCAGTTGATCTAATGTAATATGATGACAGAGTGGTTTTCCCAATACAGTCACTGGCAGTTACCGCTGAACATGATATGGACAATAAGAGACAGTGAAGCCAATACGATATAATATATATCCTCAATGGGTCCAATCTTCACAAGAGGGTACGTTCTCATCTATTGTAACAAACCTGAAATCATTTGTTTTCATTTGGATCCTTCTCTCCGTGCAATGACATCCGTCACCTGCTCAGGTTCAAGCTTTCCCTGGGCTGAAATAGCACTATCTTCATTGTGCCTTGTTCCTGACGTCAACAGAAATCGTATATACTGTATATCAGCCAACCGGAGAGAGAAGCATAACCTGTCAATCAAAAGTGCTATAGCGATTCATGACAGACTTAGTTGTTTACTTCAAGACTTTGCAGTCTATTATGAGACTGACTAACTTGATAAGCAATTGCTCAATTTACTGTCAGATCACATACCATTCAAGTTGTTCTTTTAACTCATTGAACTTTGTTGAATAGGGGTGCTATGGGGTGCTCGCAATAATCCTTGCTAATTAAAGATGAAAAATGAGTTGAGAAAACCCTTAATGGCTATGATCCGTTTAAAATAAATCTCCTCAAAGACTTCGTTGTGTAGTTGTGATATGATATCCCTACCCAATCAACAACAGACACCCTCAGTGTGACGCCAGAACAGTTGACTTCAATACCCCTGTGATTGTGTCTTAATTATGTCCTCCCCACACACACACACACACACACACACACACACACACACACACACACACACACACACACACACACACACACACACACACACACACACACACACACACACACACACACACACACACACACACACACAATGCTCTCGGGGGACAGTAGTGTGAGTCACCTGCTGTAATCAGGTTGCCCAGACACAGGCCCTCATGGCCCTTGTTACCTTGACTGACTTTGGCCAATGAAAACATCTGAGAATCGGCAGAGGAGGGGCAAGGGAATTAGGTTTTGTGCTAGCATCAGCCTCCCTGAGCTTAGGGGTGATTCTGCCTCTGTCTCGCTCTTGTTCTTGTTCCACACCTTAATAGATGACGGTGAGGAGGATCCTGCTGTGTAAACAAGATGGATTGCTGCTTATAGTTTATTGTGTTGGCTGTGTCCTTTGCAATGATATACAACTAATGTCAATGAGTGTATATATACAGCCTTGTATATACAGCCAGGTACAAAATGATTGGCACCCTTTGTAGTCAATTAACCATTTCTTTGTAGACGTTGATGTGTGCTTGGGGTTATTGTCTTACTGGAAGATCCACTTGCGGCCAAGTTTCAGCCTCCTGGCAGAGGCAACCAGAATTCAGGTAAGCATGTCCTGGTACTGAGTAAAGTTTATGATGCCGTTGACCTTAACAAGGACCTCAGGACCAGTGGAAACAAAATAGCCCCATAACATTATAGATCCACCACCATATTTTACAGTACATATTGGGTTATTTTCTGCGTATGATTGCTATTTTTGACACCAACCCAACCAACCCAACAAATATAGTCTGTTTGTTAAGCATCTCATCCAAGGCAGGCTATCTGAACTGATGCCTATTTGGGTTGATTCTGTCAGCAGAATCAGGCCAGCAGGCTTTTGGACCACCACCACACAGACAGATCCAAGTGATTAAGTAAACACTTTGAGAAGCCAATCAGTCAAATGCTGAACACCAGGTATAAATAACTGTCTTCAGCCTCTTTGTTCTCCCTCCCTCTCTCTCTGAATGCCTGACTGACGGACAATATAAATAGCAAGTCATTTAACTGTTGAGAAAAACTCACACAGCTTCTTTCATTCCAAATAATAAATAAAGATTGTTTTGATGACCCTGCCATGACCCTGTAAGTATACTGTACAAAAGTATAAACGCAACAACGATTTTACTGAGTTACAGATCATATAGGGAAATCTGTCCATTGAAATAAATTCATTAGGCCCTAATCTATAGACTTCACATGACTGGGCAGGGGTGCAGCCATGGGTGGGCCTGGGAGGTCATAGGCCCACCCACTGGGGAGCCAGGCCCAACCAATCAGAATGAGTTTTTCCCCACAAAAGGGCGTTATTACAGACAGAACTACTGCTCAGTTTCATCATCTGTCGAGGGTGGCTGGTCTCAGACGATCCCGCAGGTGAAGAAGCGGAGGTCCTTGGCTGGCTTAGTTACATCTGGTATGTGGCTGTGAAGCCGGTTGGACGTACTGCCATATTCTCTAAAACTTGAGACATCTGTGGCATTGTGTTGTGCGACAAAACATTTTAGAGTGGCCTTTTATTGTCCCCAGCACAAGGTGCACCTGGGTAATGATCATGCTGTTTAATCAGCTTGTTGATGTGCCACACCTGTCAGGTGGATGGATTATCTTGGCAAAGGAGAGATGCTCACTAACAGGGATGTAAACAACATTTGAGAGAAATATGTTTTTTGTGCTTATGGAACATTTCTGGGATCTTTTTTTTCACCTCATGAAACATGGAACCAACACTTTACATGTTGCGTTTATATTTTTGTTCAGTATAGATAGACAATGTTATAAAGCTACTTTTCCTTCTATCAATCTTGTACATTGTTTACGCCCATTGGGATCCATCCAAACATCATTGTGCACTTTTGGTTGCTCATGTTTCCAGAGCTTTTGAAGAGTCAGGATTCAGTGAGTTCACATTCCACTCTCTCAGGCTGCCATGTCAGTCATTCAACTTGGAAAAGTGGATGACATTCACTTCCTTGACTTTTATTTGCAATGCTATTCAACATTTCACAGGCATTGGATTGAACAGTGAAGAAATGGCAGTTAATAGTTAATAGTGTGGCTCCCTGCCGTGAACATTTACAACAGAATGACTTCCCTGGAGTTTCATTAAAGACACTGTACAGTTACCTGCATGGGCTGCAAAATAACTTGCCGTTAAAGCGAAATACAGAGTTTTGCATGATCCATCACTCACCAGTAGCACGCGCTCCAGCAGATGTATCTCACTGATCATCCCTAAAGCCAACACCTCATTTGGCCGCCTTTCCTTTCAGTTCTCTGCTGCCTGTGACTGGAACGAATTGCAAAAATCGCTGAAGTTGGAGACTTTTGTCTCCCTCACCAACTTCAAACATCTGCTATCTGAGCAGCTAACCGATCGCTGCAGCTGTACATAGTCCATCGGTAAATAGCCCACCCAATTTCACCTACCTCATCCCCATACTGTTTTTATTTATTTACTTTTCTGCTATTTTGCACACCAATATCTCTACCTGTACATGACCATCTGATCATTTATCACTCCAGTGTTAATCTGCAAAATTGTAATTATTTGCCTACCTCCTCATGCCTTTTGCAAACAATGTATATAGACTTTTTTCTACTGTGTTATTGTTATTGTTAATTGTTTACTTCATGTGTAACTCTGTGTTGTCTGTTCACACTGCTATGCTTTATCTTGGCCAGGTCGCAGTTGCAAATGAGAACTTGTTCTCAACTAGCCTACCTGGTTAAATAAAGGTGAAATAAATAAAAATAAAAATCTTACTGGCTGTATTTCTGCCTGCTTGAACAGCGAATAGCTCAGATACACATGAAAACATGGAACACTGCTCAGAGATGCACAAAAATGATATAACATTCAAAATGGCTGCATCTGAACTTTTTAGTCTTTAGTCTTTATCTTTATCATGCCTGTCTCTCTGATGACCCTCCATAACTCTTGCCAATGGAAAATAAGTTGTTGTCTAATTCATACATCATTAACTATGTATTAGCACGTTAGCCAGCACACCATTAGCATCTCATGTAATTATGCTAATCTATTAAAATCTCACCCCCTGGCAAATTTACCTACAGTTCCACTTACATAGCTGATGTTCCATGCCAGATTATGCAGGGACGTGCTCAGCACAGTAAATGGCTCTTGACCAAGCATTAGCATGTCATTTCAGGGAGGCATTTAGCAACAACCTGCCAGGGCTTTCCTTCCTTACCGTTTAAAATAGCAGGGAAACATGATGGGGACGGCATTTTGTATTTAGTCGAAAGACGAGGAGCCCTTGCGTGTTTTATCGATAGGCGCTTCCAATTACATTTTACTGTGAAGATTGTGGAAGAAACGGGGAACGTTTATAAGGTGACACCTGAAATGCATTGAAGACAGGATCCATGGGTCTAGGATTTCACGAAAGCTTTCAGGTTGTTCAGCCAATTCCTCAATCCTGTTTTTAAAACTTCTCTGTCATCTATTCTATTACTAAAGAGTCCGATCACAACAAGTGTCTTGGAATTGATGTGGACTATTATCCATCACTGTTCTTAATGAGCAAAACATTGAAAGAGACTGTGGCACAATCAGTCCAGGGAGAGAAACTCAACTTGAGGAGTGAGTGAATTATGATTTAGGACAAGGCGCACTCCAAGGCTGTTAGTTCGCTCCGCTGGTTTTTGATAGAGAATGATGGTACTGAAGCAGCAGGTAGCCTGGCGGTTAAGCGCGTTGGGTCAGTAACCGAAAGGTTGCTGGTTCGAATCCCAAAGCCAACTAGGTGAAAAAGCTATCTATGCCCTTGAGCAAAGCACTTAACCCTAAATGCTCCTGTAAGTTCATCATGGAAAGGTGATTTGCCATAACTGGTCATCACCAGTGGATTGGACTAGAGGCTCTTCAGCCATGATTAGATGGGTGCTGAGGCCCAGTGACTATGCTGTGAGATGCACCTAATCACGTCATCTGTCTTCATTCCCAACATATTTGGGGCGGCAGGCAGCCTAGTGGTTAGAGCGTTGGACTAGTAACCGAAAGGTTGCAAGATTGAATCCCTGAGCTGACAAGGTAAAAATCGGTCGTTCTGCCCCTGAACAGGCAGTTAACCCACTGTTCCTAGGCCGTCATTGAAAATAAGAATTTGTTCTTAACTGACTTGCCTGGTTAAATGAAAAATCATATTCCCATCTGGCTAGTCAATTGGAGTGCTTACGCAGGCAGCTCTCTGCTAGCCCCTTGGGCAGAGTTCATTTGTCGAGCGGCTTGTACGTAAACTAGGGCTGTCAACAAATTATTATTTTTGTTGCGAGTTCATCGTAGGATTTGTTGCGATTAATCATGATTAATCGTAAATTCAGAATTTACTCAAATTGAGCTGCAATTTAAGATTTTTTTTATACAAAAATATTGATGCCTTGATTTTGTCCAAAGTAAGGTTTAGAAAAATCTGGTAAATTGATTGTAAACTTGAATTACCGTAATTAACTTTGACAGCCCTCGAGTAAACACATGAAGAGTGCTGGCTATTTCATACTTTAGATGTTTATTGAAGAGGTGACAACTTCCTGTCTGATGGTTCACAAGAGGAAGCTGATTCTAGCTCAATGGAAATAGCTGGTATAATCTCAAACGAAGTTAAAGGCATTAACAAGTCCCTTTCATAGACGCCAAAACTTTAATAAAATAAAAAATATTACAGTGTTTTGGAAAGAGCAGGAGGCAGGATAAGGTGATGAAAGGGTTCAGTGAATGTTAATGTTTTTTCAAGATGCGCGGTACTGCCTTTTAATTGCTAATTACTCAAGAGTTTACATCATAATCTCAACTGCCTGTCAAGCGTATCAGAGGCACTATCTCAGCGTGGATATGGAAGATGGGCATTACTAAGTAATAGACTGGGCTGCTGTTGTTTCTCTATAAATACTACCAGTCATCTCTGACAAGAGGACTCCTTGCCAGGGCTAAGGTCGTGACTGACCTTTCCATGGCAGCTTCTCAAACAACCCAGGGATATATCAAAGCTGGAGAATAGTCTTTAATTGACATGATTTGGTGCAGGGCAGAGAGAGAGACAAGCATGTAGGAAGTAGGAAATGATGAGATGAAACCTAGAGAGGTTATGGCTAGATGAAACCTGGATAGGAAATGACAAGATGAAACCTGGACAGGAAATGACAAGATGAAACCTGGACAGGAAATGACAAGATGAAACCTGGACAGGTTATGACAAAATGAAACCTGGACAGGAAATGACAAGATGAAACCTGGACAGGAAATGACAAGTTGAAACCTGGACAGGAAATGGATAGATGAAACCTGGACAGGAAATGACAAGTTGAAACCTGGACAGGAAATGGATAGATGAAACCTGGACAGGAAATGACAAGATGAAACCTGGACAGGAAATGGATAGATGAAACCTGGACACGTTATGACAAGATGAAACCTTGTAGAGGTTATGGTCTTGAGGAGAGTTCTCTGCATGCCAGGTCAAACTAACCATCTGGTTCAAAACAGCTGGCATCTCCTGAAAACACTTTTCTAGCTTTTTTGTCATGTTTTTAGTAAGTGGAAATGTAAGAAAAGAATGAAAACAGAAGTAGTGTAGATTGGATTTGCATGTAGAATAATGATAGCTACAGTGCTATAATGTTACTGTACTACTAAACGATGGTTGTATTCACCCGTTTTTTTCTAACTCTTGTTGAGGCGACAGAACATAGTGAGACGTAATGAGATGACAGCATATTTGGTGTTGTAATATGCAAGCAGGATTGTCTTCCGGTGAGTGCTTGAGTGCCGAAGGTGAAAAGACTACTCAGATGGCATTGTGGGATCAATTTAGAAAATGTCATTATGGAGTCCTCGGGTATAACCATGTTTCACTGCCTCACTGCACCCAATTGTGTTAAAACGTTTATCCATGACCTTTTAATTCAACTACTTTCAGTGGGATCTCCCTCAGTAATAAGGAATTTGTGTGTGCCAGCTCTCAGCATCCACTTCACTGGCTGCTGGTATGCCTGAGTTATCCATCCTAGCCATGTATCCTCTATCTGATGTAAGCTGTAACAAGACAGTGTTTCAGTTCAGTTCCATCCTCCTACGTCCTTCAGATGAAACTCACTGAACATATCTTCCAGAGTTCACCTGTACTAGTCAGAATCAAATCAAAATCAAATCAAATGTTATTGGTCACATACACATGGTTAACTGGAACCAAAAATGGTTCTCCTATATGGGGACAACTGAACAACCCTTTTGAGTTCCATGTAAGAACCCTTTCAACAGACAGTTCTACCTGGAACCCAAAACGTTCCTCCTATGGGGACAGCCGAAGGAACCTTTAGGAACCCTTTGTTTCTAATGAGTGAGTGTTAGGAATTTGTTTTTAATGAACCTCCACAACAGGAACCAGAAATGTGTTTTTAAATGAACCTCCACAACAGGAACCAGAAATGTGTTTTAAATGAACCTCCACAACAGGAACCAGAAATGTGTTTTTAAATGAACCTCCACAACAGGAACCAGAAATGTGTTAAGCACCTCTGTGTGTAGACAAAATACAATGTGTATTGTTTTCCTCAAATTATTTTAGATCTTACAAGTAACCAGAAACGGACACACTTTGATCTACGAGAAATCATCAACTGCACAATTCAGGCCCGGAAAAATTGCGAACCCAGTTTGTGATTTACAGTTCTGTTGAAGAAGTCAGGAGAAAACCAACAGCTGTTAAACTGCTCTTGAAGCCTCAATAGACGTGTGTGATCAGCACACTCATAAAGGGTTCCTAATGGGTTCTTCGGCTGTCCCCATAGGAGAAACTTTTTGGGTTGCAGGTAGAACACTTTTTGGTTCCAGGTAGAACCCTTTTGAGTTCCATGTGGAACCCTTTCAACAGACAGTTCTACCTGGAACCAAAAAGTAACTGAAACCAGAAAGGGTTCTCCTATGTGGACAGGTGAAGAACCATTTTAGGTTCTAAATAGCACCTTTTTTTTCTGAGTGCAGCAATAGTTTATCAGATTGGCATACATTTTTTGGCCCATCTCTTTAACTTTGTAAGCCTTCACAGGTAATAAACAAAGAACAAGTTTATGTATGATACATCTTCGTATAGAGATTTACAGGGCTGTCTCTTATAATTTGCTGAGGACACCTCTTTCACAATAAATGGGCTCAACTAGCGAAAACAAACTGCTTCAGCAAGCAGTATCCTGGGGAAACTGAGGCATCATGGGACGTGACGGAACAAGCTGGGCAGTAGGTGGAACCTGGTGATAACAGTACCAAACAAGGCCACAGATAGGCCAGATGTCTGTGTTTGTGTGTGTGTGTGTGTGTGTGTGTGTGTGTGTGTGTGTGTGTGTGGAACTGTAATACACATTTGTCTCTCTCTATTTGTCTCTCTCTCTCTTTCTCTCTCTCTCTATTTGTCTCTCTCTCTGTCTCTCTCTTTGTCTCTTTCTCTTTGTCTCGCTCTGTCTCTATTTGTCTCGCTCTGTTTCTCTCTATTTGTCTCGCTCTGTCTCTCTCTCTCTCTGTCTCTCTGTCTCTCTCTCTATTTGTCTCTCTCTCTTTGTCTCTCTCTCTTTGTCTCTCTCTCTTTGTCTCGCTCTCTGTCTCTCTCTTTGTCTATTTGTCTCGCTCTGTCTCTCTCTCTTTGTCTTGCTCTGTCTCTCTCTTTGTCTTTTTGTCTCTCTCTCTTTGTCTCTCTCTGTCTCTCTCTCTTTGTCTCTCTCTCTCTTTGTCTCTCTCTCTCTCTCTCTGTCTCTTTGTCTCTCTCTCATTGTGTCTCTCTCTTTGTCTTTCTCCCTCTCTCAGACACACAAACACACTAAATGATTCTCTATTCCAAATGTATTTTGTCAAGTCAGTGAGATCATTCTTTGCCAAGTCATCATTATGTTTTATTTAATCCCACAACACTCCTTAAACAAGGAACAATGAATACATATTACTATTGATTACAGACCACAAAACAGGCCTGTCTCTTCTAATTTGCTGAGGACACCTCTTTCACAATAAATGGGCTCAACTGTTAGACCACAAAACGGATTTAAACCCTTGGTGTCAACAAACTGAGAATTCTCTGGCAGTCCATTTATCAGAGTTTACACCAAGAATTTATAAATAAAAAGGACTTTTAAATAAAGTTTGGCCATCGTTTTTGTGTATCAAAATGTAAAAGTTGATAAAGTTACTGAGAGAAGGTGTGCCTCCCTTTTTAAAGCAACAAAACATGGCGGATGGAAAAAGAAAATGTATCTGGGTAAAATCAAAATGTTGAATATGTTTGTGCAGTTTCAATATTTTTTTCCCCCACTGGATTTAACACACACACACACACACACACACACACACACACACACACACACACACACACACACACACACACACACACACACACACACACACACACACACACACACAGAGAGACTGGGCTTACACTTTCCCCACATGTTTTCAATAATAATACTATATAATCTAAACAAACAACACATACAAACACACATCAACTATTGTCATCAATTTGCTGCATCAAAGCCCTGGTCTTTGGACTGGATATGATAAGCTGTTACATAATCAGCCTTCATCTTTTAAACATCAAAACATTATATCACACACATCCTTTGGCTCACAGCATTGACCTGGCATATAGCTGCAGCTGGTAGGATGAGAGCCCGCAGCTGTATCAGTCTAATCACTTCGTTTCAGGTGGCTGTGAGGATTCAAAGGGAAACACGCACCAGAATGGACCAAAATAGAGACACAAGCTGGCATCCTCCGTTACCTGCGAGTCGACGGCAAAAAAACAGTTGTTCTGCATCCTGGCCCTCTGTGATGAATGATGGTGACAGAGAAAAGTGAATGGACAGTAATGCCCTGACCAACATCACTGTCTGTTGGACCAATGTCCTGACCAACATCACTGTCTGTTAGACCAATGTCCTGACCAACATCACTGTCTTTTGGACCAGATGAGAGTAATGCCCTGACCAACATCACTGTCTGTTAGACCAGAGGAGAGTAATGACCTGACCAACATCACTGTCTGTTAGACCAGAGGAGAGTAATGTCCTGACCAACATCACTGTCTGTTAGACCAGAGGACAGTAATGCCCTGACCAACATCACTGTCTGTTAGACCAGAGGAGAGTAATGTCCTGACCAACATCACTGTCTGTTAGACCAGAGGAGAGTAATGTCCTGACCAACATCACTGTCTGTTAGACCAGAGGAGAGTAATGCCCTGACCAACATCACTGTCTGTTGGACCAGAGGAGAGTAATGTCCTGACCAACATCACAGTCTGTTGGATCAGAGGAGAGTAATGCCCTGACCAACATCAATGCCCTGACCAACATCACTGTCTTTTGGACCAGAGGAGAGTAATGCCCTGACCAACATCACTGTCTGTTGGACCAGAGGAGAGTAATGCCCTGACCAACATCACAGTCTGTTGGATCAGAGGAGAGTAATGCCCTGACCAACATCACTGTCTGTTAGACCAGAGGAGAGTAATGCCCTGACCAACATCACTGTCTGTTAGACCAGAGGAGAGTAATGCCCTGACCAACATCACTGTCTGTTAGACCAGAGGAGAGTAATGTCCTGACCAACATCACTGTCTGTTAGACCAGAGGAGAGTAATGCCCTGACCAACATCACTGTCTGTTAGACCAGTAATGCCCTGACCAACATCACTGTCTGTTAATGCCCTGACCAACATCACTGTCTGTTGGACCAGAGGAGAGTAATGCCCTGACCAACATCACTGTCTGTTGGACCAGTAATGCCCTGACCAACATCACTGTCTGTTAGAGAGTAATGCCCTGACCAACATCACTGTCTGTTGGACCAGAGGAGAGTAATGCCCTGACCAACATCACTGTCTGTTGGACCAGAGGAGAGTAATGCCCTGACCAACATCACTGTCTGTTGGACCAGAGGAGAGTAATGCCCTGACCAACATCACTGTCTGTTGGACCAATGTCCTGACCAACATCACTGTCTGTTGGACCAGTAATGCCCTGACCAACATCACTGTCTGTTAGACCAGAGAGTCTGACCAACATCACTGTCTGTTAGACCAAGACTGTCTGTTGACCAGAGTAATGCTCTGACCAACATCACTGTCTGTTAGACCAGAGGAGAGACCAACAATGCCCTGACCAACATCACTGTCTGTTGGACCAGTAATGCCCTGACCAACATCACTGTCTGTTGGACCAGTAATGCCCTGACCAACATCACTGTCTGTTAGACCAGAGGAGAGTAATGCCCTGACCAACATCACTGTCTGTTTAGACCAACATCATGTCCCTGACCAACATCACTGTCTGTTAGACCAGAGGAGAGTAATGCCCTGACCAACATCACTGTCTGTTAGACCAGAGGAGAGTAATGCCCTGACCAACATCACTGTCTGTTAGACCAGAGGAGAGTAATGCCCTGACCAACATCACTGTCTGTTAGACCAATGCCCTGACCAACATCACTGTCTGTTAGACCAGAGGAGAGTAATGCCCTGACCAACATCACTGTCTGTTGGACCAGAGGAGAGTAATGCCCTGACCAACATCACTGTCTGTTAGACCAGAGGAGAGTAATGCCCTGACCAACATCACTGTCTATTAGACCAGAGGAGAGTAATGTCCTGACCAACATCACTGTCTGTTAGACCAGAGGAGAGTAATGCCCTGACCAACATCACTGTCTGTTGGACCAGAGGAGAGTAATGCCCTGACCAACATCACTGTCTGTTAGACCAGAGGAGAGTAATGCCCTGACCAACATCACTGTCTATTAGACTAGAGGAGAGTAATGCCCTGACCAACATCACTGTCTGTTAGACCAGAGGAGAGTAATGCTCTGACCAACATCACTGTCTATTAGACCAATGTCCTGACCAACATCACTGTCTGTTGGACCAGATGAGAGTAATGCTCTGACCAACATCACTGTCTGTTAGACCAGAGGAGAGTAATGCCCTGACCAACATCACTGTCTGTTAGACCAGATGAGAGTAATGCTCTGACCAACATCACTGTCTGTTGGACCAGATGAGAGTAATGCTCTGACCAACATCACTGTCTGTTGGACCAGATGAGAGTAATGCTCTGACCAACATCACTGTCTGTTGTGTCAAGTTTTTTATTGTCACGTGCACTAGTACAGTGAAATCTTTTTGTTGGACCAGAAGGAGAGTGAGGCGTGACGACCAAAGTCCTGATAAAGAGGGAGAGTTTGGCGTGAGGACCAAAGTCTTGATAAAGAGGGAGAGTTTGGCCTGAGGACCAAAGTCTTAAAGAGTGTTACTTTCTATCTACACTTCAAGAGAGTCCTGTTGGCGGCTGATTGGAAGGTCTGCAGTGTTATCCCACACACCCCTTCCTCTCTCTCTCTCTGTCTGTCTGTCTCTCACTTTTTCATTCTGTCCATGTGTGTGGGTGTGGGCTCAGCATGCGAAGCCTGCGGCTGCATCTTTCATGCATCGCTAGCTGGAAGAGGAGACGGGGGACGTCTCCCCTTTGACCCCTCCCCATCATGCCCACTGCTGTACCCTCCCTGTCAGCTGGTATAGGAATATTAATCATACAGGCACCACCTGACCCCAGGACAGTCCCTACACCCACACTCACTCACTCACTCACTCACTCACTCACTCACTCAAAGCAGACACTTCAAAACACAGACACAGCCAAGCAGCAGATGGGGACCGAGGGGAGTGTTTGGATGGCAGATGGGGACCGAGGGGAGTGTTTGGATGGCAGATGGGGACCGAGGGGAATGTTTGGATGGCAGATGGGGACCGAGGGGAGTGTTTGGATGGCAGATGGGGACCGAGGGGAGTGTTTGGATGGCAGATGGGGACCGAGGGGAGTGTTTGGATGGCAGATGGGGACCGAGGGGAGTGTTTGGATGGCAGATGGGGACCGAGGGGAGTGTTTGAAGGGCAGATGGGGACCGAGGGGAGTGTTTGGATGGCAGATGGGGACCGAGGGGAGTGTTTGGATGGCAGATATTTGAAGGGCAGATGGGGACCAGATGGGGGAGGGGAGTGTTTGGATGGCAGATGGGGACCGAGGGGAGTGTTTGGATGGCAGATGGGGACCGAGTGTTTGAAGGGAGTATTTGAAGGGTTGATGGGGACCGAGGGAGTGTTTGGAAAGCAGATGGGGACCGATGGGGGAATGTTTGGAAAGCAGATGGGGACCGAGGGGAGTGTTTGGAAAGCAGATGGGGACCGATGGGGGAATGTTTGGAAAGCAGATGGGGACCGAGGGGAGTGTTTGGAGGGCAGATGGGGACCGAGGGGAGTGTTTGAAGGGCAGATGGGGACCGAGGGGAGTGTTTGGAAAGCAGATGGGGACCGAGGGGAGTGTTTGGAAGGCAAATGGGGATGAAGGGGAACATTTGGAGGGCAAATGGGGACGAAGGGGAGCATTTGGAGGGCAAATGGGGTGAGGGCATTTCCCTGCTAACTTCAGGGTTTAAAGCCTCCTTCCTTTGGGCTTCTCAGCTGGCACTCAGCTGGCATAACGTTGATATTTTAATAAAATGGCCCATCTGTCTGGTCCAGGTATATACCTTCCTCTGAATATGGCCCATCTGTCTGGTCCAGGTATATACCTCCCTCTGAATATGGCCCATCTGTCTGGTCCAGGTATATACCTCCCTCTGAATATGGCCCATCTGTCTGGTCCAGGTATATACCTCCCTCTGAATATGGCCCATCTCTCTGGTCCAGGTATATACCTCCCTCTGAATATGGCCCATCTGTCTGGTCCAGGTATATACCTCCCTCTGAATATGGCGTATCTGTCTGGTCCCTCCCTCTGAAATATGGCCCATCTGTCTGGTGGAATATCCATCTCTCTGGTCCATATACCTCCCTCTGAATATGGCCCATCTGTCTGGTCCAGGTATATACCTCCCTCTGAATATGGCCCATCTGTCTGGTCCATCTGTCTGGTCCAGGTATAGACCTCCCTCTGAATATGGCCCATCTCTCTGGTCCAGGTATATACCTCCCTCTGAATATGGCCCATCTGTCTGGTCCAGGTATATACCTCCCTCTGAATATGGCCCATCTGTCTGGTCCAGGTATATACCTCCCTCTGAATATGGCATATCTGTCCCAGGTATATACCTGGTCCACTGCAGGTTGCCTAACCCATAATGGCTGCAGCAGAAATCATTTGGTGGAGTTGGTATTTCTATAAGTGCTACTCCCTCCACTCCTGCCCTCGCCAACCAGCGCCACCGTACAATAAGCACCAGAACATACAGTATACAGTCTGCTCCAAAATGATTAGCACCCTTGATAAAGATGAGGGGGAAGAAAATACTGAAAAATAATACTATTGGGCGCCAGGACTTGTGGAAGGAAAATAGCCCCATATCATCAAAGATCCACCACTATATTTTACAGTAAGTATGGGGTTATTTTCTGCATATGTATCCAAACCCACCGCTGGTGTGCGTAGCCAAAGAGCTCTGTTTTCATGTCATCTGACCATAGCACCAGTTCCAATGACATTTAGCAAACTTCAGGCATTTAGATTTGTTGGATGACATGAAAAAAATAGCTTTTTGGCCACTCTCACACCAGTGGTGGGTTTGGCTTCGAAAGAAGTGACTGACATGGCAGCCCGAGAGAGAGGAATGTGAACTCACTGAATCCTGACTCTTCAAACGTTCTGGAAACACGAGCAACCAAAATGCATTGCTAAGTACACAATGATGTTTTAATGGATCCCAATGGGCATAAACAACGTACAAGATTGATAGAAGGAAAAGTAGCTTGATAACATAGCCTACGTTGACTATTTTCATGACTCCAGTTTATTTTATGTATCTGACAAAACATTGGCTTAATTACTCAACAGTATTTTTATTTAAACTAGGCTACATTATGAAGATACGTTTTCAAATAAGGTATTTTTTTAAGGTCTGAAGTGCAATTTATGAACAAATTAATTAATTAATTTCAAAAGAGGAAAATGCCTTTAGGTGGTGACATTGAACATAAATCTAAAAGTGAATTGTGAGAGAGCAATCTGATTGTAAGGCAAATGGTGCTACTCATGGCATTTTATGTAAAAATGGCTCGCAGTTCCATCATGAATGAAAGCACAGCCAACACAAATGATTGGTTCTGTGTGGAAGACATGATGCTTAAAGCTTATGAATGGCAGGGTCATCAAAACAGGGTCATCAAAACAATCTTTATTTATTATTTGGAATGAAAGAAGCTGTGTGAGTTTTTCTCAACAGTTAAATGACTTGCTATTTATATTGTCCATCAGTCAGGCATTCAGAGAGAGAGGGAGGGAGAACAAAGAGGCTGAAGACAGTTATTTATACCTGGTGTTCAGCATTTGACTGATTGGCTTCTCAAAGTGTTTACTTAATCACTTGGATCTGTCTGTGTGGTGGTGGTCCAAAAGCCTGCTGGCCTGATTCTGCTGACAGAATCAACCCAAATAGGCATCAGTTCAGATAGCCTGCCTTGGATGAGATGCTTAACAAACAGACTATATTTGTTGAATGACATGAAAATGAAGCTCTTTGGCCACGCACACCAGTGGTGGGTTTGGCATCAAAAATAGCAATCATATGCAGAAAATAACCCCATAACTAATGTAAAATGATGGTGGTGGATCTTTGATGTTTGCTTCCACTGGTCCTGAGGCCCTGAGGCCCTGAGGCCCCTGGTCCTGAGGCCCTGAGGCCCCTGGTCCTGAGGTCAACGGCGTCATAAACTTTACCCAGTACCACAACATTTTAGGGGACCGTTCATAAGCGCAAGACGAAGAACATTCTCTCCAAACTCATAAAACATTTGATAAAAATGATCCATGCTGTTATCCTCACAAGGTTGAGGTATTGAAAGGTTTTGAAAACAGGGATGCCAATCATTTTGAACACTTATCTTTTTGAGAGAAAAAAATATTACCTGTTTAAACAAAATGTATTTCTCTGAGCAATTGTATTAGTATAAAATTAAATAAAACAAAAATAACAAAATTATATTATGATTATACAGTCTTTGTTATTCATTGTTATCAAGCGAGCCAATCATTATGGACCTGGCTGTATCTTGAAATAACAATAATTGGCAATAGAAGTACAACGTGACAACAAAATGAATGTGCAGGGAACCACCTCTGAATTTAAAATAATCCTTTTAGATTCTCTCTCCTGACCCATTATTTCTCATTCCGAGAGCATTTCGGGGTGATGAATGCCCTTTAAATAGTCTCACAACAGGGACTCTATCCTGCCAGCTCTATGCATCTGGAGCCTACAATTTCCAACCAATCGTTTTTGAGATGTGTCTCTCTATGTTGAGGAGCCTCACTTGACACACCGTTTGTCAAATTCCAATATCAATTGATATAATTTCCTCCGTCACTTTCTCCATGAAGACACTTTTTTTTCTCTCCCTCCATCATATTTAGATTCAGTCACTAACAGTAGACTAGAATGGGGTGGCTTATAGTAACGTCACAGAACACCCTCCTTTCAACACTACAACATTACATAACAGGGAGCTTTGTGTCGTAAAACAAGCATTGCAATTTCAACTGGGGAAGAAATTACCCACAACAGAGTCTGTTTGTTGTCTCATCTCCTTTAATCAACAGACTGTTTTCTTCTTTTTCCAGAACAGCCGGATTCTGCTCATTAGCACGAGGAAGGGCGTGTAGCAGCAGAATGTGTTCCTTATCATTACTGTTGATCACCACGATGCTTATGAGAGGCCTCTGATTGGTGTGTGAAGAGCCATTGTTAATGACACGATAAGACTGTAAGCGGTTTGCCAGCTTTTTGCCTGTAATTATCTGCAATGATCGCAGGCTCTTGAAGATAGCCATTGTGCTAGGTGTGGGGGTGGAACAAAGAGGTTAAGTTCAGCGGAGTCTAGAGGAAGGGATGGAAAGGTTCAAATTCAAAGGTTGAATATCTTTGTTCAGGAAAGGCAAATTCATCTTCCACCATTAAAAGAGAAATCGGCTGTATGGGTTATAGAGAAAATGTACAGAATGTACAGTGAAAATGTACAGAATGTACAGTACATTCGTTGATATGTTCCTGTGCCAGAGTTTCTCCAGCCACTCTTTCTTACTGTAGCCCTCCCCTTCTCTAGCCACTCTTTCTTACTATAGCCCTCCCCTTCTCCAGCCACTCTTTCTTACTGTACTCCTCCCCTTCTCCAGCCACTCTTTCTTACTGTAGCTCTCCCCTTCTCCAGCCACTCTTTCTTACTGTACTCCTCCCCTTCTCCAGCCACTCTTTCTTACTGTACTCCTCCCCTTCTCCAGCCACTCTTTCTTACTGTACTCCTCCCCTTCTCCAGCCACGCCCTTCTCTCTAGCCACTCTTTTTACTATACTCTCCAGCCACTCTTTCTTACTGTACTCCTCCCCTTCTCCAGCCACGCTTTCTTACTGTAGCCCTCCCCTTCTCTAGCCACTCTTTCTTACTATAGCCCTCCCCTTCTCCAGCCACTCTTTCTTAATGTACTCCTCCCCTTCTCCAGCCCCTCTTTCTTACTGTACTCCTCCCCTTCTCCAGCCACTCTTTCTTACTGTACTCCTCCCCTTCTCCAGCCCCTCCCCTTCTCTCCAGCCACTCTTTTCTTACTGTACTCCTCCCCTTCTCCAGTACTGTACTCCTCCCCTTCTCCCGCCACGCTTTCTTACTGTAGCTCTCCCCTTCTCCGGCCACGCTTTCTTACTGTAGCCCTCCCCTTCTCCAAAACAGCTTTTGCCATATGAAAGAAGCATTACACAAGCACTCTCCAGTCACTTTAAATGAAACTCCCTACACGTGAAGTCGCCCTCACATCTGACACTGCGGGGAAACAGGAAGTGATAAATATTTGTTTATCAACACATCTCCTCGCTCTAACCCTTAGTCGCCAAATGACAGGACACATGTTCTCCTCTCGCGGCTGAGGAGCCCGGTTCTGGGGCTAATTAACTCCCTACTGCTGGGGCTGACTTTTATGAATGGGGCGCTCAGGGAGATGGATGAGCTAGCATTCCACCCGCTCCCAGAGAGGCAGCAGTGCTGAGGTCTGGCCTAGTTTTCTGGAATGAGATGGGCTGGGTGGCTCTGGGGAATCACCTGCATTGGTAAAACAAGCTAGCGTACGCACAAAGGCCTAACTAAAGGTCTATATTTTATCACTACTGTGTGCTATCTGCAGAGCTGAGTTAATTCAGCTTAAATGGTGGACGTCGACATTATGAGCTCATTTCCCATGACCTAATCCAGCCTCTTTATCAGAGATGTGTGCCTTGAATTCTAAATAAATCACTGACAGTGTCACCAGCAAAGCACCTCCACACCATCCCACCTCCTCCTCCATGCTTCACGGTGGGAACCACACATGCGGAGATCATTCGTTCACCTTCTCTGCGTCTCACAAAGACACAGCGGTTAGAACCAAATATCTCCAGTGGACAGATTTCCACTGGTTTAATGTCCATTGCTCATGTTTCTTGGCCCAAACAAGTCTCTTCTTATTATTGGTGTCCTTTAATAATGGTTTCTTTGCAGCAATTCGACCATGAAGGCCTGATTCACACAGTCTCCTCTGAACAGTTGATGTTGAGATGTGTCTGTTACTTGAACTCTGTAAAAAAAATTGGGATGCAATTTCTGAGGCTGGTAACTCTAATGAACTTGTCCTCTGCAGCAGAGGTAACTCTGGGTCTTCCTTTCCTGTAGCGGTCCACATGAGAGTCAGTTTCATCATAGCGCTTGATGGTCAAATCAAATCAAACTATATTTGTCACATGCGTTGAATACAGACCTTACTGTGAAATTCTTACTTACAAGCCCTTAACCAACAGTGCAGTTCAAGAATAGTTAAGAAAATATTTAAAAATAAACTAAAATTAAAAACAATAAAAAGTAATACAATAAAATTACAATGATGAGGCTAAATACAGGGGTACCGGTACCGAGTACATATTAGTCAAGGTAATTTGTAAATGTAGGTAGGGGTGAAGAAACTATGCACAGATAACAAACAGCAAGTAGCAGCAGTGTACGAAGATAATGGAGGGAGGGGGGATTTCAATGTAAATAGTCCGGTGGCCATTTTATTAATTGTTCAGCAGTTTTACGGCTTGGGGGTAGAAGCTGTTAAGGAGCCTTTTGGTCCTAGACTTTGCGCTCCGGTACTGCTTGCCATGTGGTAGCAGAGAAAACAGTCTATGACTTGGGTCACTGGAGTCTCTGACAATTTTTGTGGCTTTCCTCTGACACTGCCTACTATATAGGTCCTAGATGGCAGGAAGCTTGGCCCCATTGATGTACTGGGCCATACACACTATCCTCTGTAGCACCTTACGGTCAGATGCTGAGCGGTTGCCATACCAGGCGGTGATGCAACTGGTCAGGATGCTCTCGATGGTGCGGGGGTAGAACTTTTTGAGGATCTGGGGACCCATGACAAATCTTTTCAGTCTCCTGAGGGGGAAAGGATGTTGTCGTGCCCTCTTCACGATGTTTGGACCATGATAGTACGTTGGTGATGTGGACACCAAGGAATGTGAAACTCTCGACCTGTTCCACTACAGCCCCGTCGATGTTAATGGGGGGCCTGTTCGGCCTGCCTTTTCCTGTAGTACACGATCAGCTCTTTTGTCTTGCTCACATTGAGGGAGAGGTTGTTGTCCTGGCACCACACTGCAAATGCACTTGAAGAAACGTTCAAAGTTCTTTACATTTTCTAACTTGACTGACCTTCATGTCTTAAAGTAAAGATGGATTGTCGTTTCTCTTTGCTTATTTGAGCTGTTCTCAGGAAAATAATATGGACTTGACTGCCTTGTTCAGGGGCAGAACAACAGATTGTAACCTTGTCAGCTCAGGGATTCGATCTTGCAAACTTTCATTTACTAGTCCAACGCTCTAACCACTAGGCTCCCGTCATAACATTTACTTTTGATCTGACTGGAGTGGCCAATACCTCTTCATTGATGATATACAGTGTAAGAAGTGGAGTTCTTGAACGTGCCCCTGTGGGCCCTGTCAGTCCCCTGCTGTAGTGGATCAGAATCAAAAACCTTGTTTTTTGCTCCTTTCAAGGGATACCTTTACACTGTGAAGTCTGTGTTTCATAAGCAGAGGTTATGCAGGCTCAATGGACACAAACGTTATATTACTTCTGGCTTTACTGAGTCTAGGTTGGTAGTCTTCCTATTTCTTCTCCAGCGATATTCTTCTTACTGGACAGCAGATTCAAATAACCTCTTCAAGCCCTTAAAACATGTGCATGGTCGTGTCTGTGCTTCCATTTTAGTGATTAATAAAGCACATTTCAACAAATGATTTAACCTTTATTTAACTAGACAAGTCAGTTAAGAACAAATTCTTATTTACAACGACGGCCGGTCAAACCCGGACGACGCTGGGCCAATTGTGCGCCACCCTATGGGACACCCAATCACGGTCGGTTGTGATACAGCCTGGATTCGAACCAGGGTGTCTGTGATGACGCCTCAAGCACTGAGGTGCAGTGCCTTCGGGCCATTGCGTCCCTCGGGAATCAATAGTTTGGTCGGATAATTGCCTCTTAGAAGGCTTTAAGGATGTCTGTATGTCACAGGATATAAAGTGGTACAATATTTGCCATCAATGTAAGATATATTTGTGTTATTTTTCCCGACTCTTGTTATTTCGACCATCGGAAACTGTTGAAGCCTATTGTATTGTGTCCAGTTGGCTTTGAGTTTTAACCTGGGTTTTGCATTGCATTTGTGGCCTGAAGAGGCAAACAAATCAGAATCAACTCACTCAAAAGAGCAAAGTAACTCCATCGTTTGTCATGATATCAATTTCGCATCCTCCGAACCTAAGGAGAAAATGTAAATCTCTAAACGAGTTTACGAGGACCTCCAACGGTAGAGTGCATTATTAAAATAATATCCTACACCTCTTTCATCATTTTAACACTCAAGACTTTTGTCAGTGAATGTAATAAAATACGCTATAAAAGTTATTGTGAAAGATGAGCTCCTTTCAATCTCTGGAATCTAACATGAGCATTGCCCACTGTGAAAATTATACCCCCCTGACAGAGTAGGCGTGCTAAAATTGACAGATGGGACATTGTTTCAAGCGTTATCTATCCATCTCTCACTCTACAATATCCTTCTCAAATCCATCATTGCAATGTATTTCCGAAACAGTGAAATGGCAGAAAATGCTATGACATTTCTGTCTGTTTACACAATGAGTGGATCAATCTAATGTCCTCGGAACAGCAAATCAATGTGTTCATCAACCTCGGACCAATAATCTCGCTGATCCTCCAATGATTTCTACTCATTATGAGATGAAATAGCTCTCTACTAGTCATAAGCTTCTACTATACCTCTTGCGGAGGCTACGGTGGTAACCTTTGAGGACAACAGCGGCATCGAAAGCGGTTTAGTAAATCAACCAGTCAGTTAGGTACTCTACCTCAGGGTCGTGTTCATAAACAATCTTCTCATAAACAGTCCTTCTTTTTTTTCTTCAAAGAGTTTACTGAACATGACCCGGAAGTGGTCTTGGTTGGTAACATCGCATGGACAAAAACAATAAGTATGACAATAAACGCACAATGTTTTCCTAACTGGCTTTTCTGAAGCTTTGACTGTCTTCAAGTGGCTCAGCTGGTTGGCATTTTCTTCCAACACCGAAGTAGTCTGTTTGATTCTTGCTTGCGAATCATATACTGAATATACTCATATACTGAAGTAGTCTGTTTGATTCTTGCTTGCGACTCATATACTGAATATTATTATTGAATTGCTATAAACGCTTCTGTCATCTCTCTAAACACACATCTGAGCAGACTGCTGCTAGTGTTATTAGGAGAGTCTACCACTGCAACATGATCCAGCTCTAAATGGCTGTGGTCTTTAGTTCAGGTTGGGAAGTCCCCTAGAATGCCTCTGCGCCCAGGTGTTTCAATCAGGCATGGGTCCTTCAAAGGAAGACATGTGGTGCCGTTAATTCCATTCACATGGTCACATCACACAGAACCTTCACTTGCAAGGTGAGCAGAGGAGGCTGCTTTCATGTATTGTAGACCCACGCACACGCACACGCACACACACACACACACACACACACGCACACACACGCACACACACACACACACGCACGCACACGCACACACACACACATACACGCACACGCACACACACACACGCACACACACGCACGCACGCACACACACACACACACACACACACACACCCGCACACGCACATGCACGCACACGCACACGCACACACCCACATCTAAAAGGGAGCCCCAGATGAACTGCAGCTCATCCCCTAGTGTAATACATTCTCACAATCACTGTCAGCGCCAAGCACACTTAGTGTACTAAAGGAAATGAGGAAGAGCGACGGGCTCTCGTGCTAAAACAGCATATCAGTGTGGTCTTATCATGTGAATTTATGATACCGGGGCATGGATTAAAACAGCACAAAACAACACGAAACAGTGAGAAAATTTAACATCTGACTAAGAAAAAGGTGTGAAAAAGGTGTGTTGGTGATAGAACGGATCTTCCTTATTCTCGCTGAGGTCTGCTTTCCAGTAAACAATAGAGAACTACCAGGGATTAGATGACAGTAACCCACATAGAGAACTACCAGGGATTAGATGACAGTAACCCACATAGAGAACTACCAGGGATTAGATGACAGTAACCCACATAGAGAACTACCAGGGATTAGATGACAGTGGCCCACAGGAGAACTACCAGGGATTAGATGACAGTAACCCACATAGAGAACTACCAGGGATTAGATGACAGTAACCCACATAGAGAACTACCAGGGATTAGATGACAGTAACCCACATAGAGAACTACCAGGGATTAGATGACAGTGGCCCACAGGAGAACTACCAGGGATTAGATGACAGTAACCCACATAGAGAACTACCAGGGATTAGATGACAGTAACCCACATAGAGAACTACCAGGGATTAGATGACAGTGACCCATATAGAGAACTACCAGGGATTAGATGACAGTGGCCCACATAGAGAACTACCAGGGATTAGAATGTGCCAGGTAGCCTATCGGTTAGAGCATTTGGCCAGTAACTGAAAGGTCATTGGTTTGAATTTACCTACATTCATCTAATCCCTGTCTGTTCTCCTGTGGGTCACTGTCATCTGATCCCTGGTAGTTCTCTATGTGGGCCACTGTCATCTGATCCCTGGTAGTTCTCTATGTGGGCCACTGTCATCTAATCCCTGGTAGTTCTCTATGTGGGTTACTGTCATTTAATCCCTGGTAGTTCTCTATGTGGGTCACTGTCATCTAATCCCTGGTAGTTCTCTATGTGGGTTACTGTCATCTAATCCCTGGTAGTTCTCCTGTGGGTCACTGTTTTATAATCCCTGTCTGTTCTGCTGTGGGTCAAGGGTTAGAAGACAGTGACCTACAGCACTGGCTGACGGGCTTCGGGTTCTGTCCAGCCAGAAACCATCTGATTCAAATCATTACTCTACTTCCTGGAATAGGCAGGGAAAGTAAATGGATTTAATCAAGAGTATAATTATTTATGTTTCGGAGTGTTCCGTGGCCGTCTGAGAGTAAAGCTTCCAGACCTTGTCTTAACACCTCAGGAAACAGGGATGTCTATTGTAGAAAAGGCTAATTAAAAACACATTTGTTTTTCCCTAGTATGAGTAAGACATGATACTCATTACACCACCCACAACACCAGACTATCACATTACACCACCCACAATAAAACACTATTACTTTATACAACCCACAACACCACACTATTACATTACACCGCCCACAACACCACACTATCACATTACACCACCCACAACACCACACTATCACATTACACCACCCACAACACCACACTATTACATTACACCACCCACAACACCACACTATTACATTACACCACCCACAACACCACACTATTACATTACACCACCCACAACACCACACTATTACATTACACCACCCACCCACAACACCACACTATTACATTACACCACCCACAACACCACACTATTACATTACACCACACTATTACATTACACCACACACAACACCACACTATTACATTACACCACACACAACACCACACTATTACATTACACCACACACAACACCACACTATTACATTACACCACACTATTACATTACACCACCCACAACACCACACTATTACATTACACCACACAAAACACCACACTATTACATTACACCACCCACAACACCACACTATCACATTACACCACCCACAACACCACACTATTACATTACACCACCCACAGCACCACACTATTACATTACACCACACACAACACCACACTATTACATTACACCACCCACAACACCACACTATTACATTACACCACCCACAACACCACACTATCACATTACACCACCCACAACACCACACTATTACATTACACCACCCACAACACCCCACTATTACATTACACAACACCACACAACACCACACTATTACATTACACCACCCACAACACCACACTATTACATTACACCACCCACAACACCACACTATTACATTACACCACCCACAACACCACACTATTACATTACACCACCCACAACACCACACTATTACATTACACCACACCACACACTATTACATTACACCACACTATTACATTACACCACCCACAACACCACACTATTACATTACACCACCCACAACACCACACTATTACATTACACCACCCACAACACCACACTATTACATTACACCACACTATTACATTACACCACACTATTACATTACACCACCCACAACACCACACTATTACATTACACCACCCACATTACACCACACTATTACATTACACCACACTATCACATTACACCACACTATTACATTACACCACCCACAACACCACACTATTACATTACACCACACTATTACATTACACCACACTATTACATTACACCACCCACAACACCACACTATTACATTACACCACCCACAACACCCCACTATTACATTACACCACCCACAACACATTTACATTAACACACTATTACATTACACCACCCACAACACCACACTATTACATTACACCACACTATTACATTACACCACACTATTACATTACACCACCCACAACACCACACTATCACATTACACCACACTATTACATTACACCACACTATTACATTACACCACCCACAACACCACACTATTACATTACACCACACTATTACATTACACCACACTATTACATTACACCACACTATCACATTACACCACACTATTACATTACACCACACTATTACATTACACCACACTATTACATTACACCACCCACAACACCACACTATTACATTACACCACCCACAACACCACACTATTACATTACACCACACTATTACATTACACCACACTATCACATTACACCACCCACAACACCACACTATTACATTACACCACACTATTACATTACACCACACTATTACATTACACCACCCACAACACCACACTATTACAGTACACCGGAGTCTGATAGTTGGAAGAGGAAATCCGATGAGATACTTGTATGGAAGAACAGTGTGTCCCAGAGAAGAGGCAGTCATTGCAACAGTGCGCTAAGGTCCGTTTCCATAGGGTATGAATCAGCCTTAAAGTGCAATGCAATGGAGACCACCTCCGAAACACAAGCACTCACTAACCTGCTCAAATAAAGAAAAACAATGGGAAAGGAAAATGCTAATGGCCAAGTCTTTAAAACACTACAACACAAGCTGTATCGAATCAGTGACCTACTTAAATACAGTACTGTACCAGTGAAGGAGATTTAGTGGCAGAGATAGGAGACAAGCCCTTCAAGAAAGCCATACTACTGTACCTGTAACGAACATTATAGAGGAACGAATAAGACATCCTATCAATGTACAAACCTTAGAGAGGAACGAATAAGACAATCTATCAATGTAATGAACCGTACAGAGGAACGAATAAGACAATCTATCAAACCATTGCTTGATATGACTAGACGAGACAATGTCTCTCCATTGTGCCATAGGATCTAAATACAATCAGGCATCTATGGTCAGACAATCCCTAAGGTCCTATGTTTTGTAATTGCATGATCATGTTGTCCAGCAGAGCAAGTATGCTGATTGGTGTTGAAGACATTAACGTATACAGTGATTCGCTTCCTTAATAAAATCCACTGTATCTTTGTTATAATAAATGCCAAGAATAGCTGCCGGCAAGTCTATATTGTGAAGTCTGAACATTATGGTTTGCTGTCCAAAGGAATGATGGCATAGCAGTCCATGCAGAAGAAGAATGCTTTAATGTCCAGTTACTTAGGGAGGAATGGAAATCCCTTCTTTTTTGGGAGCCCAACCCTCGAGACACAGTTCAGCGCCTCTGGATCAGTCGAAGGAGAATTGACAGTTTATTAACTCCTCATATGAAACAAACAGGCAATACTTAATATCAGTAAAAAAAAACCTCACATTTCTAGATAATTTTTCAAAACCAACTTCATAGGCTTTAAAAATAGGTTATATTTGACAAATAATTCCATGACGTACAGTAAGACATTACTGGCAGAATAGATGGATGCAGTTCAATGGATGATTAATATAATTCACCAATTCATTTCTTGGAAGTCCAAAAATGACTACTATAAGGTTGTGAATCGCAGCTGGCCTGGTACATTGTTTGGGTGTTCGGGACGCACTGTTTTCAGTTTCGAACAAGAACGGGTGACTGTAACTAAGGCTAGGAATGTTGATCACAGCACGCAACACAACAGTGTACAGCCTACACTCGGTTTGTTGTTTTTATGAAATAGTGTTCATTAAATAGTTTTCAATCTTAGCTAAAGTTTGTTTTGCTGTTGATTTACATCTGGGACTGCAAGTTTGCATCCCAGATTTCTCTTCAGTTGCAGTTAGCTGCTAGCAGATTCCTGTTAAGTAGTAGTTAGCTGCTAGCCATCATGAAAATGGAGCAGGCTAGCGCTAGCAGTGCTAGCCCACTGGTGTTTTTATCCAAAGCTGGGAATAAATGCTTCAGGTGTGAGATGATTTTCACATATTCACAGGATGAAGATAAGGTGGAACTGGACAATTGACAGGGATTTGTCTGCCCTAAATGCACTACCATCAAGTATCTTAGAGAAGAGATCCTCTGACTGTTAGCTTGGCTGTGAGAAAAGGAAAACCTGCTTTCTAAGTACCCCGACCTTGCTGTAACTCAGGCAAACCCAATCTCAGTTTTGGCAGAGATATTGAGTCGGAAGGCGTTGATCTGTTCCAATCCAACGAACAGATGTTAAACTCAACTCCGCGGCCCCATGGGAGACTGGACACTCGCAATGCGTAGCAGATCAGGGAGGCAGTCTGGCCACCCATCTATCCGAGAAAATCCGATCCAGCTATCAAACAGGTTTGCCCCGCTAGAGACAGACCTACCAGCCCCAGATGTATAGGATCCTGGGTGTATACCAACAGCCAGTGGCCGCCCAGTGGCACCCTCCCTCACAACCACTGTATTTCTGCAGGTTGTTTCCCCCATGGGATTCCATCACTATCCCGTTCAATGTGGGCAGCTCGATGAGGAGAGATTTTGGCCTGTCTATGGTCTGTGGACCGACCAAGGTCCACTGTCACCCAGGAGCCCGTGTCCATGACATCAACTTTCTCCTGCCCACGGTTCTGGACAACTAATGCACTATTGACACCATCGTCACTCACTTAGGTTTTAACGACCATCGTTTTAGGCAATCTGAAGAACTGAGGGAGGACTTCTAAAAGAAATGTAAGACCCTTGCTAGCACAGGGAAGATAAAAATGATCTCTGACCCCCTCCCATGCTCCCGAAGGGGTTCGGAACGTTTCAGCTGACTCTTTGCCCGAAACGAGTACCTGAAGAAACTTGGCAATGACAGGAATGTCTCTTTTTGTGACAACTTTGATTTGCTGTGGGAAGAACCAGCACTTTTTTTAAACAGACAGGATTCACCCTAACCACAGGGGTCCAAGGAATATTTCCAGCAACATCAAACTGTTTGTAGGTCCTGTGTGGCTCAGTCGGTAGAGCATGGCGCTTGCAACGCCAAGCGTCGTGGGTTCGATTCCCACTGGGGCCACCCATATGTAAAAGTAGTGGCCCCAGCCGACTTGTAAGTCGCTTTGGACAAAAGCGTCTGCTAAATGGGATATATTTTAAGAGACTGACAGACAGTGTCTGGTAGTGCTCCAGTACTCCCTGTCAGAATAAACAACAGAGGACATGGAAACCATATCAACTCCTATAGAAATAACACTATGGTTATTGTGAGTAACCTAGTTTATATTCCTTTAATTCCACCTTCTAGTGAGTTTATACAAACTGTCATCTCCCACCATTCTGATAGATTTGAGACTGGCAGAAAAAATTGTTGTAATGTTAATAATTTGATTGTTATTCCATTGGTTACCTCTTTTAATTTATTTTTATTTAACTATGCAAGTCAGTTAAGAACAAATTCTTATTTTCAATGACGGCCTAGGAACAGTGGGTTAACTGCCTGTTCAGGGGCAGAACGACAGATTTGTACCTTGTCAGCTCGGGGATTCAAACTTGCAACCTTTCAGTTACTAGTCCAACACTCTAACCACTAGGCTACCCTGCCGCCCCTACACTCTAACCACTAGGCTACCCTGCCGCCCCTTTCTCACTGAAACATGGCTGTCTTCAGACTGTAATGTCGGTGTTATTGTGCATCCTGTTTCTATTGATCATCCTTGGGATGTTTCTACAGGAGTCCACCTGTGGTAGATTCAATTGATTGGACATGATTTGGAAAGGCACACACATGTCTGCGTAAGGTCCTATAGTGCATGACAGTGCATGTCAGAGCATGTCAGAGCATGCTCTGAGACAGGATTGTGCACAGGAGGCACAGATCTGGGGAAGGGTACCAAAACATTTCTGTGGCATTGAAGGTCTGCAAGAACACAGTGGCCTCCATCATTCTTAAATGGAAAAAGTTTGGAACCACCAAGACTCTTCCTAGAGCTGGCCGACCCGGCCAAACTGAGCAAGGGGCTTGGTCAGTGAGGTGACCAAGTACAAGATGGTCACTCTGACAGAGCTTCAGAGTTCCTCTGTGGAGATGGGAGAACCTTCCAGAAGGACAACCATCTATCTCTGCAGCACTACACCAATCAGGATTTTCTGGTAAAGTGGCCAGATGGAATCCACTCCTCAGTAAAAGGCACATGACAGCCCACTTGAAGTTTGCCAAAAGGCACCTAAAGAACTCTCAGACCATGAGAAACAAAATTCTCCAGTCTGATGAAACTGAGATTGAACTCTTTGACCTGAATGCCAAGCTTCACTTCTGGAGGAAACCTGGCACCATATATACGGTGAAGCATGGTGGTGGCAGCATCGTGCTGTGGGGGATGTTTTTCAGCGGCAGGGACTGGGAGACTAGTCAGAATCGAGGGAAAGACGAACAGAGCAGAATTTTCACAAATGCCTTACTATAATTCCCAAACATTATATGAATTTATGAAAAAGTGCAAAGGACCATATCTAAGTGCTTGCTTATCAGGTAATGTAAAAAGACAAACAAAAAAAGATTTTCTTCCTGGGGGTGTATATGAGCTGATATTAAGTTGCTAAAATGTTGTCAGTTCCACTTTAAGATTCCCTTGCTCAAGGCACAAGATACCATCTAGGATACTGATGCCAACAACCCTCCGGTTGCCTGTTATACTCTCTACCAGATTTGTTCTTCATTGCAGCTCACTCCTCACCAGACCTGAGATTCAAACTGTCAACCCATTGACTGCTGACTCATCTCTCTATACCTCTAGGCTACCTGCCAACTGTCTGTAACGTTCTCCTTACTAAATATTGTAGAAATTTATTTGAAAAATCACATTCAGAGAAACATTTGCAAATACCTCAGAGCTTTTCTGAAATAGATGAGCAGTTTTGCTGAGTCTGCACATTTGACAATTCTGTATGTTGCTGGTTGGTGGTGCTGTATGTTGATGGTTAGTGGTGCTGTATGTTGATGGTTAGTGGTGCTGTATGTTGCTGGTTAGTGGTGATGTATGTTGATGGTTAGTGGTGCTGTATGTTGATGGTTGGTGGTGCTGTATGTTGATGGTTAGTGGTGCTGTATGTTGATGGTTAGTGGTGCTGTATGTTGATGGTTAGTGGTGCTGGTTAGTGGTGCTGTATGTTGATGGTTAGTGGTGTGCATGTTGATGGTTATGTTGATGGTTAGTAGTGCTGTATATTGATGGTTAGTGGTGCTGTATGTTGATGGTTAGTGTTGATGTATGTTGATGGTTAGTGGTGCTGTATATTGCTGGTTAGTGGTGATGTATGTTGATGGTTAGTGGTGCTGTATGTTGATGGTTAGTGGTGCTGTATGTTGATGTTTAGTGGTGCTGTATGTTGATGCTTAGTGGTGCTGTATGTTGCTGGTTAGTGGTGATGTATGTTGCTGGTTAGTGGTGCTGTATGTTGCTGGTTTGGGGTGCTGTATGTTTCTGGTTAGGAGTGCCATATGTTACTGGTTAGTGGTGCTGTATGTTGATGGTTAGTGGTGCTGTATGTTGATGTTTAGTGGTGCTGTATGTTGATGCTTAGTGGTGCTGTATGTTGCTGGTTAGTGGTGTGGTGCTGGTTAGTGGTGCTGTATGTTGCTGGTTTGGGGTGCTGTATGTTCATATGTTATGGTTAGTGGTGCTGTATGTTGATGGTTAGTGGTGCTGTAGGTTGGTTAGTGGGTGTATGTAGCTGGTTAGCTGTATGTTGCTGGTTAGAGGTGCTGTATGTTGCTGGTTAGAGGTGCTGTATGTTGCTGGTTAGGGGGCTGTATGTTGCTGGTTAGTGGTGCTGTATGTTGATGGTTAGGGGTGCTGTATGTTGCTGGTTAGGGGTGCTGGTTAGTGGTGCTGTATGTTGATGGTTAGTGGTGCTGTATATTGATGGTTAGTGGTGCTGTATGTTGATGGTTAGTGGTGCTGTATGTTACTGGTTAGCGGTGCTGTATGTTGATGGTTAGTGGTGCTGTATGTTACTGGTTAGTGGTGCTGTATGTTGATGGTTAGTGGTGCTGTATGTTGATGGTTAGTGGTGCTGTATGTTGATGGTTGGTGGTGCTGTATGTTAGTGGTGCTGTATGTTGCTGGTTAGTGGTGCTGTATGTTGATGGTTAGTGGTGCTGTATGTTGATGGTTAGTGGTGCTGTATGGTTACTGTATGTTACTGGTTAGTGGTGCTGTATGTTGATGGTTAGTGGTGCTGTATGTTGATGGTTAGTGGTGCTGTATGTTGATGGTTAGTGGTGCTGTATGTTACTGGTTAGTGGTGTGCTGTATGTTGATGGTTAGTGGTGCTGTTATATTGATGGTTAGTGGTGCTGTATGTTGATGGTTAGTGGTGCTGTATGTTGATGTTTAGTGGTGCTGTATGTTGCTGGTTAGTTGGTTAGTGGTGCTGTATGTTGGTGCTGTATGTTGCTGGTTGTGGTTAGTGGTGGTGCTGTATGTTGCTGGTTAGTGGTGCTGTACATTTGGTTGGTGCTGTATGTTTCTGGTTAGGAGTGCTGTATGTTGATGGTTAGTGGTGCTGTATGTTGATGGTTAGTGGTGCTGTATGTTGCTGGTTAGTGGTGCTGTAATTTGATGGTTAGTGGTGTATGTTGCTGGTTATGTTGATGGTTAGTAGTGCTGTATGTTGATGGTTAGTGGTGCTGTATGTTGATGGTTAGTGGTGCTGTATGTTGCTGGTTAGTGGTGATGTATGGTTGTTGATGGTTAGTGGTGCTGTATGTTGCTGGTTAGTGGTGCTGTATGTTGATGGTTAGTGGTGCTGTATGTTGATGGTTAGTGGTGCTGTAATTTGATGGTTAGTGGTGCTGTATGTTGATGGTTGGTTATGTTGATGGTTAGTGCTGTATATTGATGGTTAGTGGTGCTGTATGTTGATGGTTAGTGTTGATGTATGTTGATGGTTAGTGGTGCTGTATAGTTGCTGGTTAGTGGTGATGTATGTTGATGGTTAGTGGTGCTGTATGTTGATGCTATGTTGCTGGTAGTGGTGTTAGTGGTATGTATGTTGCTGGTTAGTGGTGATGTATGTTGCTGGTTAGTGGTGCTGTATGTTGCTGGTTTGGGGTGCTGTATGTTTTCTGGTTATGGAGTGGTGCCATATGTTACTGGTTAGTGGTGCTGTATGTTGATGGTTAGTGGTGCTGTATGGTTGTATGTTGATGGTTAGTGGTGCTGTATGTTGATGGTTAGTGGTGCTGGTTGCTGGTTAGTGGTGCTGTATGTTCATGGTTAGTGCTGTATGTGCTGTATGTTGATGGTTAGTGGTGCTGTTGCTGGGTGGTGATGTATGTTATGTTGCTGGTTAGAGGTGCTGTATGTTGCTGGTTAGTGGTGCTGTATGTTGCTGGTTAGTGGTGCTGTATGTTGCTGGTTAGTGGTGCTGTATGTTGATGGTTAGTGGGGTGCTGGTTAGTGGTGTATGTTGCTGGTTATGTTTCTGGTTAGGGTGCTGTATGTTGCTGGTTAGTGGTGCTGATGTTGATGGTATGTTGCTGGTTAGAGGTGCTGTATGTTGCTGGTTAGAGGTGCTGTATGTTGCTGGTTAGGGGGCTGTATGTTGCTGGTTAGTGGTGCTGTATGTTGATGGTTAGGGGTGCTGTATGTTGCTGGTTAGGGGTGCTGTATGTTGCTGGTTAGTGGTGCTGTATGTTGATGGTTAGTGGTGCTGTATGTTGATGGTTAGTGGTGCTGTATGTTACTGGTTAGTGGTGCTGTATGTTGATGGTTAGCGGTGCTGTATGTTGATGGTTAGTGGTGCTGTATGTTACTGGTTAGTGGTGCTGTATGTTGATGGTTAGTGGTGCTGTATATTGATGGTTAGTGGTGCTGTATGTTGATGGTTGGTGGTGCTGTATGTTGATGTTTAGTGGTGCTGTATGTTGCTGGTTAGTGGTGCTGTATGTTGCTGGTTAGTGGTGCTGTAGGTTGCTGGTTAGTGGTGCTGTATGTTTCTGGTTAGGAGTGCCGTATGTTACTGGTTAGTGGTGCTGTATGTTGCTGGTTAGTGGTGCTGTAATTTGATGGTTAGTGGTGCTGCATGTTGATGGTTAGTAGTGCTGTATGTTGATGGTTAGTGGTGCTGTATGTTTCTGGTTAGTGGTGATGTATGTTGATGGTTAGTGGTGCTGTATATTGCTGGTTAGTGGTGCTGTATGTTGATGGTTAGTGGTGCTGTATGTTGATGGTTAGTGGTGCTGTATGTTGATGGTTAGTGGTGCTGTATGTTGATGTTTAGTGGTGCTGTATGTTGATGCTTAGTGGTGCTGTATGTTGCTGGTTAGTGGTGCTGTATGTTTCTGGTTAGTGGTGCTGTATGTTGCTGGTTAGTGGTGCTGTATGTTGCTGGTTTGGGGTGCTGTATGTTTCTGGTTAGGAGTGCCATATGTTACTGGTTAGTGTTGCTGTATGTTGATGGTTAGTGGTGCTGTATGTTAATGGTTCGTGGTGCTGTACTTTGCTGGTTAGCGGTGCTGTATGTTGCTGGTTAGTGGTGCTGTACATTGCTGGTTAGCGGTGCTGTATGTTTCTGGTTAGGAGTGCTGTATGTTGATGGTTAGTGGTGCTGTATGTTGATGGTTAGTGGTGCTGTATGTTGCTGGTTAGTGGTGCTGTATGTTGATGGTTAGGGGTGCTGTATGTAGCTGGTTAGTGGTGCTGTATGTTGCTGGTTAGCGGTGCTGTATGTTTCTGGTTAGTGGTGCTGTACGTAGCTGGTTAGCGGTGCTGTATGTTGATGGTTAGGGGTGCTGTTACTGGTTGTTGATGGTTAGGGGTGCTGTATGTTACTGGTTAGGGGTGAGTATGTTGCTGGTTAGAGGTGCTGTATGTTGCTGGTTAGGGGTGCTGTATGTTGCTGGTTAGTGGTGCTGTATGTTGATGGTTAGTGGTGCTGTATGTTGATGGTTAGCGGTGCTGTATGTTGATGGTTAGAGGTGCTGTATGTTGATGGTTAGTGGTGCTGTATGTTGATGGTTAGTGGTGCTGTATGTTGATGGTTAGTGGTGCTGTATGTTGATGGTTAGTGGTGCTGTATGTTGATGGTTAGTGGTGCTGTATGTTGATGGTTAGTGGTGCTGTATGTTGATGGTTAGTGGTGCTGTATGTTGATGGTTAGTGGTGCTGTATGTTGATGGTTAGTGGTGCTGTATGTTGATGGTTAGTGGTGCTATATGTTGATGGTTAGTGGTGCTGTACGTTGCTGGTTAGTGGTGCTGTACATTGATGGTTAGTGGTGCTGTATGTTGATGGTTAGTGGTGCTGTATGTTGATGGTTAGTGGTGCTGTATGTTGATGGTTAGTGGTGCTGTTTGTTGATGGTTAGTGGTGCTGTATGTTGCTGGTTAGTGGTGCTGTATGTTGATGGTTAGTGGTGCTGTATGTTGATGGTTAGTGGTGCTGTATGTTGATGGTTAGTGGTGCTGTTTGTTGATGGTTAGTGGTGCTGTATGTTGCTGGTTTGGGGTGCTGTATGTTGATGGTTAGTGGTGCTGTATGTTGATGGTTCGTGGTGCTGTATGTTGATGGTTAGTGGTGCTGTATGTTGCTGGTTAGTGGTGATGTATGTTGATGGTTAGTGGTGCTGTATGTTGCTGGTTAGTGGTGCTGTATGTTGATGGTTAGTGGTGCTGTATGTTGATGGTTAGTGGTGCTGTATGTTGATGGTTAGTGGTGCTGTATGTTGATGTTTAGTGGTGCTGTATGTTGATGCTTAGTGGTGTTGAATGTTGCTGGTTAGTGGTGCTGTATGTTGCTGGTTAGTGGTGCTGTATGTTGCTGGTTTGGGGTGCTGTATGTTTCTGGTTAGGAGTGCCATATGTTACTGGTTAGTGGTGCTGTACATTGCTGGTTAGGAGTGCTGTATGTTGATGGTTAGTGGTGCTGTATGTTGATGGTTAGTGGTGCTGTATGTTGCTGGTTAGTGGTGCTGTATGTTGATGGTTAGGGGTGCTGTATGTAGCTGGTTAGCGGTGCTGTATGTTGCTGGTTAGCGGTGCTGTATGTTGCTGGTTAGTGGTGCTGTATGTAGCTGGTTAGCGGTGCTGTATGTTGATGGTTA
Organism: Oncorhynchus masou masou; assembly: GCF_036934945.1. Lineage (NCBI taxonomy): Eukaryota > Metazoa > Chordata > Actinopteri > Salmoniformes > Salmonidae > Oncorhynchus > Oncorhynchus masou. Next base: position 93,128,439 of record NC_088242.1, read on the forward strand.
GGGGTGCTGTATGTTACTGGGTAGGGGTGAGTATGTTGCTGGTTAGAGGTGCTGTATGTTGCTGGTTAGAGGTGCTGTATGTTGCTGGTTAGCGGTGCTGTATGTTGATGGTTAGTGGTGCTGTATGTTGCTGGTCAGCGGTGCTGTACATTGCTGGTTAGCGGTGCTGTATGTTGCTGGTTAGCGGTGCTGTATGTTGCTGGTTAGTGGTGCTGTACGTTGCTGGTTAGCGGTGCTGTATGTTGCTGGTTAGTGGTACTGTACGTTGCTGGTTAGCGGTGCTGTACGTTGCTGGTTAGTGGTGGTTTGCCGGAGGTTCAAGGGGAAACATTGAAAGCATGTTTTGTACTCTGATTAATTATTTGATAAAACAATTTTATTCTTATCTAACAACCTTATCTAACTATTCCCAAGTGTAGCTTTCAAAGTATTTGGATGAGTTTGAAAGAGCATACACACTACGCTCATTGTTATACACAGCATAAAATTGGTAGACCGCCCAGTTTTAGTCCAATGACACATGGCAGACACTACTCTCTGAAAGAGGTGTTTCCCAGATGTGGTGGGAGATGGAATGGCGTATGTACTGTAAACCCTATTGTTGATCTGGCAGTTTAGAACAAATAATCAGGATTAGAGAGATGTGGAGGGAGATAGAATTGAGTATGTAAGCCCTATTGTTGATCTCACTGTTTCAATAATCAGGATTAGAGAGATGGGCAGAAGGTGGGACAGAATTTCTATCAGATTTCTGCCCGACAATTATGTTTGAGCCAACCGATGAGATTACTCAGACAGTAGCCAATGGTGTACACTGGGTCAAAATAAAGAACAGGATGACGTTATCACATCTATAAAACACCAATATATTAAATCCCCAACATTGTCTCGTCGGCATATCACCACAACCCTGGTTTATTTATGAAAATTATAATCTCGTTTACATAGGCATAATAACAACCAGGTACATTCAAATGATAATGCCCTCGAAGCCGGTGTTTGGATGATATATTGGTAAGGGTGTTTTTGTTTCAGGACGGCAAACACCAGCTTCGAGGACATTATCACATTTATACAACGGTTTAGCAACATATTCAAATAAGGATTGACATATCTTCATTAAAAACTGTATTTTCATGAAATTATTCATTCTATTTCATCCTTCCACGAGATATAGTCTCGACACATCTAGGGTTGCAGCCCAAGCCGGTTGGTCGTTCATTCGATCAGTTAGGTTTCCAGAGACGCAACCCAGTCGTGATGTATTTTTATTCTATATCTATGGACGTGACCTGGTCGTTCGTTCTAAATGTACCGTTGCCATGCTGGCTGGCAATGCTCTTATCACCTTGCTTGCTAGCTAGCCAGCCAACTTTGGCTAACACAGTCACGACAACCAGTGCAGCCAGAATAACAGAGAAGTAGCTTTGTTTGCGTTTGTTTACGCTATTTTCCAGTGACATTTATTTGGATACATCCATAACAGTGAGCTAATGATGTGCGATTTCTCCGGGCATAGAACATTTGCTCTCTCGCCCGGACACTGTTCCGAGGAGCTAGCCAACTACACAGCAGACACAATCACCTCCAACGGATGCTGGAAAGACAGTAAAGTAGCTGCATTTCGTTTCGTTTGACCTGTTTGAACATTGCTCTGTATATACAGTGTGCATGCAAATTTTGGTGATTCATGATTTCCACTGGCTGAGAAAAGCTGCCTGCCTGACTCATCCCGACACGTTCATTACTAGGGGACATCTGGAGATTGAATTTCAATATTGAAACAATGTTGCAAATTTTGGAGAGACATTAAGCAAAGTTTATATAAATCTACGCTGATGAAAAACAAACGCTAGTCTAAAAGAAATGGGAGATAATGTCCAGGTTTTATTTTTTAAAGAGGACATCAAGTTTATAAATTGCCTGGTTGGGCTAATGAGATAGTGGACTGCGCAGTGAGATGGAACAGTAAATTGGCATTTCAACATCATAGCCCTAGCCAGTGGCTGTGGAATAGACACCGGCTGGAAAACGGTTTAAACCAATTAGCATCCAGGATTAGAACCACCCATTGTATAAAGACATAATAACAACCAGGTACATAGACATAATAACAACCAGGTACATAGACATAATAACAACCAGGTACATAGACATAATAACAACCAGGTACATAGACATAATAACAACCAGGCACATAGACATAATAACAACCAGGTACATAGACATAATAACAACCAGGTACATAGACATAATAACAACCAGGTACATAGACATAATAACAACCAGGTACATAGACATAATAACAACCAGGCACATAGACATAATAACAACCAGGTACATAGACATAATAACAACCAGGTACATAGACATAATAACAACCAGGTACATAGACATAATAACAACCAGGTACATAGACATAATAACAACCAGGTACATAGACATAATAACAACCAGGTACATAGACATAATAACAACCAGGTACATAGACATAATAACAACCAGGTACATAGACATAATAACAACCAGGTACATAGACATAATAACAACCAGGTACATAGACATAATAACAACCAGGTACATAGACATAATAACAACCAGGTACATAGACATAATAACAACCAGGTACGGTATACGAGGGAGCAGAGAGCCAAATGAAGAAAAAAACAATGAGAAATGAGAAGGGAGATGGGGCTTCTTTGTGTGCTCGCCCGTTGTAATAAGCCAATGCATTCACACAACTCTGAGTGAGTGGTCGCATTGATTTGCTGTGATATCAATTTAAAGGGAAGGTAGACGATAGCTCTGACTAGAAAACCCATTGAACGGTCCCGCGCTGCTGCAGTAACTTGAAAAAGCAGAGCAATCATTGTAATCTTTTTAAGATTCTGAGCTACAGAATGCCAACAGCACAAGAAAATGATTTATTGAAAGTCTCAAGACACTGTTCAGAGGTCACATCCATTCTATGAATGGTTAAAGGAAAATACAGCCGGTATGATGCAAAGCGATGCATCTTCTGGTGCAAAATGCATCATACCGGCTGTATTTCCATATTTTGAAAGTGTTAGATTTTGAAAACGTAATTGCTGACACGCAAAACACTTTTGTATATCAACAATGGACTAATGAAACAAATACCAAAATATCATTTTTTGGGGGGTGTAATTTTCCTTTAACAATTCATAGAGTTGAAGTGACCTCTTGATAGAGTCTTGAGACTTACAATAAAACAAATCCTGGCCTATTGAACTTTATATCTAGTTAGAAGGCTGTGAGGCACAGTGTCCAACTGAATATGTGTCCAAGACTTGGCTGTCAAGCTAACCGTTATAAAAATACACTCATCCACATCCTTCCATGACAGAAATGTATTCCACATGAAGATAACGTACAGACAGATCAGTAAGTGCTGGTTATGTTTACGGTACAGTATGCTGTAGTGTGCAGTTCGCTTCTTCTTAACAAAGGAATAAACAGCATAGACTTGAAATTGGCTTCAAGGAGAAAGGTGTCGTCACTGTCAAGATAAATGCTCCCTTTACACAAGCAGAGTGATGCAGTTGAGAGCCCCATCACTGACAGATGAAGTGTCCGGTTTGCATCGACTGAACATTTGCAGATAAAACAACAAGGAAAATGTATTATCAAGTATTTTGCTTACTTGCTATGATCTAAAAGCAAAGCCAGAGACAAATGTTTTCCAGACATAAGACGGGACACTTAGGAAGTTTCAGTTAACCAAAATGAAATCAGCCGTCATTGTAAATGTTTGATTATTTGTCCAATTTATGGGGCTGTGTTATTGGAAACAAAGATCAGATTTTTAAAATCGGGGAGAAAAAAATCTCTCCAGTACTGACACACCTACCCCCTCTTTCATGCACACGGATGTGAAGCGTATACACATGCGAGCACACACACACACACACACACACACACACACACACACACACACACACACACACACACACACACACACACACACACACACACACACACAGAGACAGACACACACACACACACACAGACAGACACACACACAGACACACACACAGGGACACACACACACACACACACACACACACACACACACACACACACACACACACACACACACACACACAGACAGAGACAGACACACACACACAGACAGACACACACACAGGGCCAGACACACCCACACACACACACACAGACACACACACAGACACACACAAAGGGACAGACACACAGGGGCAGACACACACACACACACAGACACACACACACACACACACACACATACACACACACAGACAGAGACACAGAGACAGACACACACACACACAGACAGACAGACAGACAGACAGACAGACAGACAGACAGACACAGACAGACAGACAGACAGACAGACAGACAGACAGACAGACAGACAGACAGACAGACAGACAGACAGACAGACAGACAGACACACACACACACAGACAGACAGACAGACAAACACACACACACACAGACAGACAGACAAACACAGAGACAGACACACACAGAGACAGACAGACACACACACACAGACAGACACATACACACAGAGACAGACACACACACACAGAGACAGACACACACACACAGAGACAGACGTGTACAGTAAATGGAGGCCAGAAAAACATTAATCAGATATTCAAAGGATGCTCAATACAGAAAAATGACGGTCATTATTGCAGCTTGGATTCACACTCTCCATTCGTAGTATATTACAGTTCTGGAAAGGTGTTCTATCTAATCAAATAGATTCAAATGTATATATAATTAAATGTTACAATACATTGTTTGACAGTTTTTAATAAGCTCAGCCTGGAGAGGCCTTTGGTACATAAACAAGTTTATAAAAGTGGTTGTTTGGATCCTAGATGGTGATTGGACAAGCAGCGTTCCAAGCTGTGCTGTATTGGCCGTCACTGGCACACTATGCCTGCTAACAGTTCCCTCTGAAAATGATCACTGCACCTCCATAGGAATGTCATGTTCATGTTGCTGTCCAAATCATCTGTTGTATTTATCTCAACTCGCTCATTATTTCCCCTGGCTTCCAGCCTAGCATTTAGTTTGGTACAGCAGGGGTTAATATAAGCCTTGCAGTCTCCTCTCTGACCTCGGAAACAATGTTCAATTTTGAATTTCGAACAAAGCCATTTACCTGTGGCTGTATTCATGATACAACACTACCTCGCGTACCTTATTGCTTAAATAAGTGTTGTGTAATGAATTGGTTGTATAATGAATTTAATCAGTGGAGGCTCCTCAGAGAGGGGAGGGTAAGACCATCCTCCTCAGTGAATTTCATAGAAATATTGAAACAATTTAAAAAAGTATCCTTTTTAGTTAAAACTATATTAAATATATTCACATGTCATTAAATAATTGATTAAAACACACTGTTTTGCAAGAAGGTCTACAGTAGCCTCAACAGCACTCTGTAGGATAACACCATGATGAAGCCGGAGGACAGCTAGCTTCTGTCCTCCTCTTGGTACATTGACTTCAATACGACCTAGGAGGCTCATGGTTCTCACCACAGACTTACACAGTAATTATGACAACTTCCGGAGGACGCCCTCCAACCTATCAGAACTCTTGCAGTATGATCTGTTGTCGACCCAATAAAAGGATCAGAAAATGAATATAGTACTAAAAACACAAGCGACAGCTATGTAGCACTGCAGTGCATAAAATGTGGTGAGTAGTTGACTCAAAAAGTGAGATAGACAATAGTTTAACAGTTTTGAACAAATTAATTTCTTCAAAAATGAAGGAGAAGCAAGAGAGAGAGCACCTGACTCTAACAGAGAGGGATGCTACGTTAGCTAGCTGGCTATGGCTATCAAACACTAGAACTCTTCCAAGTCATGGTAAGCTTTTGGTTTGATTAATGTTTTGTCACTGGGGCCCGTCGGTTTAACTGCTAAACAGCTTGCTGTACACTGCACTGCATGATTATAGCGGGTTTATTAAACTTCTTATGGCTGGGGGCAGTATTGAGTAGCTTGGATGAATAAGGTTCCCAGAGTAAACTACCTGCTACTCAAGCCCAGAAGCTACAATATGCATATTATTAGTAGATTTGGATAGAAAACACTCTGAAGTTTCTAAAACTGTTTGAATGATGTATGTGAGTATAACTGAACTCATATGGCAGGCAAAAACCTGAGAAAAGAAATCCAACCAGGAAGTGGGAAATCTGAGGTTTGTAGGTTTGCCTATCCAATATACAGTGTCTATGGGGTTATATTGCACTTCCTAAGGCTTCCACTAGATGTCAACAGTCTTTAGAACCTTGTTTGATGCTTCTACTTTGGAGGATGAGGGAATGAGAGATGATTGAGTCAGGGGTCTGGCAGAGAGCCACGAGCTCACTCAGGCGCGTCCCCGTGAGAGGTAGCTGCGTTCCTTTTCGTTTCTAAAGACAAAGGAATTATGCGGTTCAAACATTATTGAAGATTTATGTTAAAAACATCCTAAAGATTGATTCTATACATCGTTTGACATGTTTCTACGAACTGTAGTGGAATTTTTTGACTTTTTGTCTGGCCTACGCGTCATGAATTTGGATTTTTGAACTAAACGTGCGAACAAAAAGGAGGTATTTGAACATAAATGATGGACTTTATCAAACAAAACAAACATTTACTGTGGAACTGGGATTCCTGGGAGTGCATTCTGATGAAGATCATCAAAGGTACGTGAATATTTAGAATGCTATTTCTGACTTCTGTTGACTCCACAACATGGCGGGTACCTGTATGGCTTGCTTTTGTGTCTGAGCCCCGTACTCAGATTATTGCATGGTGTGCTTTTTCCGTAAAGTTTAAAAAAAATCTGTCACAGCGGTTGCATTAAGGAGAAGTTTATCTAAAGTTCCATGTAAAACACATGTATCTTTTATCAATGTTTATTATGAGTATTTCTGTAAATTGATGTGGCTCTCTGCAAAATCACCGGATGTTTTGTAGGCAAAACATTACTGAACATAACGCGCCAATGTAAACTAAGATTTTTGGATAGAAATATGAACTTTATCGAACAAAACATACATGTATTGTGTGACATGAAGTCCTATGAGTGTCATCTGATGAAGATCATCAAAGGTTAGTGATTCATTTTATCTCTATTTCTGCTTTTAGTGACTCCTCTCTTTGGCTGAAAAAATTGCTGTTTTTCTGTGACTAGGTACTGACCTAACATAATAAGATGGTGTGCTTTCGTCATATAGCTTTTTGAAATTGGACACTGTGGAGGGATTAACAACAGGTTTATCTTTAAAAGGGTGTAAAATACTTGTATGTGTAAAATACTTGTATTTTAATTATGAGATTTCTGTTGTTTGAATTTGGCGCCCTGGACTTTCACTGACTGTTGTCAAGTCGATCCCGTTAACGGGTTCTCAGCCGTAAGAAGTTAACGTGTTAGTTCTAATAGATAGCTATGTTATCTATGACGTATTAGTTAATACAGTGTCATCGATTTAGGCTGTGTGTAGCGGTTAGCGGTTATGGTATGAAGGTTTGGATTGGAAGTTTTTTTGTTGCCTGGTCACAGACAGCTGTTGTAATGTGCACTGAAGTCCACAAGCAAAGGGAAATGGTGAGAGGAGAAGAGCGCATAGATGCGAGGAGAAATTATAGAACGAGTAAATGATCATACTGTTTGTATGTGGCTGCTATGGAAGTGAACTGTGCGGTGATCAGGGGTATATTCATTCCACCAATTCTGTTGAAAAACGTTTCTTAAATGGAAGTAAATGGAACGAAACGGGCACTATATTTAATATAGTTCTGAATTTGTCCAATAGAAACCCTTGATTGCAACTGTTGGACTAATGACTACACCTTAGATCATCAGCTAGGCGCAGGCAATAGTGTGTAAGGCATTATTGAATGTGTCACTGTCTGTCATCTTGATTAAAATATATATATATATATATCGACCTGTGCACCTACGTTGTACACTTTAATTTGTAGGCTTGGTTGCAACCTCATGATGGGTATAGGGAAAATGTTAGTATCATGTAGTAGCCTAAATCTATCGATGTTACATTGAGCTGGGTGAATGGAATATGAATGACAGTCATCCAAATATGCTTTAATAGAAATAAGGCCATGCTCATTCATTTTTTCATCTCCATCATCTTAAATGGCACCGACCACCACTGATTTGAATCCATGAATCAATTATTTATCTAATCAACAAAATCTCGACAAGTCATCAATCTTAGTACAGCTTGTCTTCAAGAGGTTTTATATTGTGATTTGTCATTTTACTGACAAAAATATGACCATGAAAGGGATGAGACATAGACAGGGTCTGGTAACAGTATGACATTCATTCATTCAACGTGTACTTTTGATTACTTTTATGATATGTTTATTTATTTGAGCACTCTTATAGATATCATGACAACTGGTAACCGGTTTCACTGTTTCAAACTCACTGAATTGTATGAGGGCAGAGCTCTCTTGAGGTCAAATGAACTTTTATCATATGTCGAGCATTTGAATGATAATACTTTTGATTGTGGATCATATAAATGTCATAAATAAACTATTCAACTTGAGCAAAGAATATCTTCCCAAAGAATTTGACATCAGATTCCTATATCTCCCATGCCATTGTTTCCAGTCACGTCGACATAGTTGGAACGCTTATTTGACTTTTTGTGGGCGCAATTATGTTTACATGCAGGAACATGGGCTACTCTGGGGACAGAATTTTATCTCAATGGAAACCAAGCTGTCGAGACAAAGGTGGTCGTCAAGGTTAAACTATAGGCACCGCAAGTGCCCTATATCAAGGCTGCGCTCTACATTATTCAATAAAACGCACATGAAACATAAAAGAGGTTCAAATGTACGTCCCGGAAGTCAATTATTGCCAACGTGACACTGACTATGAATTGTTTCTTGTTTATTTAAATAGCGCTGCATTTTCTAAAGCAGCAGTTGAAGTGATCATATCATTATCGGAGAGCGCGAGTCACTACAGTCTGTGATGGGACAAAATAAACAGACCCTGTCGCGTTGCTATAAAACATAGGGCCTACGGGCAATTGACAGTTATTTTTACAGTCACGACACCACAGTGGTCATCGTCTAATTGTCTCCTAGTATTCCATTATTAGGCTACCTCATATTCCCTATGTAGAAACGTCATTGGCATGAACTAGGCTACATGATTAATCACCTTCTACAGAGTTGACATGTAAGCTATTCAACAATACCCTCATACACACATAGAATGCATTTATATTTCAAAAGAACAAAACATCTTACCTGCAAATGACCCTGGTACATATTGAGCTTGAAGTCAATTCCTGATTCTGCGACGATGGATTTTTAAGCTACTTTAAGGCTCGCAATACAGATACAGTAAGCGACACTGGGAGTGTCCATACGTACGAAGAGTTCTGTAACAAGAGGCAGAATGTTTCAATTCGCTCAGAAGTGCAGGCTCCAATTGAGTCTTTTAATGTTACGCAAAGGAAAGGAGCTGTCCTCGCTTAAGGTGCTGAAACGTAAGTGTTTTTGTCATGGTTTTTTTGCCGGTTTTTGAAAGGTAGCCAGGCGACAGCACGGGAGAGATAAGTGCACTACCAGAACCCACTTCAATGCGAGGCGCCCAGAAATCTTCACGGCGCTGCCAAAAGCTTCTGGGTCCTCGGCTTCGGATGGACAACAATTCAGTTAGTCAAGTAAAATCTCCCGTGTTATGTCTTCATTGTGCACACTACCGCTCTCCGCCTCTCGACCGTGGCTTAATAATTGTTTTGACGCTTCTTATAGTGCACTCCTCTCTCCTGCTTACCAACCTTCCTCATCTGGGCGCCGCTGGAGCCGCCTCCTGGATTCACGTGCTCTGAAGTAGAAGCAAGTTGAAATTGGGGGCAATTCTGACATTTGGAGCTTGTTTCAGGCGGTGTGCTGCAGGTATTACTATTACTATATTCTGTAGGTATAGGCTAGAGTATGTTTTGGCGCCTACCTATCTATATTTTCAGGTTTATATGAAGCCTTATAATAACTGTTTGCCATCTTGCTGTAGCTGGAAACCAATGAATGCACTGTAATTGGCCTAAACGAACTGGTTGCGTGTGCCCTGAGTCTATACTATAATTCCACCTCCTTGTCACGTCATGCCAAACCGTTGGTTAATAATTTATATATATATATTTTGGGCCGACATTATTCTGCTATACTGTACATTGTCCAATTAGTTCTAGTATGAAGGATTACATAACACGATGCATGCAAATCGGATGATTCCCTTCAAGGTAATCTTGATGATGTAAACTACAGAGTGGAATAAGGCATGCTAGTGCACCGTGATGTTTATCTCTTGGCCAATTACGAAGTAAGGCAGGATGCTTATTTAACGAGACTTGTAGTGATAATGGGGAATCAGTAGCTTAATTACAGTGCAGCACATGGAGTAACAATAATATAATCAACATGAAACAAGAACAACATATGTTTGCAAGAAATTGTAGTGAATTGTTTGACCAATTATAATTGTTGTAGAGTAACAGTGAATGATACCAAAATCTCCGCGTCGTTCGGGTTTGGCCGGGGTAGACCGTCATTGTAAATACGAATTTGTTCTTAACTGACTTGCCTAGTTAAATAAAGGTTAAATAAAAAATATTTAAAACTTTTTTTTAAAATATGCCACATATGTAATGTAATTGATATCAGCTACTCTGCTATATGATCACGTGTAAATATCTTTCTCCATAATATACTACATGAGACAGCATAACATCAATAACGCATTCCTTGCAAATTAACACTTGTTACGCGAAGCTGTAAAAACACAATTATGTTGTCAGATGTGGGATCTGTTAATTTAATTTAATGTATTAACAGGGTTTGCCAATATTCTTTAAATATTGTCACAACCCAAATCTCTCGTGGACAGAGCTAACTAAACATAATTGTTGCTGTAGAATATGTTGGGGATTACTCTGATGTTCGGGATAAGAGCAGGGGTTGTTGAGGTGTTTAGGTTTTTAGTCACTGGTTATTTGGACAAATCATGATTGTGTTAGCGTCTTTAAAATTTCGAAATGGGAGGGGACATTCGGCCCAATACGTGACCCTATCTTGGAAAGATAAATGGTGCTCATGGACCAAGCCGCTCATGGACCAGAAACCAGCCGCCTTGGACCAGAACCAAGCTGCCATGGACCGGAACCCAGACACTAGAACCAGAACCCAGCCACCACGGACCAGAACACATCTGACATGGACCAGAACCCAGCCACCATCCACCATAGACCAGAACCCAGAGGCCATGGACCAGAGCTCATCTGACATGGACCAGAACACAGCCACCAGGCACCATAGACAAGAACCCAGAACCCAGCCACCATGGACCAGAACCCAGCCGCCATGGACCAGAACACAGCCGCCATGGACCAGAACCCAGCCGCAATGTGCCAGAACCCAGCCACCATGGACCAGAACCAAGCCACCATGGATCAGAACCAAGCCACCATGGACCAGAACCCAGCCACCATGGATCAGAACCAAGCCACCATGAACCAGAACCCAGCCACCATGGACCAGAACCAAGCCACCATGGATCAGAACCAAGCCACCATGGATCAGAACCCAGCCACCGTGGATCATGCAGGGAAAATCAAATGATTACACCTGCTCTGTGTTGCTTGCTTGGAATTGATTAAATAAATTCACTAATGTATTCTTTCATATTCCCTCGTGTGTATTTTTATCAATCAATATTGATAGCGCATTAATGTTGGCGTGATCCTAGGGTAGCGAACAGGTACATGCTGGTGTCTGATTCTATTTCAAGGCCCCATTGGGCCATGGTCCCGCATTCCCCCATCTCCCTGTTCTGACAGGCAGTGTGGCTAACTAATCATTAAGGGCAAATAAGTGGAATTGTTGTTGTGTACTGTGGGCCAAACAGTCAGTGCAGTGTGATTTGAAAAACAAATTAATAGAATGAATTGGAGATAATATTTATGTGGAGTGACCATCAGAGCTGAAAATATGAGCTGCTAGAAGCTATTCTTGCATAAGGCTGAAAATGATTGGGCAAACTTCTTGGACATAAGTGATGCAAATGTGGATTGGGTTGATTGCTCAGTCTGCATGTATTCCAAGGTCTTACTGATATTTATGCTGCAGTAGTTTATGTTTCGGGGGGGCTAGGGTTAGTCTGTTATATCTGGACTATTTCTCCTGTCTTATCCAGTGTCCTGTGTGAATTTAAGTACGCTCCCTCTTATTCTCTCACTCTTTCTCTCTAATTCTCTTTTTCTCTCGGAGGACCTGAGCCCTAGGACCATGCCTCAGGACTACCTGGCCTGATGACTCCTTGCTGTCCCCAGTCCACCTGGTCGTGCTGATGCTCCAGTTTCAGCTGTTCTGCTTGCGGCTATGGAACCCTGACCTGTTCACCGGACGTGCTACAGTACCTTTGGTCCTGACCTGCTGTTTTCGACACTCTCTCTCTCTCTACGGCACCTGCTGTCTCTAACTCTGAATGATTGGCTATGAAAAGCCAACTGAAAGTTCATCTCAAAGGCCATGGATAGTCAAGGTGGGACATTTACTCCTGAGGTGCAGACCTGTTGCACCCTCTACAACCGCTGTGATTATTTTTGAACGTTCTACGAACGTTTGAACATCTTGGACATGTACTGTTATAATCTCCAACTGGCAAAGCCAGAAGAGGACTGGCCAACCCGTTCCTGCTTTTCTGGGGAGTTTTTCCTAGCCGCCATGCATCTACATCTGCATTGCTTGCTGTTTGGGGTTTTAGGCTGGGTTTATGTATAGCACTTTGTGACATCGGCTGATGTAAAAAGGGCTTTATAAATACATTTTATTGAAGTTTGATTGATATACATATCTTGCATTTGAGGAGGATTTATTTCAGGTTGATTCATTTATCTCAGTTTGATTAATTTACCTCAGTTTGATTCATTTATCTCAGTTTGATTAATTTACCTCAGTTTGATTCATTTACCTCAGTTTGATTCATTTACCTCAGTTTGATTCATTTATCTCAGTTTGATTCATTTACCTCAGTTTGATTCATTTACCTCAGTTTGATTCATTTACCTCAGTTTGATTCATTGATTTCATTAAGAATCAGCTCAAAAGGCTACCTCACTTTTGAAATAGGTGTGTGTTACTCAAATGTCTTGCGTAACTTTCCCATAATTGTTTTTGTATCTATGTGTGATTTAGGGGAAAAGTTCTAGTTTGTCAATTAATCAAACTGAAGTAAATACATCAGTTATCTCATAGAAATCACCCCTTAACGAGTCATCTCATTACAAGGTAGAAACACAGCTGTGTCAAGGTGATTTAACGTTAGGTAGGCAGCAGCAAGATGATAGTGCATGAAAGGATTCTTGTCTCTATCAATTACTATGTTGACTCAATTCATCACTTACCCGAAGCGCTCTGAGCTGAATAATCCACCTATCAAAGACCACATCAGACTCTGCATTCATTAAACATCATGGTTTTTGATGCTGGACTCAGGAAGTGCTCGCCTATTGTTGTGATGTCCTGTAGGTCACAGGATCCATTGCTGCTTCAATACACACCATATGGCAAATATAACACCGGTGACATCATAGCGTACCATAATTCATTTACAGTGCATTTGGGAAAGTATTCAGACCCCTTCCCCTTTTCCACATTTTGTTACAGCATTTTTCTAAAATGTATTAATTAATTCATTTTTCCTCATCAATCTACACACAATACCCCATAATGACAAAGCAAAAATATGTTTTTGGACATTTTTGCAAATTTATTAAAAACAAAAAACAGAAATACCTTATTTACACCTTTTGCTATGAGACTGGACATGATTTGGAAAGGCACACACCTGTCTATAAAAGGTCCCACAGTTGACAGTGCATATCAGAGCAGAAATCAAGCCATGAGGTCGAAGGAATTGTCCATAGAGCTCTGAGAGAGGATTGTGCCGAGGCACAGATTTGGGGAAGGGTACCAAAAAATGTCTGCTGCATTGAAGGTCCCCAAAAACACAGTGACCTCCATCATTCTTAAATGGAAGAAGTTTGGCACCACCATGATTCTTCCTAGATCTGGCTGCCCAGCCAAACGAGATCATCTGGGAAAATGGCCTTTGTTAGGAAGGTGACCGAGAACACGATGGTCACTCTGACAGAGCCCCAGAGTTCCTCTGTGGAGATGGGAGAACCTTCCAGAAGGACAACCATCTCTTCAGCACTTCAACAATCAGGCCTTTATGGTAGTGTGGCCAGACGGGAGCCACTTCTCAGTAAAGGCATATGACAGCCTGCTTGGAGTTTGTCAAAAGGCACCTAAGGGACTCTCAGACCATGAGAAACCAGATTCTCTGGTCTGATGAAGCAAAGATTGAACTTTTTGGCCTGAATGCCAGCGTCACCTCTGAAGGAAACCTGGCACCATCCCTACAGTGAAGCATGGTGGTGGCAATATCATGCTGTGGGGATGTTTTTCAGCGGCAGGGACTGGGAGAGTAGTCAGGCTTGAGGGAAAGATGAACGGAGCAAAGTACAGAGAGATCCTTGATGAAAACCTGCTCTCCAGAGCACTCAAGACCTCAGACTGGGGCAAAGGTTCACCTTCCAACAGGACAATGACCCTAAGCACACAGCCAGGACAACGCAGGAGTGGCTTCGGGACAAGTTTCTGAATGTCCTTGAGTGGCCCAGCCAGAGCCCGGACTTGAACCCAATTTAACATCTCTGGAGAAACCTGAAAATAGCTGTGCAGCGACGCTCCCCCATCCAACCTGACAGAGCTTGAGAGGATCTGCGGAGAAGAATGGGAGAAACTCCCCAAATACAGGTGTGCCTAGCTTGTAGCGTCATAAATCAAATCAAATCAAATGTATTTATATAGCCCTTCATACATCAGCTGATATCTCAAAGTGCTGTACAGAAACCCAGCCTAAAACCCCAAACAGCAAGCAATGCAGGTGTAGAAGCACGGTGGCTAGGAAAAACTCCCTAGAAAGGCCAAAACCTAGGAAGAAACCTAGAGAGGAACCAGGCTATGTGGGGTGGCCAGTCCTCTTCTGGCTGTGCCGGGTGGAGATTATAACAGAACATAGCCAAGATGTTCAAATGTTCATAAATGACCAGCATGGTCGAATAATAATAAGGCAGAACAGTTGAAACTGGAGCAGCAGCACGGCCAGGTGGACTGGGGACAGCAAGGAGTCATCATGTCAGGTAGTCCTGGGGCATGGTCCTAGGGCTCAGGTCCTCCGAGAGAGAAAGAAAGAGAGAAGGAGAGAATTAGAGAACGCACACTTAGATTCACACAGGACACCGAATAGGACAGGAGAAGTACTCCAGATATAACAAACTGACCCTAGCCCCCCGACACATAAACTACTGCAGCATAAATACTGGAGGCTAAGACAGGAGGGGTCAGGAGACACTGTGGCCCCATCCGAGGACACCCCCGGACAGGGCCAAACAGGAAGGATATAACCCCACCCACTTTGCCAAAGCACAGCCCCCACACCACTAGAGGGATATCTTCAACCACCAACTTACCATCCTGAGAGAAGGCTGAGTATAGCCCACAAAGATCTCCGCCATGGCACAACCCAAGGGGGGCGCCAACCCAGACAGGTTGACCACATCAGTGAATTAACCCACTCAGGTGACGCACCCCTTCCAGGGACCCAAGAAGGCCTAGATGCTGTAATTGCTGCTAAAGGTGCTTCAACAAAGTCCTGAGTAATGGGTCTGAAGAGTTATGTAAATGTGATATTTCAGTTTTTTATTTGTAATAAATGTGCTAACATTTCTAAAACCCTGTTTTTACTTTGGGGTATTGTGATGTCATTATGGGGTATTGTGATGTAATTATGGGGTATTGTGTGTAGATTGATGAGGGGAAAAAACAATTTAATCCATTTTAAAATAAGGCTGTAAACGTAACAAAATGTAGGAAAAGTCAACGGCTCTAAATGCTTTCCGAATGCACTCTATTACATGTCATTCAACATAATTGGATCACGGGTGGCCATTTACAGAAATAGCTACCAAGGATTAGGATGTAACATCTAATAATGTATGAGAAATATTATAGTCATGACCAAATACATCAACCTTTCACACTGCAGTGTCATTAATGAAGTCAAGACTTAGCCAGTCAATTCAAAGGTTATTAATATGAAGCAAGAATAGAATGGCTGGCAGATGGGGGGAATCCATCATTGATATAAATACACCTAGTTTCAATGTGATGAATATGGCCAATTAAAAATGCAAAACTCGTATTATATCCTCAAGTTCTATTGTGTGGAAAGCTGTGGTGTGGTCGGACTGTTTTTTCTTAACTAAGTTGAACTAAGTTTGTTCACTATATGACGTACACCTGCAAAGCCTAGGGTACAGTCCACACTGCCCTTTACTGTGCACATGGGACTAAACGTGTGAATTGAGTAGGAGTAAATTATTGCTAGTTCATGCATAACTACACCAATTGCTACTTTTCAAATGCAAAACAGCTGCTGTGCATCTCCCAGGTGGGTGCTACATTGATGGATACATTTAGTCATCCACAGAACATTTTTTTGGGATTAATATAATCCATTCAGAATGACACTGCATGTTCCTATAGGTCCAGACATCTTCTCTGACGAAATAAACACTCCCTGCTATTTTTTTACATTATGGTGGTAGGCACACATCATCCACTCGACAGTGTTGCAGATGCCCACTTGTTGCACGAACACAAGCAAAAGGTTCAGAGGATTTCAACCCATCAACACACTCCTATATTCTGCTTGTTGATGGATAGGAAATAGCTCTCACCTTGGCCCCTCCACCACATAAACCCCCATCCCCCTCGGTTGTTTTTATGCTTTCCCGCCAGAGAGGGGTACCGACCCTGAGCAAGCACTTTCTAGAGGGTGGATGAGATAACTAGGGTTTTGACAAACAAACCAATCAGAAGACAGGTGGGAGTAAAGATTATTTGTCTTTCCTTGTAGTCATCAAGCACAAATGAGGGGAGATATTTGAAATTCCTTCAGATATATATATAATATAAATAAAATAGACAAAGGATTTCATCATAATGGTGCAAACAAATGAAACACACTGCAATTTGGATTTAATTGATATGGATTTTTTTCTATTTATATAAAACACATAAAAATGAAGAACATCTGTATTAATGTCACTTTTCAATTTGAAAGATTTGTTCCTTTAAGATTGATCTGTGTAAAATATGGGTGAGCAACAACCGTAGAAATTGAATGGCGATGCTACTCCATCAAAGTATTCCAGAAAAGTGCTATTTCCTTTATTTGGGCGGCTAAAACAGACCTATTTGGAGGACAACCATTAGTCAGTCAGTTGTGTCCCACCGACATTGAATCTGATGTGACCCTGGGTGATAGTGACAATGAGGTCATAGAGTAAACCAATCACGGCAAATTATCTGCGCCCTGCTGAACACCAAGAATTCCCATGAGCCTCAGCGGTATCATCTGGCATTTCCTGACGGACAGCACTGGGCAAAACGAGCTGTAATTTCAACTGCTGAGATGTTTTCTCCCTGGTGTCCGACCAGAGTGTTATTACTATATATGGTTGTGTGTTGATTGTACAGATACATCTGAAACCGCCCCAGACAGTTTGATTACCCTGATACAGTTGGTTACATTCCCTTCCTATCCCTTATGCATTTGAGGTGAGGTAGATTAAACAGTATGCAAAGGCTCAATGTCCAGTCAAACTCACATCTCTCCATCTGTCTGTCACCACAGTCAAGTAAGGTCAGCCAGGCTAGTGCGATTACAAATCACATCAAAAGCATATAGATATTGTGGAAATTTAAAGTCTATGGGAATGCAAAGTGAGTGTAAAAATGAAAAGAGAAAGCTTATTGACCTAATGGAATAAGACATAGTAAGAAAACACTGTATATATGATTGAAAACAAAGCAGGGTAAAATAATACAGGAGCTCATTAGTCAGGTATAGAAACAGGCAAACACCATACAAGGTATAGAAACAGGCAAACACCATACAAGGTATAGAAACAGGCAAACACTATACAAGGTATAGAAACAGGCAAACACCATACAAGGTATAGAAACAGGCAAACACTATACAAGGTATAGAAACAGGCAAACACTATACAAGATATAGAAACAGGCAAACACGATACAAGGTATAGAAACAGGCAAACACTATACAAGGTATAGAAACAGGCAAACACGATACAAGGTATAGAAACAGGCAAACACTATACAAGGTATAGAAACAGGCAAACACTATACAAGATATAGAAACAGGCAAACACTATACAAGATATAGAAACAGGCAAACACTATACAAGATATAGAAACAGGCAAACACTATACAATATATAGAAACAGGCAAACACTATACAAGATATAGAAACAGGCAAACACTATACAAGATATAGAAACAGGCAAACACTATACAAGATATAGAAACAGGCAAACACTATACAAGATATAGAAACAGGCAAACACTATACAAGATATAGAAGCAGGCAAACACTATACAAGAAATAGAAACAGGCAAACACTATACAAGGTATAGAAACAGGCAAACACTATACAAGATATAGAAACAGGCAAACACTATACAAGAAATAGAAACAGGCAAACACTATACAAGATATAGAAACAGGCAACAAACACTATAGCTATACAGAGTCAACCAATCAGTATTCTAGCTATACAGTCAACCAATGAGTATTCTAGCTATACAGAGTCAACCAATGAGTATTCTAGCTATACATAGTCAACCAATGAGTATTCTAGCTACACAGAGTCAACCAATGAGTATTCTAGCTATACATAATCAACCATTGAGTATTCTAGCTACACAGAGTCAACCAATGAGTATTCTAGCTACACAGAGTCAACCAATGAGTATTTTAGCTATACATAGTCAACCAATGAGTATTCTAGCTATACAGAGTCAACCAATGAGTATTCTAGCTATACAGAGTCAACCAATGAGTATTCTAGCTATACAGAGTCAACCGATGAGTTTTCTAGCTATACAGAGTCAACCAATGAGTATTCTAGCTATACATAGTCAACCAATGAGTATTCTAGCTACACAGAGTCAACCAATGAGTATTCTAGCTATACATAGTCAACCAATGAGTATTCTAGCTATACAGAGTCAACCAATGAGTATTCTTGCTATACAGAGTCAATCAATGAGTATTCTAGCTATACAGTCAACCAATGAGTATTCTAGCTATACAGAGTCAACCAATGAGTATTCTAGCTATACATAGTCAACCAATGAGTATTCTAGCTACACAGAGTCAACCAATGAGTATTCTAGCTATACATAATCAACCAATGAGTATTCTAGCTACACAGAGTCAACCAATGAGTATTCTAGCTACACAGAGTCAACCAATGAGTATTCTAGCTATACATAGTCAACCAATGAGTATTTTAGCTATACAGAGTCAACCAATGAGTATTCTAGCTATACAGAGTCAACCAATGAGTATTCTAGCTATACAGAGTCAACCGATGAGTTTTCTAGCTATACAGAGTCAACCAATGAGTATTCTAGCTACACTTTTTATTTATCTTGTCTAGAATATTTTGAGTATATACACAGCAACAACTGGCATTAAAGGCATACTTTAGTCATGCCACCACATCAACGACCTTCGACCAACCAACTATAGTTTGCCTGCCAGTGTCACATGCAGAAAGTCACAGAATGAAAGCTTAGCCACACCATCGCCTTCTCACGATCCCCACTAATCCATCTAACATTGGACTATTGCACTGTCTAAATATTTAATGCCCCGACGACATGTCCACAAAGGAAGCTGGACTCTTTAAATATTAAGTCTATTCAGTTGTTCTCCCTGCTTCATTACTGGGGTATGTACAAGGCCAACTTATTCATAATTCATGGGTCTCAAGAATTCCTTCAGATGAAGAGAGACATGCAGAAATCTTCCCATTCATATCTTAAGCAAATATAACACGTTTGTAATAGGAATAGATTAACCAAACCAAGAATAATCATAATGCATTTGTGATGTGTTTTCAACACTGCAGAAATGAGTAAACACTGTAGTACTGTATAGTGTTACTGTATAGTGTTACTGTATAGTGTTACTGTATAGTGGTACTGTATAGTGGTACTGTGTAGTGGTACTGTATAGTGTTACTGTATAGTGTTACTGTATAGTGTTACTGTATAGTGGTACTGTATAGTGGTACTGTATAGTGGTACTGTATAGTGGTACTGTATAGTGTTACTGTATAGTGGTACTGTATAGTGTTACTGTGTAGTGGTACTGTATAGTGGTACTGTATAGTGGTACTGTATAGTGGTACTGTATAGTGTTACTGTATAGTGGTACTGTATAGTGTTACTGTATAGTGGTACTGTATAGTGGTACTGTATAGTGGTACTGTATAGTGATACTGTATAGTGTTACTGTATAGTGGTACTGTATAGTGTTACTGTATAGTGTTACTGTATAGTGGTACTGTATAGTGTTACTGTATAGTGGTACTGTATAGTGTTACTGTATAGTGTTACTGTATAGTGTTACTGTGTAGTGGTACTGTATAGTGTTACTGTATAGTGGTACTGTATAGTGTTACTGTATAGTGGTACTGTATAGTGGTACTGTATAGTGGTACTGTATTTGGCGAACGGTACAAATGGTAGTCTATGTATGATTCTCACATCTCACATGTTCTCACACACTTTTAGCTATATAGACCTAGGCTTTTTAAAACTATTTTAGATCATTGAAAATTGCCAATAATGATTGCTGATCCGTTTAGTTTTAGACATAATATTGATTCCCTTAACAAGAATGATTTCTGATCAGTTTAATATTAGACATATTGAGCCCGGAATAATACAAGGGGTCTGTCTCCATGTTCTGAAGATACAGTATGTAGTGTAGCAAAACACATATTGGATGGGAGCACGTTCATGTAGCCGATGTGAAATGGCTAGCTAGTTAATGGTACGCGCTAGTGGTGTTCAATTGGTGACGTGAAGTAGTTGTTTCCCTTGCTCTGCAAGGAGCTATAGGAAACGACGGCAAGGCACTACAGAGAGTGGTGCGCACGGCCCGGTACATCACAGGACCTCTAGACCAGGCGGGGTCAGCAACTCCAGCCATCCAGGACCTCTAGACCAGGCGGGGTCAGCAACTCCAGCCATCCAGGACCTCTAGACCAGGCGGGGTCAGCAACTCCAGCCATCCAGGACCTCTAGACCAAGCGGGGTCAGCAACTCCAGCCATCCAGGACCTCTAGACCAGGCGGGGTCAGCAACTCCAGCCATCCAGGACCTCTAGACCAGGCGGGTTCAGCAACTCCAGCCATCCAGGACCTCTAGACCAGGCGGGGTCCAGCCATCCAGGACCTCTAGACCAGGCGGGGTCAGCGAGTCCAGCCATCCAGGACCTCTAGACCAGGCGGGGTCAGCAACTCCAGCCATCCAGGACCTCTAGACCAGGCGGGGTCAGCAACTCCAGCCATCCAGGACCTCTAGACCAGGCGGGGTCAGCGAGTCCAGCCATCCAGGACCTCTAGACCAGGCGGGGTCAGCGACTCCAGCCATCCAGGACCTCTAGACCAGGCGGGGTCAGTGACTCCAGCCATCCAGGACCTCTAGACCAGGCGGGGTCAGCGATTCCAGCCATCCAGGACCTCTAGACCAGGCGGGGTCAGCGAGTCCAGCCATCCAGGACCTCTAGACCAGGCGGGGTCAGCGACTGTTCTCTCTGCTACCAAACAGCAACCAACAAGTCTGTAACCAACAGGACGTTGAACAGCTTCTATCCTCAAGCCATAAGACAGCTAAATATTTAGTTAAATAGTTAACCAAATAGCTATCCGGATTATCTGTATTGACCCTTGTTGTACTAACTCTTTTGACTCATCACATGTGCTGCTGCTGCTACTGTTTATTATCTATCCTGGTGCCTAGTCATTTCATTCCTACCTACAGTATATGTACATATGTACCTCAATTACCTCGTCCCCCTGCACATGGACTCGGTACTGTGTGTATAGCCATGTTATTACCTCATCCTCCTGCACATTGACTCAGTACTGGTACCTTGTGTGTATAGCCATGTTATTACCTCGTCCTCCTACACATTGACTCAATACTGGTACCTTGTGTATGTAGCCTAGTTCTGGTACCTTGAGTATGTAGCCTAGTTCTGGTACCTTGAGTATATAGCCTAGTTCTGGTACCTTGAGTATGTAGCCTAGTTCTGGTACCTTGAGTATGTAGCCTAGTTCTGGTACCTTGAGTATGTAGCCTAGTTCATGTACCTTGAGTATGTAGCCTAGTTCTGGAACCTTGAGTATGTAGCCTAGTCCAACACCTGTTGTTGGGAAGGACCCGTAACTAGGTATTTCACTGTTTGTCTACACCTGTTGTTGGGAAAGACCCGTAACTAGGCATTTCACTGTTCGTCTACACCTGTTGTTTGCAAAGCATGTGACAACTACAATTAGATTTTGATTTCATGTTGAGGGTCCCTGGTTCGAGCACAGGTCTGGGCAAGGAGAGGGACGGAAGCAATACTATTGCACTCACACACTATCTATCAATGTAATGATGAGGCCTACCTCATTCACCACTGAAGATTTAAATTACTACCTATGACAAGTACAACAATGGGAATGAAAAGAGCCCCTGGAAATGGGCATGCCGTGTATGTTACCATGCAACACATTATCAGATTAAACTCGAATCGACCATTCATGCAAAACAAACAACACTTTCACTTGCATTGTTAGAATAGACAAAACCGCGTATCACTTTGAATTGATTTACTTCTACTTCTAGTTCATTAACAAGGGGAAGGTGTAGCTAGATTAAATGCCACTGAAATCATAGCTATGGGAGTTGAACAAATACTAGAATTAAAGCATAGTTCACCCACAAATAATGTAGTAAAGTATTAGTGTTTTTTTGCAGACTGTAGTATGTTATACTGTAGTATTTATTGAAGTGTTTTTGTTTTATTGTATTTGACATAGAAGCATGAGGGCTTTCTCCTTGAGGAGACCTACTGGAGAATAGAAAAATGTCCCATAACTTTCAGGTAGGTAGGTAGGTCTAGGATCTGAACGGAGAGTTCAGAGCTTCAGTTCTTTCCTATAACCTGTAGGGAACACAATATATGGTCTATACTTGGCGTGTAGGTTTCTCACTTACATGTGGCACAAATTTGAATATGGCGGAGGGGAATGGGCAAGTTGTATGCACATTAGGTACTGCAGTATTTACTAAAGTTAAGACAATATAGTGTTTTTGTGGACATTTCTGTAGTAATTACTAGAGTGTATCTTTGTGGGTAATACTGTAGTATTCACTATAGTATTATACGTATGCTACAAAATTCTATACTAATTACTACACATGATCGGGGGATACTACAGTGTGTAGTATAGTAATGTACAGCATACTACAGTATTATAAAATAAGCATTTTAATTGACTAGTCAAGTCAGTTAAGAACAAATTCTTATTTTCAATGATGGCCTAGGAACAGTGGGTTAACTGCCTGTCCACAACAGATTTGTACCTTGTCAGCTCAGGGGTTTGAACTCGCAATCTTGCGGTTGCTAGTCCAACACTCTAACCACTAGGCTACCCTGCCGCCCCTGTAGTATTCTATAGTAAACTGTAGCATTTTTCTATGTGGGTGGGTCAAATTCCTTTTACTTAGAGGTGGGTCTGTGGTGACAGCATCCACAATAATATATGAGAAAGTTTCAGCTTGCAATGCAGCTTTGCTAACAACGACCATGGATTACACTATTTATTTTCAACAATGCTAATCATGCTAACGCCTAGCTACAAACAAACGTTTTTAAAAAAACGTATTATTGTGGATGCTTTCACTACTGGCCAGACACAACTGAAGGTAAAAGGAATTTGAAATATCATTTTGGGATGAAATACCCCTCTAAATGTATGCCTTATTCATTAGAAGGGACAACCAAACCTGACATCCTATTCAGTGTCTCTCGACCTGCTATGGTGTCCCTTGGAGCACTGTGTACATGAACCTTTCCCTGGTGTGGGTTAAATCAGGGTCACACAGAGGGATTCTTGGTAGTCTAAAACAAATTAACTTTGAAGCAAAAGTATATGTAGCTGAAAACGGGCAGGAAACAGGTGGTTTTAATAAAGAACCCGGCGCAAATGAACAAAGAGGAGGAGCGTCCAATTTGTAAGTCGCTCTGGATAAGAGAGTCTGCCAAATGACTTAAATGTAATGTAAATGTGAGCGTACATAACATGAGAGAAAACAATAGCACCTCGTGACTGAAGGCAACTGAGGGCAAATAAAGGGGAGTAATCAGGGAGAAAATGATGAGCTGTGCGCAATGATGGTTGCCTGCCATGCACAATGATGGTTGTCAGGTGTGCGCAAAGATGGTTGCCTGCCGTGCGCAATGATGGTTGCCTGCCGTGCGCAATGATGGTTATCAGGTGTGTGCAATGATGGATGTCAGGTGTGCGCAATGATGGTTGTCAGGTGTGCGCAATGGTGGTTGTCAGGTGTGCGCAATGGTGGTTGTCAGGTGTGCGCAAAGATGGTTGTCAGGTGTGCGCAATGATGGTTGTCAGGTGTGCGCAATGATGGTTGTCAGGTGTGCGCAATGGTGGTTGTCAGGTGTGCGCAATGATGGTTGTCAGGTGTGCGCAATGGTGGTTGTCAGGTGTGCGCAATGGTGGTTGTCAGGTGTGCGCAATGATGGTTGTCAGGTGTGCGCAATGAGGTTGTCAGGTGTGCGCAATGATGGTTGTCAGGTGTGCGCAATGATGGTTGTCAGGTGTGCGCAATGATGGTTGCCGGGCGTGCGCAGTGATGGTTGTCAGGTGTGCGCAATGGTTGCCCGGACCAGTGTTTAGTAGACCGGCAACATGGAGCAGCGGAGGGAGCAGGTGTAGGCATGTCAGTATACACCTCACACACATGGTTATGGGCGTAAATAAAGTAAGTGTTCCACCTCCTCCTGGTCACGCCTGGCTGCGACACAGCCTGGGAGCGAACCCAGGTCTGTAGTTACACCTCTAGCACCTCTACACTTTATATACCATCATGGAAGACTGAAACATAACACAACTGTTTGGCATAGAAACACCAGATTTTAAACCCCCAAAAAACATTCCACACACTGGGCCAAAGAGGGCGCATTCAGGTCACTGACTGCAGGAAAGATCTGACTCCACCTAATGCATTCACATACTAGTAGGACCACTCAAGAGAACTGAATGGAATAAAATTAAAAGGAAGAGAGGGAAGGAGCCAGACAACGAGAGAGAGAGGGAAGGACACAGACAGAGGGAGAGGGGGAAGGACACAGAGTGGTGGAGAGAGAGAAGGACACAGTTCGATGGAAAGAGGGAAGGACACAAACAGAGGGAGAGAAGGAAGGACACAGTGATGGAGAGAGGGAAGGACACAGAGTGACAGAGAGAGGAAGAGAAAAACTGGGAGAGATAGCCAGAGTGATGGAGAGAGGGAAGAGAGAAACGTGGAGAGATAGATAAAGAGACAGAGTGATGGAGTGAGGGAAGAGAGAAACTGGGAGAGATAGATAAAGAGACAGAGTGATGGAGTGAGGGGGTTGTGGGTGATGACAGAACGATAGGTGGGGAGAGGGAGAGAGAAAGAGAGGTTGACAAAGAGAGAGAGAGAGAAAGAGAGGTTGACAAAGAGAGAGAGAGAGAAAGAGAGGTTGACAAAGAGAGGGGGAGAGAAAGAGAGGAAAACAAGAGGGAATGAAAGAGGGGGATGAAGAGAGGATTAAATGGCAAGAAACAGAGAGAGAGAGAGAGAGAGAGAGAGACAGTCCTCATGCATCATTGCTGTTTCCCCACTGGACCCCATACTGTAATCCTGTCTGTGGCTGTCAGCAGGGAGAGCCAATCACAGTGGAGCTGTCACATTGTCTCGCTTCCCTGACCTCCCCACCAGCACTGTCACAGAGGGATAATTAGTTTGGGTAGACTTAGCCCTCCCATACACACACACATACACACATCTTGCGATACCCTATATACACACATACAGTATGTGGGCAGAGCACAACAAGGTAGTCACACACAAACACACACACACGCGTGAGCACAAACGCGCACATAAGATGTCGAAAACAAACTGAAGGTAGACACAGTGTAGACAACTTGACATTCCTTCAAACGCACACACACACACACACACACACACAACCACACACATACACACACACAACCACACACACACACACACGGTGGTTTGACTCCATATATTTTCTCGCAGGAAATGACTTCTATACAATGCCATTGTTTTCCTTAAAAGAGCATTAATCAATGGAAGGTTGAGGCTCAGTAAATGAAACTATACAGATGGTTGCAAACCCATGCTGTATTGTTTCAGTTCATTGACTTCCCATTCATTCTTGTCAAATGATGATTGAATTGGGTTTGGGCTCAGTGTTAATTTAGTCGACAATAACTTATGATGAAAAATATTCGTCAACGACCTATTTTTCCGGATGGAAAATAACAAGGATAACGAGACGAGATGAAAAAAAAAAAAAAACTGCAACAAACGAGTTTTCATTTCAGTTTACCAAAATGTGAGGAGAAATCCACGTGAGATTAATGGACATTCAATTTGACATTAAGCTTCTTTTCATCTATTTTATCCAATCATAAGCATGCATGCCTTTGTAGAATATGAAATGCTATCCTCTCATTGGCAGTATTAACATCTTTCAGTTGCACAGTCTAATTCAGCTGATCTGCCGAGCTCTGCCAAACAGCTCACTGGTAGTTACTTCAGTCACTCAGCAAGCTTTTGAACTGATGTGCAGTCAGAACACTTCAATTGTAACTAAAAACAATGATGATTACTCTCTCTCTCTCTCTCTTACTTCTCATGTAAGCTGTTTTTGCTTATTTTTGCAGTGTTATTCATCTGTGTTGCTGCTCTCTCAGTTGTTTTTTTTTTCGGGTTGGAAATATCACTGCTTTTTGTTGAATATTAGAAATGCAGTAATATTTCTGACAATGTGTCACTTTAAGGAATTTACCTCCTTTACTAGTGAAATAATGATTCAATTAAAATGTATTTGTATTTTTTTTTAATTATCTATTTTTTACTTAACACATGTTGGTTAAGGGCTTGTCAGGAAGCATTTCACTGTAAGGGACATCGGCGCATGTGACAAATAATATGTGACAAATAACATGTGACAAATAATATGTGACAAATAACATGTGACAAATAATATGTGACAAATAACATGTGACAAATAACATGTGACAAATAACATGTGACAAATAACATGTGACAAATAATATGTGACAAATAACATTTGACAAATAACATGTGACAAATAACATGTGACAAATAACATTTGACAAATAACATGTGACAAATAACATGTGACAAATAACATGTGACAAATAACATGTGACAAATAACATGTGACAAATAACATGTGACAAATAATATGTGACAAATAACATGTGACAAATAACATGTGACAAATAACATGTGACAAATAACATGTGACAAATAACATGTGACAAATAACATGTGACAAATAACATGTGACAAATAACATGTGACAAATAATATGTGACAAATAACATGTGACAAATAAAATGTGACAAATAACATGTGACAAATAAAATGTGACAAATAACATGTGACAAATAACATGTGACAAATAACATGTGACAAATAACATGTGACAAATAACATGTGACAAATAACATTTGATTTGATCCCAATATTATGATTGGGAGAAAAGAGCTATGTGCCAAAATTATTTCACCTGCCAAGGTTTTGTAGTCAACATGATAAATCATAGCTTGCATTGGTTACAATCTGCCATAATAGCAATGTGCCAAGTATAAGTGAGGGAAAAAAGTATTTGATCCCCTGCTGATTTTGTACATTTGCCCACTGACAAAGAAATGATCAGTCTATAATTTTAATGGTGGTTTATTTGAACAGTGAGAGAAAAAAATCCAGAAAAACGCATGTCAAAAATGTTATAAATTGATTTGCATTTTATTGAGAGAAATAAGTATTTCACCCCTCTGCAAAACATGACTTGGTGGCAAAACACTTGGCAATCACAGAGGTCAGGGGCAATCACAGAGGTCAGGGGTTTCTTGTAGATGGCCACCAGGTTTGCACACATCTCAGGAGGGATTTTGTCCCACTCCTCTTTGCAGATCTTCTCCAAGTCATTAAGGTTTCGAGGCTGACGTTTGGCAACTCGAACCTTCAGCTCCCTCCACAGATTTTCTATGGGATTAAGGTCTGGAGACTGGCTAGGCCACTCCAGGACCTTAATGTTCTTCTTCTTGAGCCATGCCTTTGTTGCCTTGACTGTGTGTGTTGGGTCATTGTCATGCTGGAATAACCATCCGCGACCCATTTTCAATGCCCTGGCTGAGGGAAGGAGGTTCTCACCCAAGATTTGACGGTACATGACCCCGTCCATCGTCCCTTTGATGCAGTGAAGTCGTCCTGTCCCCTTAGCAGCAAAACACCCCCAAAGCATAATGTTTCCACCTCCATGTTTGACGGTGGGGATGGTGTTCTTGGGGTCATAGGCAGCATTCCTCCTCCTCCAAACAAGGCGAGTTGAGTTGATGCCAAAGAGCTCCATTTTGGTCTCATCTGACCACAACACTTTCACCCAGTTGTCCTCTGAATCATTCAGATGTTCATTGGCAAACTTCAGACTTCAGACGGCATGTATATGTGCTTTCTTGAGCAGGGGGACCTTGCGGGCGCTGCAGGATTTCAGTCCTTCATGGCGTAGTGTGTCACCAATTGTTTTCTTGGTGACTATGGTCCCAGCTGCCTTGAGATCATTGACAAGATCCTCCCATGTAGTTCTGGGCTGATTCCTCACCGTTCTCATGATCATTGCAACTCCACGAAGTGAGATCTTGCATGGAGCCCCAGGCCGAGGGAGATTGACAGTTCTTTTGTGTTTCTTCCATTTGCGAATAATCGCACCAACTGTTGTCACATTCTCACCAAGCTGCTTGGCGATGGTCTTGTAGACCATTCCAGACTTGTGTAGGTCTATAATCTTGTCCCTGACATCCTTGGAGAGCTCTTTGGTCTTGGCCATGATGGAGAGTTTGGAATCTGATTGATTGCTTCTGTGGACAGGTGTCTTTTATACAGGTAACAAACTGAGATTAGGGGCACTCCCTTGAAGAGTGTGTTCCTAATCTCAGTTACCTGTATACCTGTATAAAAAGACACCTGGGAGCCAGAAATCTTTCTGATTGAGAGGGGGTCAAATACTTATTTCCCTCATTAAAATGCAAATCAATTTATAACATTTTTGACATGTGTTTTTCTGGATTTTTTTGTTGTTATTCTGTCTCTCACTCTACAAATAAACCTGCCATTAAAATTATAGACTGATCATTTCTTTGTCAGTGGGCAAACGTACAAAACGAGCAGGGGATCAAATACTTTTTCCCCTCACTGTATATGAGGAGATAATAGGCCTAGCTGGACAAGACTATCTTAATGTGCACATGATGGACATTACAGGTAAATATATAGAATTTCGTGAGGAAAAAATGCACTAAATATTATGTGACTAAAATGACTGTGGCTAAAACTTGACTAAAATTGTTTTTTGTAATTGATAATAACTCAAACTAAGAAGGACGAATTGACTCAGATGGGACTAAGACAAAACTACATCTAAAATAGCTGCCAAAATTAGCACTGTTTGGGCTTACGGTGACAGTGCTCAAATCAACCTAAATTCTACAAAAACCTCCTGCTTGAAATCATCACAGAAAATACATATTTTATTCTGCTTGCTATACCTTTAAAAAAGCTGTAAAAAAATCTTCACCACAAAATTGCTTTTTTGAGATCTCATATGATTTAGAGTGCATGCCGTCATGCCCAATCCCCAATGACATTTCTTACCTCAACCCATGACTAGTTAAATAAAGGTTAAATAAAATAAAAAAAATAAAAAATTCCCGACTTTGATGGTTCATAAATTCCATGAACGGAAAGGAAACATCAGGCAGCAGAAATGAGCATATGCCACAGTGTTAATGAACTTTGAGATTACAGTGAGTGTCCAGGGCCATCCATTATGCTAACAGCTCCCCCTCTAGCCCAGAGCCAGCCATATCCATCCCCATTACGGTCTCTCCAGGGTGGGCCTCATTAACCAGGCTTCCACCAAGGCCAGGGTCATGTCATGCCTTATTAATGGCTTCAACTGTGAGTCAATGGACGATCAACTTTTGTCCTCCTCCCGCCACAAATTGGTATAGATCGTTAGTGGTTGGCATTGGTGGGAAAATTTAGTGTGGGGAATGGGACGACAAGCCAAGTCAATGACTGAGATGGAGCGTTTCTTGAGGAAGACCTAAAAGAGTCTTCATACCAATTGTTTTTATTTATACTTTATTTTACTAGACCAGTCAATTAAGAAGAAATTCTTATTTTCAATGACGGCATAGGAACAGTGGGTTAACTGCCTGTCCAGGGGCAGAACGACAGATTTGTACCTTGTCAGCTCGAGGATTTGAACTTGAAACCTTCCGGTTACTAGTCCAGCACTCTAACCACTAGGCTACCCTACCGCCCCTGTCAAGATATATCGTCAAAATTCAAATGAAGTAACATAGAGTGGATCGAAATGGGCGCTATTAGGGCTGTGGCGGTCATGAAATGTTGTCAGCCGGTGATTGTCAAACAAATAACTGCCGGTCTCATTGTAACTGACTGTGAATTAACATAAACACATTTGACAAGCCACTGATGCAGACGTTTGGAACGTCTACATTTTAAAATATCCTTGTAAAAATCCTTGTAATATAGCCTACACCTTCACGATAAATCCATGTAATATATTCTAAACCTTCACAATAAGAATAAGAACAAATAAGAAATTGTTCTTAACTGACTTGCCTAATAAAATAAAGGTAAAATTAAAAAAAAATTAAAAAAATTTTTTTTTAAGAAAACATTTAAAAAAATAAATCCATTATTTATTTTAGACAGGTCTAAAGAAACATGATATGAAGAAAATGTAGTCTATTTCAGAAGAACAGAATAGGGTACTGTGAGTTATGTTCGCCATATGGCATAGCCAGATCAGGACCTGTGGGTCACACTAGTTAATGTAGCAGAAAACTTCACTTTATAAGCGCAGCAATGCGCATACGCTAGTAAACTATAAATGCAAATTTCCATTAGCAGAAAATGACCATTCTCAAAAGTGACCGCAAATACAATTATGCAATGTAATGTTTATATTATTAAGGTGCATTTTTAAACAAAATTATCTTCCCCAAACTTGAAACTCACGTGCTGCGTGTGTATGTCATTCAGGCTCTACACCTGTTTTAAAGCAGATTACTGTGCTTCATTTTAGGTAGTTATTTAGCCACTTTAGTTGATGATACAATCTTTATCAAAGCATATAGCTCTATGGGCTAGGGTAAACGAACTGCAGCTGTACACAGCCCATCTGTAAATAGCCCATTCAAACTACTACCTACCTCATCCCCATGTTTGTTTTTGTTTTTCTGCTCTTTTGCACACCAATATTTGTGCTTGTACATCCTATTCTGCACATCTGTCACTCCAGTGTAAATTGCTAAGTTGTAATTACCTCACCACTGTTGGCCTATTTATTGCCTTACCTCCTTACTTCCTTTGCACACACTGTATACAGATGTTTCTATTGTGTTATTGACTGTCCGTTTGTTTTTTGTCGCACTGCTTTGCTTTATCTTGGCCAGGTCGCAGTTGTAAATGAGAACTTGTTCTCAACTGGCTTACCTGGTTACATTTTTAATTTTAATTTTACCTTTATTTAACTAGGCAAGTCAGTTATGAACAAATTTGTATTTTCAACAACGGCCTAGGAACAGTAAAGGTGAAATAGAAATTTAAAAAAAAACCTGTGTGACTATGATTTGAAAAAAGTCACACAAAAAAGGCATGTTCTGTTCTTTTGCCTTAAGCATCTTAACATATACTAAATAATATATGTTTGAACTGTGTTTTGTTTTAGAATGGACTGCTATCATGCACCTGTCTCTAAACAGGGTCAGGGAAAAACATACTCCCGTGGATCCTTTTGATGCCAGCCAGGTAAGCTATACTCCTGTTGTGCTTAATGTTAGGAAAGTTGATAAATACATATAGTAGGCCTAGCCTATAGAAAGCAGATGGGAGCCTCCTCTTTTTAATAGCCTATAGAAATGTTGCGCAACATGAGCTCATTGGGCTCTTGTGAAGTGTTTGATTTTCGAATACATTTGCATTGATGTCAGAGTGATTAGAGGAACAATAGAGGGCTGAGTACCAGGCAGTCATCAAGTTTGGTAGGCTACTAATGACCAGCAACAGCATCAGAGCTTGGAGAAGCCTAAATATTGTGACTCGTGTGTAATTTGACTGCCTTCATGGCTCATGACCGCCGGTGTGACGGTAATATGTCACCGTGACAACCCAGGGTGCTGTGAATGCATTATGCATGTATTGATGATGCCCAAGTGTTACAATGTCAAAATAAGCCAATTAAATGTTAGATATCACCAACAAAGAACCTGACTCCAAACCTATGATGTAAAAGATCCTCATTGATTCAACCAGACCAGAGTCTATGATCCAAAGTTGTGTAATTCAGACAGAAATGGATTGTTCCCTGTGAAGCAGCAATGGATTGTTCCCTGGGAAGCAGAGCAGCATGGTTAAGTGAAATAGAGCCAAACCTGGATTACTCATCCGTCAATATTAGTCCGATGGAACAAGTGTTCAAAGCAGTAATTAATGAGGCCAAGGCAGCATCCTAAACTGAACCCTATTCCATTCATAGTGCATAACCTGTACTCCTGTTTTGGAGCTACTCTGGTCGAAAGTAGTGCACTTTAAAAGGGATTATAGTGCCATTTGGGATGCAGACGAAGACACAGCAGTTATTTATAGACATGAGTAGGACAGATTGGAGGTGACAGATCAGATTCCTTCTAGATGCAATTCAAGCCTGATTGGAAAAAGGTAATAGATATACATTTGTATTATTGAATCTGATGTGCACCCCAAGGGGAACATAATGATTGTTCAGCAATGGGGGTAGATAAGCACACATGTACTATTCATGGTGGGGTGGGAGGGGGGGGTGGGGGGGGGGGGGTAATTAAACACACGTTAGGTGTATTATATTAATTTCATTGTGCTAAACCCCTCCCAGCAAATCGCTCCCTGCATGTAACACAATGTGAGACAACACCAGATGCAGCGTTATGCCAGAGTACCTAATTTAAATGTACACTGTTTGGTACGTACTGGAGGAGGAAGGATTGATCCATCTTGCTTTGGGGCAAGAGCGGTGTATTTAGGATAGAAGGGAGTTAAGCGATTTTGATAATTTGTTTGCATGTTTTCAGAGTGCCCAATGCCCTGTCAAAATGGCTTCGTGTTCCACTCATCTTACTAGTATTCTTATCCTTTGGAGCTGTACTTGTTTTCAGAACAACAGGCCTGAACAGTGAAAGGACACACGAGACGAGATGTCCACAGTGAGGGAATGTCTTGTCTGAGACTCAGAGGTGGATTTATCTTCTAGTACAGTTGTAGATCTGTATGAAGGAGCGCCGTGAACACCCACTTCATGACGTTATCTCTTTTATCTGTGACTTCCAGGAGTATAAACAAATCTGGAGTTGCTCAACAGACAAACATGAACCATTTTTACTGTCAAATAAACTCCATGACTCCACTGCAAACTTTTGAGGAAGTAATTGAAGAGAGTTACATCATCTGATGTTCTAAGCTCACCCCAAGAAAGATAGCTGCGAAAACAAAAACAAGCCTATCAAAAACTACATTATTCATTTAATAACCTCACACTCTTTTGTTAAATTCTAGAATCTTTAGCCGGTTTTCCGCCCTCCACGGTGAAGTTGATGGGATGTACTGTATCACAACCCCCCTCACTCTGGCAGCTTGCTGATGTCGTGTCAGGTCAGACCAACCACAACACTATCCAACGCTAACCCCTGATCCCTCACCCACAACCATCTGGCTACTGTCCATCCAAATTAACAATGGGAGTTTTTCACATGGTGTGTGTGTGTGTGTGTGTGTGTGTGTGTGTGTGTGTGTGTGTGTGTGTGTGTGTGTGTGTGTGTGTGTGTGTGTGTGTGTGTGTGTGTGTGTGTGTGTGTGTGTGTGTGTGTGTGTGCAAGGTTGCGTGGGAGTCCACCAGTGTTAGAGTGTGCCAGCCATGTTACTTCCCTGTGGGTGGATTACCTCTGTGGGTGGATTGCCTTTGTGGGTGAATTACCTTTGTGGGTGGATTACCTTTGTGGGTGGATTACTTTTGTGGGTGGATTACTTTTGTGGGTGGATTACCTTTGTGGGTGGATTACTTCTGTGGGTGGATTACTTTTGTGGGTGGATTGACTTTGTGGGTGGATTACTTTTGTGGGTGGATTGCCTTTGTGGGTGGATTGCCTTTGTGGGTGGATTACCTTTGTGAGTAGATTACCTTCGCTCACTCTTCCCACCCATGGACTCTTTCTATGACAAAATTGCATGCTTTGTAAGTAGGAAAACCTGCAAAATTGGCAGTGTATCAAATACTTGTTCTCCCCACTGTATACACCTGTTCTGAAAGGCCCCAGAGTCTGCAGCACCACTAAGCAAGGGGCAATACCAAGCAAGTGGCACCATGAAGAACAAGGAGCTCTCCAAACAGGTCAGGGACAAAGTTGTGGAGAAGTACAAATCAGGGTTGGGTTATAAAATAATATCATAAACTTTCAAAATCCCATGGAGCACCCTAAATCCATTTTAAAAAATGGAAAGAATATGGCACCGCAACAAACCTGTCAAGAGAGGGCCGCCCACCAAAATTGACTGACCAGGCAAGGAAGGCATTAATCAGAGAGGGAACAAAGAGACCAAAGATAACCCTGAAGGAGCCTTAAAAGCTCCACGGAGGAGATTGGAGTATCTGTCCATAAGACCACTTTCAGCCGTACACTCCACAGAGCTGTGCTTTACTGAAGAGTGGCCAGAAAAAAAGGCATTGGTTAAAGAAAAAAATAAGAAAACACGCTTGGTGTTCGCCAAAATGCATGTGGGAGACTCCCCAAACATATGGAAGAAGGTTCTCTGGTTAGATGAGACAAAAAATGTGATTTTTGGCCATCAAAGAAAACGCTATGTCTGGCACAAACCCAACAACTCTCATCACCCCGAGGACATCATCCCCACAGTGACGCATGGTGGTGGCAGCATCATGCTCTGAGTATGTTTTTCATCAGCAGGGACTGGGAAACTGGTCTGAATTGAAGGAATGATGGATGGTGCTAAATACAGGGAGATTCTTGAGGGAAACCTCAAGAGAGATTTGAGACTGGGACAGAGGTTCACCTTCCAGCAGGACAATGACTCCAAGCATACTGCTAAAGCAACACTCAAGTGGTTTAAGGGGAAACTTTTAAATGTCTTGGAATGGCCTAGTCAAAGCCCAGACCTCAATCCAATTGAGAATCTGTGGTATAATTTAAAGATTGCTGTATACCAGCAGAACCCATCCAACTTGAAGGAGCTGGAGCAGTTTTAACCTTGAAGAATGGACAAAAATTCCAGTGGCTAGATGTGCCAAGCTTATAGAGACATACTGTACCCCAAGAGACTTCAGCTGTAATTGCTACAAAAGGTGGCTCTATAAGAATTGACTTTGGGGGGAGGGGTGGGTATAAATAGTCATGTACGCTGACGTTTTCTGTTTTTTTGTGTTATTTCTTGTTTGTTTCGCAATATTTTGCCTCTTCAAAGTGGTAGGCATACTGTGTCAATCAAATGATACAATCCCCCAAAAAATCAATTTTAATTCCAGGATGTAAGGCAACAAAATAGGACAAATGCCAAGGGGGGTGAATACTTTCGCAAGCCACTGTATATGGACACCCATTCAAATTAGTGGATTCGGCTATTTCAGCCACACCCATTGCTGACAGGTGTATAAAATCAAGAACACAGCCATGCAATTTCCATAGACAAACATTGGCAGTAGAATGGCCTTATTGATGTGCTCAGTGACTTTCAACATGGCACTGTCATAGAATGCCACCTTTCCAACAAGTCAGTTTGTCAAATTTCTGCCCTGCTAGAGCTGCCCCGGTCAACTGTAAATGCTGTTATTGTGAAGTGGAGATGTCTAGGAGCAACAACGGCTCAACCGCAAAGTGGTAGGCCACACAAGCTCACAGAACGGGACCGGCGAGTGCTGAAATCTTTGTAGTCACAAACCACAGTTGGGTTCACAAGTTAGGTATTTTGGTATTTTATTAGGATCCCCATTAACTGTTGCAAAAGCAGCAGCTACTCTTCCTGGGGTCCACACAAAACATGAAACATAATACAGAATGACATAATACAGAACATCATTAGACATGAACTGCTCAAGGACAGAACTAGCCTACAGTACAGTACAGTACAGTACAGTACAGTACAGTACAGGACAGTACAGCACAGCACAGGACAGTACAGCACAGTACAGGACAACACAGTAAAGAAAAGTATAGTTCAGTAGAGTACAGCACAGAATAGGACAGGACAGTAAAGAACAGTATCTTCAGAAAGTATTCATACCCCTTGTGACTTAATCCATATTTTGTTGTGTTACAACCTGAATTCAAAATGGATTAAATGTATTTATTTTCTCACCCATCTACACACAAGATCCCACAATGCCAAAATGAAAACATGCTTTTAGAATGTTAGCATATTTATTGAAAATGAAATACAGAAATATCTAATTTAAGTAAGTATTCACATCCCTGAGTCAATACATGTTAGAAACACCTTTGTCAGCGATTACAGCTGTGAGTCTTTCTGGGGAAATCTCTAAGAGCTTTGCACACCTGGGATGTACAATATTTGCATATTATTTTTTTCAAAATGCTTCAAGCTCTGTCAGGTTGATTGTTGATCATTGCTAGACAGCCATTTGAAAGTCTTGCCATAGATTCTCACGCCGATTTCAGTGAAAACTGTAACTAGGTCACTCAGGAACATTCAATGTTATCTTGGTAAGCAACTCCAGTGTAGATGTGGCCTTGTCTTTTAGGCTATTGTCCTGCTGAAAGGTGAATTTGTCTCCCAGTGTCTGTTGGAAAGCAGACTGAAGCAGGTTTTCCTCTAGGTTTTTGCCTGTGCTTAGCTCCATTCCGTTGCTTTTTATTTAAAAAAAACTCCCTCGTCCTTGCCGATGACAATAATATCCAAATATGCAAAGGAAGATTATTGCATATTTATATCTTTGTGTATCTATTTAGGATACATCACCATTAATAGAATTACATTCATTTCCATAATTATACACCTCTGTGTAGTACAGATCAGGGACTTATGATGAAATTCCGTTACTGCAATTCCGTTACCAGGTGTAAATTCACTTCACTTACTGTAATTCATTAACCAAAATAGATTTTTTCAAAGTCACTGTGTCATGTCATAGCTGATACCCCATTTGTCCTGCAGACAGCGTAGAATCTTAATTCGGAGCAGATATTTATGTTGTTTTTTAAAAACGTAGATGTAACTGATGTGAAATGGCTAACTAGTCAGCGGGGTGCGCTAATAGTGTTTCAATTGGTGATGTCACTCGCTCTGAGACCTTGAAGTAGTTGTTCCCCTTGTTCTGCATCGGCCGCGGCTTTTCTGGAGCGATGGGTAACAATGCTTTGAGGGTGGCTGTTGTTGATGTGCGCAGAGGGTTCAAGCCCAGGTAGGTAGGGAAGCAAAACTGTTACATAGACACATAAAAAAACAGAGGGAAATTCTGTTACAGTCTGCACAGTTCTTCCAGTAAATAAAATATTAATAAAATGTTCCGTGTAAATTGTTAAACGTAATCCTAGTGCATAGAGTTGTACGGTTTGTTTTGAAATCAATGGTTTTTGTTTGGCACATATTTGAATTGAAAAATCTCAGCACAAAAGTCTCAGCGCAATTCTGCTACGGTGGAATTGCCTGTGTCTTACTTCCTGTGTGCCTCAAGCAAAACGGATTTGAAATGTAACCCACTTAAGGTAGATTCAGTGCTGGGCTTTGATGATGTGCTAATGATCTTGTCCTCATTTGCGTTCTGCTATAGGTATATACCTTACTGTAGCCCCCAAGTGAAATGTTTATCACCATGTGTGAATGTGCAGTTGATAGTGCGAGCTTGAACTTGATGCAGTCATACAGACAGTTGTTTGCCACAATTTCCCAAAATGCCCCAACAGCTCTTTTTTTGTTGATAACCACTGCTTTGCAAGCAAACAATGGAAGGACATACAGTACAATCTCAGAAACCATTCAGAACAATGGTCATTATAAAAACACAATCTGACATGCAAAGCTTGTATCACGTTTTCATTTAAACACAACACAATCTGACACCATCAAAGCTCGTATCAATTGTTCATAAAAACACAGAACAATCTGACATGCAAAGCTTGTATCAACTTTTCATAAACACACAAAACAATCTGTGTCACGCCTGCTCCCACACTTCCCCCTAGCGCTCGAGGTCGTCAGGCTCCCCAGCATTGCGCACTCCTGCCACCATCATTACGCACACCTGCCTTCCCTTCGTCACACGCATATTGGACTCAACTGGACTCAATCACCTCTGTCATTACCTTCCCTATATCTGTCTGGTTCCCCGCTCTGTTCCCTGCTTCTGCATTGATTTTCATATGTCTCTGTATACTCATGTGCTGACCCTGTTCCTGTCTTGTTTCTTGTCTGTTCCTTATTAAATGTTGTCTCCCCGTACCTGCTTCTCATCTCCAGCGTCGGTCTTTACAATCTGACATGCAACGCTCGTATCAATTTTTCATATGAAGTGAATATCATCTCAACGGCTGTTTGATACAGTCTTTCAAAATAAAACCATCTGAGATATCATGTCATTACCATAAACATAAATAAACATGTGGATCCAATATTAGCCTTTAAATACAGTATCTGTGTCAGATATGAGATGTTGATCCAGGCATGTAATATTAGTAGACTGATGAAATACATGTTATACCAGAAATGATCATTAGTACGATGAGCACAATCAGTGAGAGTGCTGTACCAGTAGTGTGTATTGGAGGTACTCAGATGGGCTGTGATGACATCAGATGAGATAGATTATGAATAAGTCATCTGGGCATGAAGTTCATTGCAGCTTCTGCGTGCTGCCCTGACCCATGCATCCACCAGCAAGGACACATTCCAGTGTAGGCAGATATGTATTGGTCATGTTCATGTGATTTCATGCACTGGCTGCATACCAGTCTTCTCACAGATGATATATAAAATTGAAATATTTAAAAAATGGCACCCTATTTACTAAGGGAATCAGGTGCCATTTGGGACGCATCCCATATAAAAGGAGCAAAGATAGAGCAGGTAAATCAGGTTGTTACCACGGTACCTGAGGTTGTTACCATGGTACCTGAGGTTGTTACAGTACCATGGTACCTAAGGTTGTTAACATGGTACCTGAGGTTGACAGCATGGTATCTGAGGTTGTTACCATGGTACCTGAGGTTGTTACCATGGTACCTGAGGTTGTTACCATGGTACCTGAGGTTGTCAGCATGGTACCTGAGGTTGTTACCATGGTACCTGAGGTTGTTACCATGGTACCTGAGCTTGACAGCATGGTACCTGAGGTTGTTACCATGGTACCTGAGGTTGTTACCATGGCACCTGAGGTTGTTACCATGGTACCTGAGGTTGTTACAGTACCATGGTACCTAAGGTTGTTAACATGGTACCTGATGTTGACAGCATGGTACCTGAGGTTGTTACCATGGTACCTGAGGTTGTTACCATGGTACCTGAGGTTGTTACCATGGTACCTGAGGTTGTCAGCATGGTACCTGAGGTTGTTACCATGGTACCTGAGGTTGTTACCATGGTACCTGAGGTTGTTACCATGGTGCCTGAGGTTGTTACCATGGTACCTGAGCTTGACAGCATGGTACCTGAGGTTGTTACCATGGTACCTGAGGTTGTTACCATGGTACCTGAGGTTGTTACCATGGTACCTGAGGTTGTCAGCATGGTACCTGAGGTTGTCAGCATGGTACCTGAGGTTGACAACATGGTACCTGAGGTTGACAACATGGTACCTGAGGTTGACAACACAGTACCTGAGGTTGACAACACGGTACCTGAGGTTGACAACATGGTACCTGAGGTTGACAACATGGTACCTGAGATTCTGTCGTGTAAAGAAAGCCTGCTGATCTATCTAAACATTAGATCATTCGCAATGTATTATTCTGTCACGTTAATATGAAGATGATTAATCCTGTGTCCCAAAGTGCACCCTATTCCCTATATAGTGCACTACTTTGGACCCTTGCCCATATAGCTCTGGTAAAAAGTTGTGCACTATGAATAGCATGTCATTTGGAACGCATACGTAGTTTTAGGCAGCTGTCATGGAAAGACTGTTTTAATTGGTTCATTATATGGAGCGCTCTGTTCCTTCAATGCTATCCCCTTCACCACTAGATATTATTTACTGCATTAGCACTTCAAGGACCATTCAAGGAAGTCAAGCTCTGTGCAGCCCTCAAAATTGAACTCTAGCCTACAGTATACTCGATTGACTACGCACGCCACACTGAATACCCTGTCACCCCTATGTACCTACTACACTGAATATGTTTACATGCACACTAATAATTCAATATTAAACTGATTACGGCACTAGGCCGAGTATGGCATTTTT
This sequence comes from Oncorhynchus masou masou, assembly GCF_036934945.1. NCBI lineage: Eukaryota > Metazoa > Chordata > Actinopteri > Salmoniformes > Salmonidae > Oncorhynchus > Oncorhynchus masou. Next base: position 93,169,324 of record NC_088242.1, read on the forward strand.
TAAAATTTGTAACCTTTATTTATTTAACTAGGCAAGTCAGTGAAGAACACATTCTTATTTACTATGATGGCCGACCTCGGCCAAACCCGGATGACACTGGGACAATTGTGCGCAGCCCTTTGGTTCTCCCAATCACTGCCGGTTGTGATACAGCCTGGATCAAGGTCATGTAAACACTTTATTTTACTTATCTTTGCCGGCGTAAGGTCATAATCGAATTAAGGATACACCCATTAAAAAAAACTGGTTATCTGAACAATCTTTCGAATTATTAGAACACTTTAATCAGAGCACAAACTGTGTATTTGATCTGCTGCATGTGCTAGCACGAGCAGCGCAAGCTAACTTATTTTGCGCGAGTGAAGTGAGTTCGGAAAAACTTAAAATATCCATCTTAGAAAATGTTTTCACATACGAACTTTATATGTCCGAACTCAGAATCAAATATGCTTCCCAAAAACAACACGGTCACTGTGGTAGAACGTTTATTGTGATTGGCGATTTTCTGCATTTATCAACTTCCAATCAGGTAGCCTGATTTCAGATGTGTCCATGTAAACAGGATTATTAGGAAAATCATTATTCTTGCAAAGCATGTCAACGTTTAAATCAAACTGTTATCTTAATCTGAATATTCACAATAATCGTATTATTGTGTGCATGTGACCATACTCACTATGTCTAGTGTGCCTAACATTCTGCTTAGAGTTGAAATGTAGCAATTGAGGGGGGAACAGCTGGCAAGGGAATTGAACCAATAACAACTATTTTACATGGACAGGTGCTCCCCTGTACCATAAGAGCCCAGGGACGTCACAATATGTCTCTGAATATGAGTACTGATCTAGGATCAGTTTGACAGTTTAGATCATAAAGAATTAAGTTTAAATTGACACAAGGTACTGATCCTAAATCAGCATCCCTACTCTGACATGCTTTATGAAAACAAGCTCAGACAGAAACTGTAGTCACTTACATACAGGGAGCCTACTGTAAGTTTCATTCCAGTCACCTCTCTTAGGTGACTCAGCAATGCACAGGCTAATTCAGATGCCACCCACAACAGTCAAACCAAGTTGATCCCTTCATTGCACTACCTGGGAATTAGAATGCGTGCTGGAGGGGACTCCCAAGCATTACCTACTAATTGCACCTCGCCCCCCCCTCTCCCCCCCTCAATGCTTGGGATGCGTTAGCAGCCAATTACCAGTGACCTTCTGTATTTAGCAGCCAATTACGGGTATCTTTCTGTGAATTTTGAACTCACCTCATCGGAAAAGATTTGAAAACACAGGGTTTCTGTTTTAGCTCGCGCTGCGAAGCAGGGTTTACAGTGATTTCATTTTGATCCTCTGTCAGTCAAAGAAGTCGCCTGGTAATGACTCAGGTATTTGTGTGTGTCCTTGTGGGGCTTTTGTCAGTCAGATACCAATATACTCTGCGTATTTTCAAACACAAACAATTCAGGCAGTCTTCTCATAGTTTTTCACTCAAAAAAGCTAACAAAATCAATCCCAATAATCCAAGGATAAGCGTATTGGTGATTTTAGATACCAGTTCCTCTCGCAGCAGGGGGCTTGAATTGAGTTGAATATACAGCATCAGTCCCACTTCCTGTGTATCTTTCAGTCTGAGCTGAAGAAACAATGAGGTGTGTTACAAAGGCAAAAACACACCAATGCCATTCAAATGTCAATAATGATACACTGTGCTGTAACATTTCGTGGTGAGACTGAGGCATTCTCTGCCATAGGAGAACAATGTGACAAAGTGCCAAATGCAATCCAAGGAGATGCTGGTGCCATGTGAATTTATAGAAAAATACAATATTATTACCATCTCAAAAACATTGGCAACCTTGTCCTATTGCTTCTGCAGGGAGTCCGCCGTTCTGCTCAGTTCTTTCCCAACAAGCCTCTGGGGAGAAAGCGTGACAAATTCCCCCTCAAAAACAGGAGGCCGCTGGCTGTTGTCTGCAGATAGAGAAAGGGCTGTTTATATGATCATTGTCTCTCTTAACAACTTATCTAGTAGATTCATTCAAACAATTGTCCGGGGTTCTTCTGGGGCCCATGATTTCACAGTGGACCACAATGCCTTTATGGATATGTGGTATTAGAAAATGCATAATTGCACAGTCATGTCAGCTCATCCCATGTCATCTCCCAATCTAATTGTGTTGGTTTAATTCACTTATACTCGTTGTCATTACAGCTGCACAGCATTCTGTATTTCTATGGCTTGGTAGGTAAGGACCTTCAATGAAATGCCTGAATTGTATTACAGGGAACTCTGAAATGCTAATATTTTTGGCAACAAACCAATAGCTGCACAAACAGACAGACAATTGCATTAACCTGCATCTGTCCCTGACTACAGCATTAAATAGTCTTTTTTATTTTTATTTTTTACAAATCTTATCACTGTGTAATTAGAGCTCCCTTTCTTTTGTGTAGAGTGTCACATTTACATTTGAGTCATTTAGTAGACAATTTACCCAGAGTGATTTACTGGAGCAATTAGGATTAAGTGCCTCTCACAAGGGAACATTAACAGGTTTTTCACATCGTCATCTCAGGGAATTGAACCAGTGACCTTTCAGTTACTGGTCTGACACACTTAACCGCTAGGCTACCTGCACCCCTTATTCCCTATGTAGTGGGAGCCATTGGGCTCTGGTCTAAAAGAGTGTGCCATGTTAGGAGTGGGGTGCTATTTGAAACAGAGGAAAGTGGTGAGTGATTAATATCTTCTCAGTGCTAGAAGGGGTGTTACAAACACAATCTGCACTATTTACATTTACAGTGAGCTCCAAAAGTATTGGGTCATTGACACATTTATTGTTGTTTTGGCTCTGTATTCCAGCCCCCAGGTTGTGAGGGTAGGCAACAACATCTCCACCCCGCTGATCCTCAACACTGGAGCCCCACAAGGGTGCGTTCTGAGCCCTCTCCTGTACTCCCTGTTCACCCACGACTGCGCGGCAACGCACGCCTCCAACTCAATCATCAAGTTTGCGGACGACACAACAGTGGTAGGCTTGATTACCAACAACGACGAGACGGCCTACAGGGAGGAGGTGAGGGCCCTCGGAGTGTGGTGTCAGGACAATAACCTCACACTCAACGTCAACAAAACGAAGGAGATGATTGTGGACTTCAGGAAACAGCAGAGGGAACACCCCCCTATCCACATCGATGGAACCGTAGTGGAGAGGATAGTAAGTTTTAATTTCCTCGGCATACACATCACAGACAAACTGAATTGGTCCACTCACACAGACAGCATCGTGAAGAAGGCGCAGCAGCGCCTCTTCAACCTCAGGAGGCTGAAGAAATTCGGCTTGTCACCAAAAGCACTCACAAACTTCTACAGATGCACAATCGAGAGCATCCTGGCGGGCTGTATCACCGCCTGGTACGACAACTGCTCCGCCCACAACCGTAAGGCTCTCCAGAGGGTAGTGAGGTCTGCACAACGTATCACCGGGGGCAAACTACCTGCCCTCCAGGACACCTACACCACCCGATGTTACAGGAAGGCGATAAAGATCATCAAGGACAACACCCACCCGAGCCACTGCCTGTTCACCCCGCTATCATCCAGAAGCCGAGGTCAGTACAGGTGCATCAAAGCTGGGACCGAGAGACTGAAAAACAGCTTCTATCTCAAGGCCATCAGACTGTTAAACAGCAACCACTAACATTGAGTGGCTGCTGCCAACACACTGACTCAACTCCAGCCACTTTAATAATGGGAATTGATGGGATATGATGTAAAATATATCACTAGCCACTTTAAACAATGCTACCTAATATAATGTTTACATACCCTACATTATTCATCTCATATGTATACGTATATACTGTACTCTATCATCTACTGCATCCTTATGTAATACATGTATCACTAGCCACTTTAACTATGCCACTTTGTTTACATACTCATCTCATATGTATATACTGTACTCGATACCATCTACTGTATCTTGCCTATGCTGCTCTGCACCATCACTCATTCATATCTTTATGTACATATTCTTTATCCCCTTACACTGTGTATAAGAAATTAGTTTTGGAATTGTTAGTTAGATTACTTGTTGGTTATTACTGCATTGTCGGAACTGGAAGCACAAGCATTTCGCTACACTCGCATTAACATCTGCTAACCATGTGTATGTGACAAATAAAATTTGATTTGATTTGAAATGATACAATGACTGAGGTTAAATTGCAGTAAGATTGTCAGCTTGAATTTGAGAGTATTTTCATCCATACCAGGTGAACCGTTTAGAAATTACAGCACTTTTTGTACATAGTCCCCCCCATTTTAGGGGGCCAAAAGTTGTGGGACAAACTCACTTACAGAGCATTCGGAATGTATTTAGACCCCTTGACTTTTTCCACATTGTGTTACGTTACAGCCTTATTATCAAATAGATTTTATTTATTTTTTAAATACAAAGCAAAAACAGGTTTTTAGACATTTTAAAACATGTATTAAAAAAAATTAAATACGACATTTACATAAGTATTCAGACCCTTTACACAGTACTTTGTTGAAGTACCTTTGGCAGCGATTAGTCTCGAGTCGTCTTGGATATGACGCTACAAGCTTGGCACACCTGTATTTGGGGAGTTTCTCCCATTCTTCTCTGCAGATCCTCTCACTCTGTCAGGTTGGATGGGGAACATTGCTGCACAGCTAATTTCAGGTCTCTCCAGAGATGTTTGACCAGGTTCAAGTCCAAGCTCTGGCCGGTCCACTCAAGGACATTTAGAGACTTGTCCCAAAGCCAATCCTGCATTGTCTTGGCTGTGTGCTTAGGGTTGTTGTCCTGTTGGAAGGTGAACCTTCGCCCCAGTCTGAGGTCCTGAGCACTCTGGAGCAGGTTTTCTTCAAGGATCTCTCTGTACTTTGCTCCGTTCATCTTTCCCTCGATCCTGACTAGTCTCCCAGTCCCCTGAAAAACATCCCCACAGCATGATGCTGCCACCACCATGCTTCACCGCACGGATGGTGCCAGGTTTCCTCCAGACGTGATGCTTGGCATTCAGGCCAAAGAGTTCAATATTAGTTTCATCAGAACAGAGAGACTTGTTTCTCATGGTGTGAGACTCCTTTAGGTGCCTTTTGGCAAACTCCAAGCTGGCCACTCTACCATAAAGGCCTGGTTTGTGGAGTGGGGCAGAGATTGTTGTTTTTCTGGAAGGTTCTCCCATCTCCACAGAGGAACTCTGGAGCTCTGTTAGAGTGACAATCAGGTTCTTGGTCACCTCCCTGACCAAGGCTCTTCTCTCCTGATTGCTCAGTTTGGCCGGGCGGCCAGCTCTAGGAAGAGTCTTGGTTGTTCTTCCATTAAATAATGATGGAGGCCACTGTTCTTGGGGACCTTGAAATGTTACCTTTCCCCAGATCTGTGCCTCGACACAATCCTGTCTTGAATCTCTATGGACAATTCCTTCAACCCGATGGCTTGGTTTTTGCTCTGACATGCACATTCAACTGTGTGAAACTTATATAGACAGGTTCCAAATCATGTCCAATCAATTGAATTTACAACAGGCGGACTCCAATCAAGTTGTAGAAACATCTCAAGGATGATCAATGGAAACAGAATGCACCTGAACTCAATTAATCCTGGGCCCAATATCACCGAGCCAGTGATACGCACCGGAGTGGAGAGCGGTGGATGGCCTCGTCCACTGGTCGTCGCCGCTGTGGAGGTGGGTGAGTGCTATGGTCCTATGGATTCTCTCGACTCACCCGACTCCAGGATAGATTTTGACTCTTCAAACATACCAGAGTCGCTATATGCGATCCCTGACTCTGCTTCTGGTACGCAAGCTATTTTAATTAGTTCCCCGCATCCAGTGCAGGCGGGAGGGATTGTTAATTGCGCTACCGAACTGGCCCTAATCAAAACGAAACAAAACGGCCTAAACCCAGCCGTCAGAAAACACAGAAAATTCAACTTTTTTCAGTGTGTCAATCACTCTCGAGTCATCTGGGACCCACGAGCTAAGCCCAAGGGACTATTAGGGGGGCACTTGAACATTCGTAGTGTCATTCCAAAAATTGATCAAATTCAACATCTACTCACAGACTCCAACCTTGACTTTCTCTGCCTCTCAGAGACATGGCTCCATAAACACTCTCCATATGCTGCTTTGATTGTGCCTGGCTACAATGTTTTCAGGAGAGACAGGATTGAAGGAAGAGGAGGGGGTGTGATGATTTACATTAAAGAACATATCCGATGTAAACAAATTGAGTGGTCATGTGATAATGAACTAGAATGTATCGGCCTGAAAGTTACACTGTCTCCCCAAATGTCTTTTACCCTCATTGGAATGTATAGGCCACCTTCCACCAAAAGTGTGTTTTTTGATCAGTTTAATACCATGCTTAGGGAATGTGATTTTGGGAAAGAGGTCATCTTAATGGGAGATTTTAACATTATTTTATGAAGACAAGTGTTGTAGGAAAACCCTCAAACGGATCACTAATACCTTTGACCTTACACAGCTAGTTAAAGGGCCAACCAGGGTGACTTGTTGCTCTAAAACACAGATTGATTTGGTGTTCAGTAATAAACCAGAGAGAGTGACTAAATCATTCAATATGGTTACCGGGCTGTCTGATCATAATCTGACACTTATAGCCAGAAAGCTGTCTAAGAGCAGGTTTAACCTCTCTACTGTTAGAAAGCCGGATCAACTCAGAATACCTAAGAGTGAATTAAACTATTTTGAAAAAGCAATTAAGGGAATAAACTGGAATGATCTCTTGTCCTATACAGACGTGGAAGCTGATAGTCAGGTTTTTCTATCCACAATCCAGACTACAATAAATGGCTTCCTAAAGAAAATCAAATCCAAACCTGGCCAAAAGAGCACTCTTCCTTGGCTAAATGGAGAAATCTGGAAATTGATGAAAGAACGAGATTATGCTCTAAAAATAGCCCTAAAATCTAAATTAGAGCATGACTGGAGTAGGTTTACCATGTTGAGAAATAAGGTGATGAAAGAAATCAGACAGGCCAAGGCAAACTTTTTTATTAACATAATTGGTGAAGCAAAGGGAAATTCTAAATTGATATGGGAGAATCTAAAAAAGTTAACAGGGAAAGACCATAGTAACACTGCAAAAACACTTGAAATCATGGTGAATAACAATCTAACACAGGATGCAGTCGAAATAGCAATAGCCTTCAATTCCTACTTTATTGACTCTGTCAGGGCACTGACACAGAACCCCTCCACCGGTTTCTTGGGCTCAGTGCTAGTGAATGACACTCAACCTGTCTTCATCATAAGGGAGGTTTCTGAGTCAAAGGTGAACAAGGTGATTAGCTCACTAAAGAACTCTAAAGCCAAAGATGTGTTTGGGATGGACTCTACCTTTCTTAAAAACTACAAAGAGTCACTCATTGGCCCCATTACTAAGGTCACCAACACATCTATTGGTCTTGGTGTGTTTCCAAGGGTATGGAAGTCGGCCATAATAACGGCCATCTTTAAATCAGGCGACCCTGCTGACGTGAGTAACTACAGGCCCATTAGTATACTACCTGTGGTGTCAAAGGTTGTTGAAAAGTGTGTAGCAGAACAACTGATTGCCCACCTCAACAACAGCCCCTTCACATTACACTCCATGCAGTTTGGCTTCAGAGCGAAACACTCCACAGAAACGGCCAACTGCTTTCTTTTGGAAAATGTGAAGTCCAAGATGGACAAAGGGGTGCTGTTGGGGCTGTGTTTCTGGACCTAAGGAAGGCTTTTGATACTGTTAACCATGAGATTCTCATCACAAAATTGTCAAAGTTCAACTTTTCCCCTGATGCCTTGAGATGGATGAAATCATACCTTGAAGGCAGAACTCAGTGTGTCAGAGTGAGCAATGAGCTGTCGCCCTATCGTAGCTATGATGTGGGCGTGCCCCAAGGGTCAATACTGGGGCCCCTCCTGTTCAGCCTGTACATTAATGATCTGCCTTCTGTCTGTACTGGGTCTGAAGTTCAAATGTATGCAGATGATACAGTGATATATGTGCATGCAAAGAGCAAACAACAAGCTGCACAAGAACTCACTACTGTAATGGTCCAGGTTACAAAGTGGCTCAGTGACTCGTGTTTGCATCTCAATGTGAAAAAAACTGTTTGCATGTTCTTCACAAAGAGGGCAACAGATGCTACTGAGCCAGATGTCTATGTGTCAGGGGAGAAGCTCCAGGTGGTATCCGATTTTAAGTACCTTGGTATCATACTTGACTCCAACCTCTCTTTTAAAAAGCATGTGAAAAAGGTAATTCAAATAACTAAATTCAACCTAGCTAATTTCCGATTTATACGAAATTGTTTGACTACAGAGGTAGCAAAACTGTACTTCAACTCTATGATACTCCCCCACTTAACATACTGCTTGACTAGTTGGGCCCAAGCTTGCTGTACAACATTAAAACCTATTCAGTCTGTCTACAAACAGGCTCTCAAAGTGCTTGATAGGAAGCCCAATAGCCATCATCATTGTCACATCCTTAGAAAGCATGAGCTCTTGAGTTGGGAAAATCTTGTGCAATACACCGACGCATGTCTTGTATTCAAGATCCTTAATGGCCTGGCTCCCCCTCCACTCAATATTTTAGTTAAACAGAAAACCCAGACATATGGCAGCAGATCCACAAGGTCTGCCATGAGAGGTGACTGTATAGTTCCCCTAAGGAAAAGCACCTTTAGTAAATCTGCATTCTCTGTGAGAGCTTCCCATGTCTGGAATACACTGCCATCAGACACACATAACTGCACCACATATCACACTTTCACAAAATGCTTGAAGACATGGCTAAAGGTCAATCAGATTTGTGAACATGGTCCCTAGCTGTGTGTTGCCGCTTTCCATGTTGTCTGTTGTCTGTAGCTTGTGAGGTGTGGAAACACTTTGTTGCTTTTATGAATTTTGAAACGTTGATTAATGTGCACTGTCCCTGTAAAAATAAAAATAAACTCAAACTCAATAAACTCAATTAAAATTCTCATAGCAAATGGATCTCATTGTATAACACGTGATGTTGTCAACAAAAAAAACTATGTAAATCTATAGTTTTTTTTTTTATCTGAATGGAACACGTTAGGTGTCCAGGATATTGCATTTCTGATCACTCTGTAGCCGGGTGTAATTTGCCCAATACTATGCATGTGTATCCATTGCATTACACCTTTTTTAAATGTGGAGATGTATTGTCTTTTATTTTCTAATACATGGGTAAAATGAATATGTGGTGTTTTCTGTCTGGACTGCATTGAAAACAGGTATATTTGGGGGAGAAGTGTCTGGTGTTTAGACTTGGTAACAGGATTCTATCTGTTTTTTTTCTATTTCTCTTGATTTGTTTGTCTTTCAATGCAGTGCACCCAGTTTGTGACCCAACTCAAGAATGGAACCATGACAAAGTAAACCTTCAATTAGAGCTGGCAGGTCGGAGACTTGACAACAAGCGAGAGAGAGGATAGACTGGTCTCGTCTCGCCTAACAGTTACAAATGAAAGAGCTGAGCTGTGAAAGAGTGATCCATCCCCTTAGATTCCACTTCCTGTGGCACAACCAGAAGGACAATAAAGAACCTCCCCATTTTTTATCTCGCTTGTAGTCCCCCGTGGATATCACTACGCCAAGGGGTCTCTAATGCCTGCGGCAGATAGCCTAGTGGTTAGAGCGTTGGGCACATAAGCGAAAGGTTGCTGGATCTAATCTCCTGAGCAAGGCAGTTATTCTTTTTTAGCAGCTGGTGTCTTTTTTTTTTACATTGAGGAATATTTCACTTTCTCTGGTCATATAAGTAACAACATCAGTAGTTGACTGGGCAGGAGCTCACCAGAGCTGAGTACCGGTACCTCAAATATTCTACTGCTTGAGCTCTAGTGCCTCAAAAGTAATTCAACAAATGCTCTATTACCAGTGTGATCATATACCATTTTTTTGTTTATATATCATTTCTAAATTATCTGAGAAGAACAACATTGGCAGGGCAATGAATGTATAGCCAATATGCAGTGATTATATATTGGGCCTATAGCCTACTGCACTAACCTCATTGCTACATAACTGTTTTTAATTGGTTAATGTTGAATAGGCTTAGGTTTTTTTTCAAGTCATGTTTTAAACAAATCACAGTGGTAGATCTCGGCTTGCATTTTGACTCAGAAAGTGATCTTGACTCAGACAAGGTTGGTGACCACTGTATTAGCCTCATGATGCGTATAATAGTATAATAATAATATAAAATATTCATTTTTTTTAGCTGATACCTTCCACCCTCCATCCACTCCCCCAAAAAAGGGGAAGTTTTATATTGCTATTTTACACTATTTGTCATGAGGCTGAGAGAAAATGTAGCAGTTGTAAAGCTAATTTCCTGTAATTCTACACTTTTTGCCATGGGGGAGAGAGAAAAATACCCTGTGGCCCCAAATGCAGTAGTCCGACCCTGAATAGCAGTAAAGAGAAGAGAATAATACCAGCCATGTCATTTACATCCATTATCTAGACAGTGTAATTGTTTCTGAGTTGTCCTACTCCAAGTTGAAGAGCCCAATTTCCCTTTATATTGCCACTTACCGTGACCGCCCCAGCGTGAGGTCAACCCTAAATCCGCCCTGATACCACAAGCAGAACTCCTTTAAAACATTGAGTGAACACAGTCACATTCCACGTTTGGCCACTAGCAAGGTTTTTCACCTGGATCAATGAGTCCTCATGGGTCAAGTTAACACAGGCAGCCCAATGCTGATCTTTTGCCGAATTATTGGCAAAGGATCTGATCATGTCACGCCTTGGTCTTAGTATTTTGTGTTTTTGTTAATTAGTTGGTCAGGCCAGGGTGTGACATGGGTTTATGTTGTTGTATTTCGTAGTGGGGTTTTTTAGTTATTGGGATTGCGGCTGAGTAGGGGTGTTGCATAGGTTTGGCTGCCTGAGGCGGTTCTCAATCAGAGTCAGGTGATTCTCGTTGTCTCTGATTGGGAACCGTATTTAGGTAGCCTGGGTTTCACTTTGTATTTCGTGGGTGATTGTTCCTGTCTCTGTGTAGTTTCACAAGATAGGCTGTAATTAGGTTTCACGTTCCGTTTTGTTGTTTTGTATTTATTAGTTATTTCATGTATAGTTCCATTTTTTCTTCATTAAAAACATGAGTAACCAACACGCTGCATTTCGGTCCGACTCTCTTTTGACAAACGAAGAACGCCGTTACAGAATCACCCACCACACACGGCGTTCAGAATCACCCACCACACACGGACCGAGCAGCGTGTTAACAGGCAGGAGCCACAGGAGAGGCAACAGAAGCAGCTTCAGTGGGAGAGGCTGCACCACTTGGAAAATTGGACATGGGAGGAAGAACTGGACGGAAAAGGACCCTGGGCTCAGCCTGGTGAATATCGCCGCCCCAAGGAGGAACTAGAGGCGGCTAAAGCGGAGAGGCGCTGGTATGAGGAGGCAGCACGGCGACGTGGATGGAAGCCCGGGAATCAGCCCCAAACATTTCTTGGGGGAGGGGGCTTTCAGGGAGTATGGCTACGCCAGGTAGGAGACCTGCGCAAACTCCCTGTGCTTACCGGGGGGCTAGAGAGACCGGGCAGGCACCGTGTTATGCAGTGGTGCGCATGGTGTCCCCAGTGCGGTGCTCAGCGTATCGGCCGGGCTAGATTAAGCGTTGAGCCAAATGCCATGAAGCCGGCTCTACGCATCTGGGTCCCAGTGCGTCTCCTTGGGACGGCTTACATGGCACCAGCCTTGCGCTCGGTGTCTCCGGTTCGCCTACATAGCCCAGTGCGGGCTATTCCACCTCGCCGCACTGGCAGGGCGACCGAGAGTATTCAACCGGGTAAGGTTGGGCAGGCTCAGTGCTCAAGAGCTCCAGTGCGCCTGCACGGTCCGGTCTATCCAGTACCATCTACACACCCCAGCCCTCCGGTAGCAGCTCCCCGCACCAGGCTTCCTGTGCGTGTCTTCGGCCCAATACCACCAGTGCCAGCACCACGCATCAGGCCTACAGTGCGCCTCGCCTCTCCTGCGCTGTCGGAGCCTTTCTTCTCTCCTGCGCTGTCGGAGTCTCCCGCCTGTTCAGCGCTATCAGAGCCTTTCTCCTCTCCAGCGCTGCCGGAGCCTCCTGCCTGTTCGGATCAGCCTGAGCTGCCAGTCTGCATGGAGCAGCCTGAGCTGCCAGTCTGCATGGAGCAGCCAGAGCTGCCAGTCTGCATGGAGCAGCCAGAGCTGCCAGTCTGCATGGAGCAGCCAGAGCTGCCAGTATGCATGGAGCAGCCAGAGCTGCCAGTCTGCATGGAGCAGCTAGAGCTGCTAGTCTGCATGGAGCAGCTAGAGCTGCCAGTCTGCATGGAGCTGCCAGTCTGCAAGGAGCTGCCAATCTGCAAGGAGCTGCCAGTCTGCATGGAGCTGCCAGTCTGCAAGGAGCTGCCAGTCTGCAAGGAGCTGCCATTCTGCAAGGAGCTGCCAGTCTGCATGGAGCAGCCAGAGATGCCAGTCTGCATGGAGCAGCTAGAGCTGTCAGTCTGCTTGGAGCAGCCAGAGCTGCCAGTCTGCATGGAGTTGCCAGTCTGCAAGGAGCTGCCAGTCTGCAAGGAGCTGCCAGTCTGCAAGGAGCTGCCAAAGCTGTTAGTCTGCATGGAACAGTCAGAGCTGTCAGTCTGCAAGAAGCCTCCAGAGCTATCAATCTGCATGGAGCAGCCAGAGCCGCCAGTCAGCATGGAGCAGCCAGAGCCGTCAGTCAGCATGAAGCAGCTAGAGCTGTCAGTCTGCTTGAGCAGCCAGTCAGCCAGACTCTTCCAGATCCGCCAGTCAACCAGACTCTTCCAGATTCGCCAGTCAGCCAGACTCTTCCAGATCCGCCAGTCAGCCAGACTCTTCCAGATCTGCCAGTCAGCCAGACTCTTCCAGATCTGCCAGTCAGCCAGACTCTTCCAGATCCGCCAGTCAGCCAGACTCTTCCAGATCTGCCAGTCAACCAGACTCTTCCAGATCCGCCAGTCAGCCAGACTCTTCCAGATCCGCCAGTCAGCCAGACTCTTCCAGATCTGCCAGTCAGCCAGACTCTTCCAGATCTGCCAGTCAGCCAGACTCTTCCAGATCTGCCAGTCAGCCAGACTCTTCCAGATCCGCCAGTCAGCCAGACTCTTCCAGATCTGCCAGTCAGCCAGACTCTTCCAGATCCGCTAGTCAGCCAGACTCTTGCAGATCCGCAAGTCAGCCAGGATCTGCCGGATTGAACTGCCTGGCTGGGCTTCCACTCAGTACTGGGCTTTCTCTCAGTACTGGGCTTTCTCTCAGTACTGGGCTGCCCCTCAGTCCCGAGCTGCCCCTCAGTCCCGGGCTGCACCTCAGTCCCGAGCTGCCCCTCAGTCCCGAGCTGCCCCTCAGTCCCGAGCTGCCCCTCAGTCCCGAGCTGCCCCTCAGTCACGAGCTGCTCCTCAGTTCAGTGGGGTTCTGGGTGAGGACTATTAGGCCATGGTCGGCGGCGAGGGTGGATCATCCCAGGACGCGAAGGGGAGGAACTATGACATTTATGGATTGCGGTCCACGTCCCGAGCCGGCACCGCCACCATGGTCAGACGCCCACCCGGACCCTCCTTATGGTTTTGAGGTGCGTCCGGGAGTCCGCACCTTAGGGGGGCGGTTCTGTCACGCCTTGGTCTTAGTATTTTGTGTATTAGTTAATTAGTTGGTCAGGCCAGGGTGTGACATGGGTTTATGTTGTTGTATTTCGTAGTGGGGTTTTTTAGTTATTGGGATTGTGGCTGAGTAGGGGTGTTGCATAGGTTTGGCTGCCTGAGGCGGTTCTCAATCAGAGTCAGGTGATTCTCGTTGTCTCTGATTGGGAACCGTATTTCGGTAGCTTGGGTTTCACTTTGTATTTCGTGGGTGATTGTTCCTGTCTCTGTGTAGTTTCACCAGATAGGCTGTAATTAGGTTTCACGTTCCGTTTTGTTGTTTTGTATTGTATTTATTAGTTATTTCATGTATAGTTCTGTTTTTTCTTCATTAAAAACATGAGTAACCAACACGCTGCATTTCGGTCCGACTCTTTTGACAAACGAAGAACGCCGTTACAGATCATCTGAAAGGCCAATTAGTGGCAAAAAGATCAGATTTGGGTTGGTTGTGTAAACATAGCCATGACTCATCCACATCAGAGAGCTGAGACCGGTATAATCAGATATCGGTCCCTCTTTCACATCATTTGTAAACATCTTCCACAGCTTTTCTTTTCCCCTCATTTTTAAGGACATGACGTTCTGGAAGGAAGGATCTTTCCGACTGACATTTCATTTCTGATGAGTAATTAAACAGTTGTCAGAATCCCAAGAAGCTGTGTGGTTCTGGCCTGTTGTTGCCTTTTACTCGCGGGAATTGAAAACCCCAGACGTCTAGACTCCTGGGAGCTCTCATTTTGGAAGACAGAAGAACCGGGGTTTTGATTATGGAAGTCCTTTCAGTACAAGTCTTTTCTTCAGTTTTCACATGACATATTGTCCTGCCACAGAAGCATTCTTCATTTCCACCCCACCAAATGTGGTATTGAACTTTTTGATGCAGTTACAGTCAACCCTATGTGTATTGGCTGCAACAGTGAAGCTAAAATATTCAATTTGGCTCTATATTCTAGCATGTTGGCTTTGAGATTGAATGTTTCATATTCGGCGACAGTACAAAATGACACTTTTTATTTGAGGGTATTTTCATACATACTCTATCTGTTTTACTGTTTAGAAATGAAAGTACAGTATTTGGTCCCATATTCCTAGCACACAATTATTACATCCAGCTTGTGACTCTACAAACCTGTTGGATGCATTTGCAGTTTGTTTTGGTTGTGTTTTGCCCAATAGGAACTGAATGGTGAATAATGTCTTGTGTCATTTTGGAGTCATTTTTATTGTAAGTAAGAATAGAAGATGTTTCTGAACAAATCTACAGTACATTCATGTGGATGCAGCCATGATTATGAATAATCATGAATGAATCGCAAACAATGATGAGTGACAATGTTACGGAGGCACAAGCTGATCATAACTGCAAAAAATGCCTCCCCTGTTATTGGTATTGGTGAGAGGTTAGCATGTTTTGTTGTCGCCTCTGTATCATCCTCACTCTCAACTAGACTTCACTGAGCTTCCTGGTTATACATTTAGACAAATACTCTGAATTCTTCCCAATCATCGGTCATGTCATAGGATGACTGCTCTGTAATCATTCTGATCCAGGCTGTATCACATCCGGCCGTGATTGGGAGTCCCATAGGTCGGCGCACAATTGGCCCAGGTTAGGCCATCAATCTAAATAAGAATTTGTTCTTAACTGACTTGCCTAGTTAAACAATTTTTAAACAAAAAGACAGTGGCCTCATGTAAGAGGTGTCCCTCCTCCAGAGCCTCACGCTCAAGGTCCTAAACGACATCATAACCGCCATCGATAAGAGACATTACAGCGCAGCCGTATTCATCGACCTAGCCAAGTTTTGGCTAGGTCATTCACCACATTCTTATTGGCAGACTTGACAGCCTTGGTTTCTCAAATGATTGCCACGCCTGGTTTACCAACTACTTCTCTGATAGAGTTCAGTGTGTCAAATCGGAGGGCCTGTTGTCCGGGACCTCTGGCTGTCTCTATGGTGGTGCCACATGGTTCAATCCTCGGGCCGACTCTCTTCTCTGTATACATCAATGATGTTGCTCTTGCTGCTGGTGATTCTCTGATACACCTCTACGCAGACGGCACCATTCTGTATACTTCTGGCCCCTCTTTGGACACTGTGTTAACTAACCTCCAGACGAGCTTCAATGCCATACAACTCTCCTTCCGTGGCCTCCAACTGCTCCTAAACGCAAGTAAAACTAAATGCATGCTATTCAACCGATCACTGCCTGCACCTGCCCGCCCGTCCAGCATCACTACTCTGGACGGCTCTGACTTAGAATATGTGGACAACTACAAACACCTAGGTGTCTGGTTGGACTGTAAACTCTCCTTCCAGACTCACATTAAGCATCTCCAATCCAAAATTAAATCTAGAATCGGCTTCCTATTTCGCAACAAAGCATCCTTCACTCATGCTGCCAAACATACCCTCGTAAAACTGACCATCCTACCGATCCTCGACTTCGGTGATGTCATTTATAAAATAGCCTCCAACACTCTACTCAACAAACTGGATGCACTCTATCACAGTGCCATCCATTTTGCCACCAAAGCCCCATACACTACCCACCATTGCGACCTGTACGCTCTCGTTGGTTGGCAAACTAGTCGCCAAACCCACTGGCTACAGGTTATCTACAAGTCTCTGCTAGGTAAAGCCCCGCCTTATCTCAGCTCACTGGTCACCATAGCAGCACCTACTAATAGAACACGCGCTCCAGCAGCTATATCTCACTGGTCACCCCCAAAGCCAATTTCTCCTTTGGTCGTCTTTCCTTCCAGTTCTCTGCTGCAAATGACTGGAAGGAACTACAAAAATCTCTGAAACTGGAAACACTTATCTCCCTCACTAGCTTTAAGCACCAGCTGTCAGAGCAGCTCACAGATTACTGCACCTGTACATAGTCCATCTATAATTTAGCCCAAACAACTACCTCTTCACATACTGTATTTATTTATTTATTTATTTTGCTCCTTTGCACCCCATTATTTCTATTTCTACTTTGCACATTCTTCCACTGCAAATCTACCATTCCAGTGTTTTACTTGCTATATTGTATTTACTTTGCCACCAAGGCCTTTTTTTTGCCTTTACCTCCATTATCTCACCTCATTTGCTCACATTGTATATAGACTTATTTTTCTACTGTATTATTGACTGTATGTTTTGTTTATTCCATGTGTAACTCTGTGTTGTCGTATGTGTCGAACTGCTTTGCTTTATCTTGGCCAGGTCGCAGTTGCAAATGAGAATTTGTTCTCAACTTGCTTACCTGGTTAAATAAAGGTGAAATAAATTAAAATAAAATAAAAATGTAAGACGTATTCCTCATCCAGAGCCTCATGTAAGACGTGTCCCTCCTCCAGAGCCTCATGTAAGACGTGTCCCTCCTCCAGAGCCTCATGTAAGACGTGTCCCTCCTCCAGAGCCTCATGTTGTCACGGTTCATGAATCCACTGCCTCCCTCTCTCTTTCTCTTTCTCTCTCTCTCTCTCTCTCTCTCTCGCTCTCTCTCTCTCTCTCTCTCCAGTGTTTGTGTGGGCGTGGTTCCCAATCTCGGCCTGATTGTCTGCGCCAGCTGGAACCACTTATCTTCCCTTTATATGTTCTGTTACCAGTGTTTCTTGTTGTCAGATCGTTGTTTCTTCTCTGAGGTTGTGTCGTGTGTCCGTGCTCTTCTCTTGTGTGGATTATCTGCTGTGCTCCTTCCTACTCATCCGGACACACTCCCCTGGTTTTCTCAGCACGTTATCATCGGAAGATGCGCCGAGTCCCTGGGTCGGATTCCGTCTGAGTACAGTCTGTCTGTCATGTTGCTGCTGTGAACTACATTCATTAAACCATCGTTGCTTGCGTCTTGCATCCGCCTCTGTGTTGTAACAGAACGATCTGACCAGACCATGGATGCAGCGAGTTCAACGAGTCTGACCGAATTCCTTTCACGCAGTATCACGAGAATGGATCAACAAGAGGAGAACATCTCCAGCACAGGTCGGGCAGTACAAGCCCTTTCGACGCAGGTATCCCAGCTGACCCAACAATTGCAACATCTGAGGGGTTCCGCTGCGCCACCTACACCTGCAGTTCAACCCGCCCCGCCAGAGCCGGATTCCCAGCTAGAGCCACGGCTACCGACACCAGAGTGTTATTCAGGTGATCCTGACTATTGCAGAGCTTTTCTTACGAGATGTTCCATGCATTTCTCGTTGCAGCCACGGACCTTCAACCGTGAACAGTCTAAGGTAGCATTCGTACTCACACTGCTATCAGGCAAAGCGGCTCTCTGGGGAACGGCAGTGTGGGCGAACCAGGACCCATGCTGCACCTCTTTCCAGACACTCTCCGAGGAGATGAGAAGGGTCTTCGATCGAGCCGTGGCGGGTAGGGAGACGGCCAGACTACTCGCTGACCTTCGCCAAGGAGACCATTCAGTATCGGAATACTCCATCCAATTCCGCACTCTGGCCGCAGAGTGTCAGTGGAACGAGGAGGCGCAGTGGGACATGTTCCTGCATGGGCTGGAGGACCGGATCCAGAAGGAGATTTATGTTCTGGACCTTCCCAGGAGTTTAAATGGACTAGTGGAACTAGCCCTGAGGGTCGACGCTCGTCTGAGTCGTATTGGCCGCCGAGCATGCCCTAACAGACCGTATAACGACACGAAGGGCTGGCATGCCAGCGGCGGGAACACGGCCAGTTCAGCCTCCGCTCACGAACCCATGCAGCTGGGGAGAGCTCGCCTCTCCCGGGAAGAGAGGGAGAGGCGGAGATCCCAAGGACTCTGTCTCTACTGTGGTAGACCAGGCCACTTTATCCACTCCTGCCCGGTAAAAGATCAGGCCCGGTAGTAAACATGAGGCTACTATCGGGTGGTGTCACCACAGAGAAGACCTCATCATCTACTCTCCTCCCGGTAAGACTAAGATGGGCCACCCACACGCACGACACCCAAGCCTTACTGGACTCAGGAGCAGAGGGTAATTTCATGGACTTCAAGCTCGCTCACAAACTCCAGATCCCTATCACCTCACTCACGCACAAGATATCCGTCAACGCTCTCAATGGTCAAGAACTCCCCAACATTTCTCACACCACTGAACCTATCACACTCATCACTTCTGGCAATCACACTGAGACACTATCATTCCTACTCATGGACTCACCCCTTGCACCATTAGTTCTCGGCCACCCTTGGCTCACCCAACACAACCCCAGAGTTGACTGGGGTCATAACTCTATATCCATGTGGAGTAACAAGTGTCTTGAGTCCTGTTTAGTGTCTGCTTGTTCGTCTGTGTCTGATTCTGTGTTTCTAGAGGAGGCAGTGGATTTGTCTAACGTGCCCGTTGAATACCTCGACCTGAAGGAGGTGTTCAGTAAGTCCTGTGCTGCTTCTCTTCCTCCGCATCGTCCCTATGACTGTGCAATAGAATTATTGCCAGGTGAGTCTCCGCCTAAAGGCAAGTTATATTCACTCTCTGTTCCTGAGAGGGAGGCTATGGAGAGATACATCTCTGGTTCTCTGGCATCTGGATTCATTCGTCCTTCCTCTTCTCCAGCGTGGGCGGGGTTCTTCTTTGTGGTGAAGAAGGACGGATCTCTGCGTCCTTGCATTGATTACCGTGGGTTGAATAACATCACAGTGAAGAATACCTATCCCTTACCGTTGATGTCCTCAGCCTTTGAAAGGTTACAGGGAGCATCCGTGTTCACTAAGTTGGATTTACGTAATGCATATCATTTGGTTCGCATAAGGGAGGGGACGAATGGAAGACGCGTTTAACACCCCCAGAGGGCACTTCGAATATTTGGTCATGCCTTTTGGGCTATCCAACTCCCCAGCGGTTTTCCAGGCACTCGTCAATGACGTGCTGAGAGATATGATTGATCAGTTCATATATGTTTACCTGGATGACATACTGATTTTTCTTCTTCTCTCCAGGAACACGCTCAGCACGTCAGACGAGTGCTTCAGAGGTTGTTGGAGAATGGACTTTTTGTCAAGGCGGAGAAATGCATTTTTCATGCACAATCCGTTCCATTCCTAGGTTACACCGTCTCGACTGAAGGTATTCGCATGGATCCTGACAAGGTTAAGGCTGTGGTGGATTGGCCAAGCCCAGATTCCCGTAAGGCCCTACAGAGGTTTCTGGGATTCGCCAATTTCTACCGGCGTTTCGTTCGCAACTTTAGCCAGATAGTCGCTCCTCTTACCGCCTTAACCTCCCCCAGAGTGACGTTCAGGTGGTCCGATACAGCCGAGGCTGCATTCGCCAAACTCAAGAGCCGCTTTGTTTCGGCTCCCATCCTCATAGCTCCCGATCCCTCGCGTCAGTTCGTGGTGGAGGTGGACGCTTCAGAGGTGGGGGTAGGTGCGGTACTTTCCCAACGTTCCTCTTCTGACGACAAGATGCACCCTTGCGCGTTCCTTTCCCATCGGTTATCACCTGCGGAACGCAACTACGACATTGGCAACAGAGAGTTGTTGGCAGTGAAGTTAGCACTGGAGGAGTGGCGCCATTGGTTAGAGGGTTCGGGGTACCTTTTATAGTTTGGACCGATCACAAGAATTTGGAATATATCAGAACCGCCAAGCGACTCAACTCCAGGCAGGCGCGGTGGGCACTCTTTTCGGACGTTTTGACTTCTCTCTCTCGTATCGCCCGGGTTCCAAGAATGTCAAACCCGATTCCCTTTCTCGCATTTTTGACCATTCCGAACGCCCATCCACTCCCGAGTGCATCCTACCCGGGACCCTAGTGGTCTCCACACTCACATGGGAGGTTGAATCGAGGGTCAAAACGGCCTTAGAAGGGGTCACGCCTCCGCCCGGTTGCCCTCCTAATCGGTTGTTTGTGCCGGAGGGGTGTCGGTCCGATGTTATTCGGTGGGGGCACTGCTCCAACGTAGCGTGTCATCCAGGAGTCAGCCGCACTAGCTTTTTGGTTAAGCAACGCTTTTGGTGGCCACTGATGGCTCATGACATTCACAGTTTTGTCTTGGCTTGCTCGGTTTGTGCCACTGGGAAGACTTCTAATCGACCCCCAGATGGGTTACTCCAACCGCTGTCGGTCCCTTCGAGACCCTTGTCCCACATCGCGCTAGATTTTGTTACCGGCCTCCCGCCCTCCCAGGGCAAGACGGTTGTTTTGACCGTGGCGGACCGGTTCTCGAAGGCGGCTCATTTTATTCCCTTGCCTAAATTACCATCTGCCAAGGAGACAGTGGTAACTGTCGTGGATCACGTCTTTCGCTTACATGGCCTGCCGATGGACGTAGTTTCTGACCGGGGGCCCCAATTTGTGTCCAAGTTTTGGCAAGAGTTTTGTAGGTTACTGGGAGCGAGTGTCAGCCTGTCTTCAGGGTTTCATCCCCAGAGCAACGGTCAAACGGAGAGGGCCAACCAAGATTTGGAGAGAGTGTTGCGATGTTTGGTTTCTAAGAATCCCTCTTCCTGGAGTCAACAACTCTCTATGGTTGAGTACGCTCACAATTCGTTGCCAGTGGCAGCCACGGGTCTCTCTCCGTTTGAGTGTAGTTTAGGTTACCAGCTACCTATCTTTCCCAGTACGGAGTCCGAGGTCACTGTTCCCTCCGCTCACGCTTTCATCCAGAGGTGCCGTCACGCATTGAGCAGAGCCCGTGAGACTCTTCTCCGGGTGGGGGCGCGCACCAAGGCTAAGGCCGATCGCCACCGGTCGAAGCCTCCGGTATACGTCGTTGGCCAAAGAGTGTGGCTTTCTACTAAGAACATTCCACTCCGATCCGTTTCGAACAAGCTTGCCCCCAAATTTATCGGCCCGTTCAAAGTCACCAGGATCATTAGTCCGGTGGCGGTCCGGCTCAAGCTTCCTCCGGCGTATAGGAGAATTCATCCTACCTTTCATGTGTCTAAAATAAAACCTGTGTTTCAGGCACGCATTAACCCGCCGGTCCCGGTTCCCCTGCCGCCACGACTTGTTGATGGGGAAACCACCTTTTCTGTCAATCGTATTTTGGACTCTAGAAGGAGGGGACGCGGATTCCAGTACCTGGTGGACTGGGAGGGTTACGGCCCGGAGGAGAGAAGTTGGGTACCTGCTAGGGACATTCTGGATCACTCCCTTATCGATGATTTCAATCGACAGGTAAATTCGCCTGGGAACGCCAAGAGGCGTTCCTAGGGGGGGGGGGTATTGTCACGGTTCATGAATCCACTGCCTCCCTCTCTCTTTCTCTCTCTCTCTCTCTCTCTCTCTCTCTCTCTCTCTCTCTCTCTCTCTCTCTCTCTCTCTCTCCAGTGTTTGTGTGGGCGTGGTTCCCAATCTCGGCCTGATTGTCTGCGCCAGCTGGAACCACTTATCTTCCCTTTATATGTTCTGTTACCAGTGTTTCTTGTTGTCAGATCGTTGTTTCTTCTCTGAGGTTGTGTCGTGTGTCCGTGCTCTTCTCTTGTGTGGATTATCTTCTGTGCTCCTTCCTACTCATCCGGACACACTCCCTGGTTTTCTCAGCACGTTATCATCGGAAGATGCGCCCGAGTCCCTGGGTCGGATTCCGTCTGAGTACAGTCTGTCTGTCATGTTGCTGCTGTGAACTACATTCATTAAACCATCGTTGCTTGCATCTTGCATCCGCCTCTGTGTTGTAACACATGTAAGACGTGTCCCTCCTCCAGAGCCTCATGTAAGACGTGTCCCTCCTCCAGAACCTCATGTAAGACGTGTCCCTCCTCCAGAGCCTCATGTAAGACGTGTCCCTCCTCCAGAGCCTCATGTAAGACGTGTCCCTCCTCCAGAGCCTCATGTAAGACGTGTCCCTCCTCCAGAGCCTCATGTAAGACGTGTCCCTCCTCCAGAGCCTCATGTAAGACGTGTCCCTCCTCCAGAGCCTCATGTAAGACGTGTCCCTCCTCCAGAGCCTCACGTAAGACGTGTCCCTCCTCCAGAACCTCACGTAAGACGTGTCCCTCCTCCAGAACCTCACGTAAGACGTGTCCCTCCTCCAGAGCCTCATGTAAGATGTGTCCCTCCTCCAGAGCCTCATGTAAGATGTGTCCCTCCTCCAGAGCCTCATGTAAGACGTGATTTCAACAAAATCAGCTATCACTCTGCCATCGCCCAGCCTTCTGTGCACACAACTGTCCTTTAATAAAGGTGAAATATATATATATATATATATATATTTTTTTTTTAAAGCTCAATCATGCCCATTGAGGAACATACTACATACTGTATAGCTGTGGGCATGGTTTATTGTAGTAAAATGACAGACTGTGATAGCGGTCAATACAGTTACAGGTATTGTTCACTATCTAAATCTGTTTGATGGTGACTGAACGCTTGGTTCCCAGCCACCTGCCTTTCCTCTGGCCCCTGCAGCCCAGCATCACAAAGACAGGTGTGGAGCGACAATGTGAATTCACAGACGAGGCCGGAGATATCTTCATCAGCAGCACCCTGTGTGTGTGTGTGTGTGTGTGTGTGTGTGTGTGTGTGTGTGTGTGTGTGTGTGTGTGTGTGTGTGTGTGTGTGTGTGTGTGTGTGTGTGTGTGTGTGTACATGTCCCTGCAGCAGTATGATATAATCAGCCAGATTTGCCATCAAAGGTTATTCAGTAGATGAGACTATCTGGATTGCTCAGAACATTTCTGAGGCTGTTTTATAACACTGAGCATGATGTGACAGAACGGTTTTTAGCTGAATTGTGTTCTGGACAGAATGGTTATTTTAACTCAAAGTGTTCTGGACAGAATGGTTATTTTAACTCAAAGTGTTCTGGACAGAATGGTTATTTTAACTCAATGTTCTGGACAGAATGGTTATTTTAACTCAATGTTCTTGTCAGGATTTGGCCAGGGTTGTTCCGGGTTTTGGTCAGTAGATGTCCCCATTGTGCTTTTTGTCCCTATGTTTTTCCCTTGATCCCCATTATTATTTGCACCTGTGTCTCGTTTCCCCTGATTGTATTTAAACCCTTTGTTTCCCTCAGTTCTGTGCTCTGTGTTTGTATGTTAGCACCCTGCCCTAGTGTTCTGTGTGCTCTTGTCGATTCCGGGTGAAGTTCTTGTGGTGTTCTGTTTTTTGTTTTTGTTTATTTTTGGTGAGTTTCTTTTGAGGTCTTTTTGTGTTTTTCCTACCACCTTTTGGATTTGCCATTTTTTGTATTTTAGGATTTTTTCTTTATTAAATACACCGTCTTAAGTACTGCTGTGTCTGCCTCATCTTCTGGGTTCTGCTGTCTATTCGTGGCTCAGTTGGTTAAGTGACTGTTTCTCACTCCGGAGACCCAGGTTGAAACCGGGTCCTGACAGAAACACAGAGCCAAAAATGAACCCAGAGGCAGCCAGTTCCCAGGACCTTTTTGCCACGCTGTCCCACCACCAGGAGACTGTCCAACGCCACGAAGCCGCCCTGGTTCAGCAAGAGGCCTTAATGGCTAGACATTCTCATCTTCTGTCGGAGATGCTGACTTCCATTAAGCAAATATCTGATCGACTTACCCCGGCAACAGTTTCCGTCCCAGTACCTCAGGTTCACGTACCCATGGCAGTTAACCCCCTGGCTGAACCTCGTCTTCCACCTCCCCAACGGTTCTCTTGTGATCCAAGTGCTTGTAAAGGCTTTCTCACTCAATGTTCTCTCTCCTTTGAGCTGCAACCCTCGTCGTTTCCCACCGACCGGTCTAAGATCGCATATATCATTACCCTGCTGTCGGAAAAAGCCCTGGCCTGGGCTACTGCTGTGTGGGATGCCCATAGTTCCTGCTGTGCCAGCTACTCTGCCTTTGCTGAGGAATTCAAACGAGTGTTTCAAGGCCCAAGCAGTGGTTCTGACTCAGCCAAACAGCTCCTGACTCTCCATCAAGGTTGGCGCAGCGTGACGGACTATGCCATCCAGTTCCGCACGGTGGCAGCAGCGAGTGGTTGGAACAACGAGGCGCTCACGGTGTGCTTTCTGAAAGGCCTTTCCGACACTATCCAAGATGAACTGGCCACTCGGGAACCACCGGACAATCTCGAGTCCCTGATCAAGTTGGCCTCACGCATTGACCAGCGTCTGAGAGAGAGAGAACTCAACCGTAGACCTCTAGCCCCTATCAGTCCCAGCTCCGAGTCCCCACCTTTATCATCGCTGGCTCCACCGGAACCCATGCAGATTGGACGCATCTCCCAGGCTGAGAGAGACCGCCGGATGAGGGAGCGACGCTGTCTATATTGCGGCAAACCGGGCCATTTCCGTTCCACGTGTCCCGGGCTCCAGGGAAACGCTCTGTCCCGTACAGACCGGGGGAACTGTAACGGGAAACATAACCTCCTCCCATCCGTCCAACTCCCGTCTGCTCATTCCAGTCACCCTCTCCTGGGACAACCACAAGCTTCACCTTCAAGCCTTGGTAGACTCTGGAGCCGCAGGTAACTTCATGGATGGTGTCTGGGCGAAGGAGAATGGCGTTCCCTCTGAACCTCTAAGTGACCCCATGAGGGTTACTACATTGGATGGAAGCCCTTTGGGATCTGGACTTGTCACTCATGTCACTACCTCCTTGAGACTTTCAGTTTCACAACACCAGGAATTGATGAACTTTCATTTGATCTCCTGTTCCGAGTTCCCTCTCGTCCTTGGATACCCCTGGCTTCACAGCCATAACCCTCACATCGACTGGTCTGTGGGCACTATCAAGCAGTGGGGTCCTACGTGCCAAGCTACTTGTATTTTCCAGAATTCCCGAGTTCTACTCCCGAGTCTTTAGAATCCATCGACCTGACCCGAGTTCCCGAGTGTTACCATGACCTCAAACTGGTGTTTAGCAAACAGAGGGCCACCATGCTACCACCCCATAGATCTTACGATTGCCCCATCGACCTGTTTCCGGGCACTTGCCCCCCAGGGGTCGGATCTTTTCCCTATCTCCACCCGAACGAGCTGCTATGGATACCTACATCAAGGACTCTCTGGAAGCAGGCCTCATGCGTCCATCAACCTCCCCGGCGGGAGCAGGGTTTTTCTTTGTGGCCAAGAAAGATGGTGGATTACGTCCTTGCATCGACTACCGGGGACTCAATGACATAACCGTCCGTAACCGTTACCCGCTACCCCTTATGGCCACAGCCTTCGAGCTGCTCCAGGAAGCAGTTGTTTTCACTAAGCTTGACCTGCGGAACGCATACCATCTTGTGCGGATCAGACCTGGTGACGAGTGGAAGACCGCTTTCAACACGCCTACTGGTCACTATGAATACTTGGTGATGCCCTTCGGCCTGACCAACGCCCCAGCGGTGTTCCAAGCGCTCATAAACGATGTGCTTAGGGATATGCTTAACATATTTGTGTTCGTTTACTTGGATGACATCCTCATCTTTTTGAGCTCCCTTCAAGAACACACTAAGCATGTCAGACAAGTACTCAAACGCCTCCTGGACAGCCATCTGTACGTTAAGCCGGAAAAATGTGAATTCCATTCATCCCGAGTACAATTCCTGGGATTTGTAGTGGAACCCGGTCGAGTCCAAATGGACCCTAGGAAGGTAGGGGCGGTAGCGGATTGGCCCACCCCCAAATCCGTTAAGGATGTTCAGCGTTTCCTGGGCTTCACAAACTTTTACCGCAAGTTCATCAAGAACTTCAGTTTGGTGGCAGCTCCTCTCTCAGCTTTAACCAAAGGTGGCAATGCAAGGTTTGTGTGGGGAAGAGAAGCTGAGACGGCCTTCCAAGGACTCAAGCAGCGCGTCCTCTCTGCTCCCATCCTGATACTACCGACTACGGATGAACCATTTGTGGTGGAGGTAGACGCATCAGAGGTTGGTGTTGGAGCTGTCCTGTCTCAGAGGGGTGAAGACAAGAAGCTTCATCCGTGCGCTTTCTTCTCACACCGGCTTACCCCGACTGAGAGGAACTACGATGTGGGGGATCGTGAACTCCTAGCGGTTCAGATGGCATTGAAGGAATGGAGACACTGGCTCGAGGGGGCTTCTCACCCGTTTCAAGTGCTTACGGACCACAAAAATCTGGAGTATATCCAGCAGGCGAAGCGATTGAACTCTAGACAAGCTAGATGGTCTCTTTTCTTCAATCGATTCCAGTTTATCCTCACCTATCGGCCCGGGTCGAAGAATCTCAAACCGGATGCCCTGTCCCGAGTCTACGCTCCTGCCATTCGAGATGACACGGACATGCCTGTCCTTCCTGCTGCTAAGATTGTGGCTCCGATCTCGTGGCAAGTTGAGGATACCGTGAGACGTGCTCAAGCTAGCGAACCGGACCCTAAAGGAGGCCCTGCCAATCGGTTGTTTGTCCCCAAGGCAGTGAGGACTCAGGTCCTTCTGTGGGGGCACTCCTCTCGCCTCACCTGTCATCCGGGCGTAGGTCGCACCTTGGAGTTCATCCAGCGTAAGTTCTGGTGGCCTACCATAAGAGAAGACGTTGCCACTTTCGTCAATGCCTGCCCCGTGTGCTGCCAGGGCAAATCTTCTCACCTCCGCCCTCAAGGACTCCTTCACCCTTTACCTGTTCCCCACAGACCCTGGTCCCATATCTCATTGGACTTTATTACTGGACTTCCTCCATCCCATGGCAATACTACTATCCTAGTCATAATCGACAGGTTTTCAAAGGCGGCCAGGTTCGTCCCTCTGACTAAGTTACCTTCTGCCAAGGAAACGGCTGAGTTGGTAATTAATCATGTGTTCCGAGTCTTCGGCATTCCTCAAGATGTGGTTTCTGACAGAGGTCCCCAGTTCGCCTCAAGGTTTTGGAAGGCCTTCTGCCAACTCATGGGGGCTTCTGCCAGTCTATCTTCAGGGTACCATCCGGAGTCCAACGGCCAAACAGAGAGGATGAATCAAGAGCTGGAAACCACCCTCCGATGTATGACTCGTGACAACCCGTCCACATGGTCATCCTTTATTGTTTGGGCCGAATACGCGCACAACACCTTGCGCTCCTCCTCCACTGGTATGTCCCCGCACGAGTGTCAGTTTGGCTATGCTCCTCCATTGTTCCCGGACCAGGAGGCAGAAGTCAGAGTGCCTTCAGCCTTGAAGTTCGTCAGACGCTGTCGGCTTATGTGGAGGAAGACCCGTCTTAATCTGATGCGTTCCTCACAGAGGTATCAACAACAAGCCAACAGACGTCGCCGTCCCGGGCCTACCCTGCGCCCCGGCCAGAGAGTCTGGCTTTCCACAAGAGACTTACCTCTACGGGTGGAGTCTCGCAAGCTGTCCCAAAAATACATCGGTCCCTTCAAGGTTGCCAGGAGAGTTAACCCAGTTTCTTATCGCCTACACTTACCCAGATCCCTTAAGATTAATCCCACATTTCATGTGTCATTGTTAAAACCTGTTGTTTTTTCTCCCCTTGTCCCGGCAGACAGACCTCCCCCTCCGCCTCGTGTCATTGGAGGCCAGCCGGCTTATACCGTCCACCGGATACTGGATTCCCGCCGGGTGCAGCGGTCCTGGCAGTATCTGGTGGACTGGGAAGGCTACGGTCCTGAGGAGCGCTCCTGGGTTCCTGCCAAAGACATCCTGGACCCTGACCTCATTCGTCAGTTCAGGGTCCTCCACCCTGAGAGAGCTGGTAGGAACGTCAGGAGCCGTTCCTAGGGGGGATTCTGTCAGGATTTGGCCAGGGTTGTTCCGGGTTTTGGTCAGTAGATGTCCCCATTGTGCTTTTTGTCCCTATGTTTTTCCCTTGATCCCCATTATTATTTGCACCTGTGTCTCGTTTCCCCTGATTGTATTTAAACCCTTTGTTTCCCTCAGTTCTGTGCTCTGTGTTTGTATGTTAGCACCCTGCCCTAGTGTTCTGTGTGCTCTTGTCGATTCCGGGTGAAGTTCTTGTGGTATTCTGTTTTTTGTTTTTGTTTATTTTTGGTGAGTTTCTTTTGAGGTCTTTTTGTGTTTTTCCTACCACCTTTTGGATTTGCCATTTTTTGTATTTTAGGATTTTTCTTTATTAAATACACCGTCTTAAGTACTGCTGTGTCTGCCTCATCTTCTGGGTTCTGCTGTCTATTCGTGGCTCAGTTGGTTAAGTGACTGTTTCTCACTCCGGAGACCCAGGTTCGAAACCGGGTCCTGACAGTTCTGGACAGAATGGTTATTTTAACTCAATGTTCTGGACAGAATGGTTATTTTAACTCAATGTTCTGGACAGAATGGTTATTTTAACTCAAAGTGTTCTGGACAGAATGGTTATTTTAACTCAATGTTCTGGACAGAATGGTTATTTTAACTCAAAGTGTTCTGGACAGAATGGTTATTTTAACTCAATGTTCTGGACAGAATGGTTATTTTAACTCAAAGTGTTCTGGACAGAATGGTTATTTTAACTCAAAGTGTTCTGGACATAATGGTTATTTTAACGTTTTCTGGACAGAATGGATCTTTAAGCTCAGTGTTCTGGATGCAGGTTAGCTTTTTTCGTCCCGAATATTGTTCTGGTGGCAGCTCTGCAGTGGTCACTAGCTGGCACAATATATCCTAGTAAGCTATGTTCTTCCATAAAGCATAGATAGTTAGCGAAGTAAATTTCACAGTCAACACCAAACTTTTGGAAACTGCCATTATAATACATGCAATGGGAACTGCTAATCTACAGTAGCTACTCTGGCATGATAGCTACAATCAAACTGGCTAGATTATCTATGTGTGCAGACAGATGTCAGTTTCAGCAGAAACACTGCTAGTTAGCCTACGTTTCCTCAACCAAGACCAGCCTCTCACAACAGAAACTGTAGCTATAAAACGAATTGTCTTGCTAAGAAACAATTAGCTATGTTGAATCTTAACCCGGCCAATGCACATGCAAGTAGCACATTGCAGCGAGTGTACATATGCTAGCTGTATATAGCTAACTAGCTAATTAGCTAGATCAACACAAGACAGACGTGTCGCTGTTCAAGCATCCAGAACAAGTTCCTTATGATACAGTGTATTCAGAAAGTATTCAGACCCCTTGACTTTTTCCACATTTCATTTTATACGCTACAGCCTTATTCTAAAATGGATTACATATTTTTTGTCCTCATCAGTCTACACACAATACCCATAACGACGAAGTGAAAACAGATTTAAAAAAATGTTTGCACATTTTTTTTATAAAAAAACTGAAATACCTTGTATACATAAGTATTCAGACCCTTTGCTATGAGACTTGAAATTGAGCTCAGGTGCATCCTGTTTCCATTGATCATCCTTCAGATGTTTCTACAACTTGATTGGAGTCCACATGTGATAAATTCAATTGAATGAACATGATTTGGAAAGTCACACACCTGTCTATATACAGTAATGGTCCCACAGTTGGCTGTGCATGTCAGAGCAGAAATTAAGCCATGAGGTCCGTAGAGCTCTAACACAGGATCGTGAAGAGGCACAGAATTGAAGGTCCCCAAGAACACATTGGCCTCCATCATTCCTAAATGGAAGAAGTTGGCACCAAGACTGTTCCCAGAGCTGGCTGCCCGGCCAAACTGAACAAGGGGCTTGGTCAGGGAGGTGACCAAGAACCCAATAGTCACTCTGACAGAGCTCCAGAGTTCCTCTGTGAAGATGGGAGAATCTTCCAAAAGGACAACCATATCTTCCCCACTTCACCAATCAGGCCTTTATGGTAAAGTGGCCAGACAGAAGCCACTCCTCAGTAAAAGGCACATGACAGCCCACTTGGAGTTTGCCAACAGTCACCTAAAGACTCTCAGACCATGAGAAACTAGATTATTGGGTCTGATGAAACCAAGGTCTAATTCTTTCACCTGAATGCCAAGCATCACGTCTGGAGGAAACCTGGCACCATCTGTACGGTGAAGCATGGTGGTGGCAGCATAATGCTGTGGGGATGTCTTTCTGTGGCAGGGACTGGGAGACTAGTCAGGATCGAGAGAAAGATGAACGGAGCAAAGTACAGTGAGATCCTTGATGAAAACCTGCTCCAGAGTGCTCAGGACCATAGACTGGGGCGAAGGTTTACCTAAGCACACAGCCAAGAGTGGAGGAGGAGTGGCTTCGGGAAGTGTCTCTAAATGTCCTTGAGTGGCCCAGCCAGAGCACGGACTTGAACCCGATCAAACATCTCTGGAGAGACCTGAAAATAGCTGTGCAGCGACGCTCCCCATCCAACCTGACAGAGCTTGAGATGATCTACAGAGAAGAATGGGAGAAACTCCCCAAATACAGGTGTGCCAAGCTTGTAGCGTCATACCCAAAACGACTCCAGGCTGTAATCACTGCCAAAGGTGCTTCAACAAAGTACTGAGTAAAGGGTCTAAATTCTTATGTATATGTGATATTTCAGTTAATTATCTTTTTATACATTTACTACAATTTCAAAAAATTGCTTTGTCATTATGGGATATTTAATCCATTTTAGAATAAGGTTGTAACGTAACACAATGTGGAAAATGTTATGTACTTGAGTGAAGACCCAAAAGCGGTTTTAACAGAAAACAGAGTTCTTTAATGAAAAACAGGAATGGCATAAATCCTCTTCCAACGTAGTCAATGGAACAAAAAGAACGTTAGTATAATGCAGGATGCACCTGCCAGGCAGACTCCGACAGGATAGGACAAGGTGGAAGCAAACGGGACGACAGCTTGCTTCTGGCATCAAAAACACAAACAAGAATCAGACACTGAAAGTAGCAGGAACAGAGAGAGAAATAGAGACCTAATCAGAGGGGGAAGGGAGAACAGGTGGGAAAGAGTGAAAGAGCTAGTTAGGGGAGATGTAGAACAGCTGAAGAATGAGAGACAGAGAAGGTAACCTAAAAAGACCAGCAGAGAGAGACAGAGTGAAGAGAAAGGACAGGAACAGACATAACAAGACATGACAGTACCCCCCACTCACCGAGCGCCTCCTGGCGCACTCGAGGAGGAAACCTGGCGGCAACGGAGGAAATCATCGATCAGCGAACGGTCCAGCATGTCCCGAGAGGGAACCCAACTCCTCTCCTCAGGACCGTACCCCTCCCAATCCACTAGGTACTGATGACCACGGCCCCGAGGGCGCATGTCCAAAATCTTACGAACCCTGTAGATGGGTGCGCCCTCGACAAGGATGGGGGGAGGGACGAGCGGGGGCGCGAAGAACGGGCTTAAGACAGGAGACATGGAAGACCGGGTGAACGCGACGAAGATAGCGCGGGAGAAGAAGTCGCACTGCGACAGGATTAATGACCTGAGAAATACGGAACGGACCAATGAACCGCGGGGCCAACTTGCGAGAAGCTGTCTTAAGGGGAAGGTTCTGAGTGGAGAGCCATACTCTCTGACCGCAACAATATCTAGGACTCTTGGTCCTACGCTTATTAGCGGCCCTCACAGTCTGCGCCCTATTACGGCAAAGTGCCGACCTGACCCCTTCCAGGTGCGCTCGCAACGCTGGACAAAAGCCTGAGCGGAGGGGACGCAGGACTCGGCGAGCTGAGATGAGAACAGCGGAGGCTGGTACCCGAGGACGAGGGACGAGGGCAGACGAGGGAAGCGAGTTGTGGGCGTACTCTGCCCAGGGGAGCTGTTCTGACCAAGACGCAGGGTTACGAAAAGAAAGACTGCGTAAAATGCGACCAACAGTCTGATTGGCCCGTTCGGCTTGACCGTTAGACTGGGGATGAAAGCCGGACGAGAGACTGACGGAAGCCCCAATCAAACGGCAAAACTCCCTCCAAAATTGAGACGTGAACTGCGGGCCTCTGTCGGAAACGACGTCAGACGGAAGGCCATGAATTCGGAAAACATTCTCGATAACGATCTGAGCCGTCTCCTTAGCAGAAGGGAGCTTATCGAGAGGAATGAAATGAGCCGCCTTAGAGAATCTATCGACAACCGTAAGAATAACTGTCTTCCCCGCTGATGAAGGCAGTCCGGTGATAAAATCTAAAGCGATGTGAGACCACGGTCGAGAGGGAATGGGAAGCGGTCTGAGACGGCCGGCAGGAGGAGAGTTCCCAGATTTAGTCTGCGTGCAGACCGAACAAGCGGCGACAAATCGACGCGCGTCACGTTCCCGAGTGGGCCACCAGAAACGCTGGCGAATGGAAGCGAGCGTACCCCGAACGCCGGGGTGGCCGGCTAACTTGGCAGAGTGGGCCCACTGAAGAACGGCCGGACGAGTAGGAACGGGAACGAACAGAAGGTTCCTAGGACAAGCTCGCGGCGACGGAGTGTGAGCGAGTGCTTGCTTTACCTGCCTCTCAATTCCCCAGACAGTCAACCCGACAACACGCCCCTCAGGGAGAATCCCTCGGGGTCGGTGGAGACCTCAGAAGAACTGAAGAGACGAGATAAAGCATCAGGCTTGGTGTTTTTGAGCCCGGACGATAAGAAATAACAAACTCGAAACGAGCGAAAAACAGAGCCCAACGAGCCTGACGCGCTTTAAGTCGTTTGGCTGAACGGATGTACTCAAGGTTCCTATGGTCAGTCCAAACGACAAAAGGAACGGTCGCCCCTCCAACCACTGTCGCCATTCGCCTAGGGCTAAGCGGATGGCGAGCAGTTCGCGATTACCAACATCATAGTTATGTTCTGACGCCGATAAGCGATGAGAGAAAACGCGCAAGGATGGACCTTGCCGTCAGAGAGAGCGCTGAGAAAGAATGGCTCCCACGCCCACCTCTGACGCGTCAACCTCAACAACAAACTGACTAGAGATGTCAGGTGTAACAAGAATAGGTGCGGATGTAAAACGATTCTTAAGAAGATCAAAAGCTCCCTGGGCGGAAACGGACCACTTAAAGCACGTCTTAACAGAAGTAAGGGCTGTGGGGAGCTGCCACCTGACCGAAATTACGGATGAAACGACGATAGAAATTAGCGAAGCCCAGAAAGCGCTGCAGCTCGACGCGTGACTTAGGAACGGGCCAATCAATGACAGCCTGGACCTTAGCGGGATCCATCTTAATGCCCTCAGCGGAAATAACGGAACCGAGAAAAGGGACAGAGGCGGCATGAAAAGTGCACTTCTCAGCCTTCACATAAAGACAGTTCTCCAAAAGGCGCTGGAGGACGTCGCACGTGCTGAACATGAATCGAGAGAGACGGTGAAAAAATCAGGATATCGTCCATGTAAACGAAAACAAAAATGTTCAGCATGTCTCTCAGGACGTCGTTAACTAGTGCCTGAAAGACAGCTGGAGCGTTAACGAGGCCGAAAGGAAGAACCCGGTATTCAAAGTGCCCTAACGGAGTGTTAAACGCCGTCTTCCACTCGTCCCCCTCCCTGATGCGCACGAGATGGTAGGCGTTACGAAGGTCCAATTTGGTGAAAAACCTGGCTCCCTGCAGGATCTCGAAGGCTGAAGACATAAGAGGAAGCGGATAACGATTCTTAACTGTTATGTCATTCAGCCCTCGATAATCCACGCATGGGCGCAGGGACCCGTCCTTCTTCTGAACAAAAAAACCCCGCTCCGGCGGGGAGAGGAGGAGGAGACTATGGTACCGGCGTCGAGCGAAACCGACAAATAATCCTCGAGAGCCTTACGTTCGGGAGCCGACAGAGAGTATAATCTACCCCGGGGGAGTAGTTCCCGGAAGGAGATCAATACTACACTCATACGACCGGTGTGGAGGGAGAGAAGTGGCCTTGGAACGACTGAACACCGTGCGCAGATCGTGATACTCCTCCGGCACCCCTGTCAAATCGCCAGGCTCCTCCTGTGAAGAAGAGACAGAGGAAACAGGAGGGATAGCAGACATTAAACAGGTCACATGACAAGAAACATTCCAGGATAGGATAGTATTACTAGACCAATTAATAGAAGGGTTATGGCGCACTAGCCAGGGATGACCCAAAACAACAGGTGTAAAAGGTGAACGAAAAATTAGAAAAGAAATGGTTTCGCTATGATTACCAGAGACAGTGAGGGTTAAAGGCAGCGTCTCACGCTGAATCTTGGGGAGAGAACTACCATCTAAAGCGAACAAGGCCGTGGGCTCCCTAACTGTCTGAGAGGAATGTCATGTTCCCGAGCCCAGGTCTTGTCCATAAAACAGCCCTCCGCCCCAGAGTCTATCAAGGCACTGCAGGAAGCAGATGAACCGGGCCAGCGGAGATGGACCGGAAAGGTAGTGCGTGATCCAGAAGGAGAGGCCTGAGTAGTTGCGCTCACCAGTAGCCCTCCTCTTACTGATGAGCTCTGGCTTTTACTGGACATGAGGTGACAAAATGACCAGCGGAGCCGCAGTAGAGACAGAGGCGATTGGTGATTCTCCGTTCCTTCTCCTTGGCCGAGATGCGGATACCCCCAGCTGCATAGGCTCAGCATCCGAGCCGGCGGAGGAGGGTGGCAGTGATGCGGCAGGTGGCAGTGATGTGGAGAGGGGAGCAACGGAGAACGCGAGCTCCTTTCCACGAGCTCGGCGACGAAGATCAAACCGTCGCTCTATGCGAATAGCGAGAGCTATTAAGGAGTCCAGACTGGAAGGAACCTCCCGGGAGAGGATCTCATCCTTAACCTCGACGAGGAGACCCTCCAGAAAACGAGCGAGCAAAGCAGGCTCGTTCCAGTCACTAGAGGCAGCGAGAGTGCGAAACTCAATAGAATAATCCGTTATGGATCGATTCCCCTGACATAGGGAAGACAGGGCCCTGGAAGCCTCCTCCCCAAAAACAGAACGGTCAAAAACCCGTATCATCTCCTCCTTAAAGTCCTGATACTGGTTAATACACTCAGCCCTCGCCTCCCAGATTGCCGTGCCCCACTCACGCGCCCGTCCGGTAAGGGAGAGAAATGACGTAGGCGATGCGGGCTGCGCTCCTGGAGTAAGTGTTGGGCTGGAGAGAGAACACCACATCACACTGAGTGAGGAATGAGCGGCACTCAGTGGGCTCCCCAGAGTAACACGGCGGGTTGTTGATCCTGGGCTCCGGAGACTCGGAAACCCTGGAAGTGGGCGGTGGAACGAGGTGGAGTTGGTGAACCTGTCTTGTGAGGTCGGAGACTTGGACGGCCAGGGTCTCAACGGCATGTCGAGCAGCAGACAATTCCTCCTCGTGTCTGCCTAGCATCGCTCCCTGGATCTCGACGGCGGAGTGAAAAGGGTCCGGAGCCGCTGGGTCCATTCTTGGTCTGATTCTTCTGTTATGTACTTGAGTGAAGACCCAAAAGCGGTTTTAACAGAAAACAGAGTTCTTTAATGAAAAACAGGAATGGCATAAATCCTCTTCCAACGTAGTCAATGGAACAAAAAGAACGTTAGTATAATGCAGGATGCACCTGCCAGGCAGACTCCGACAGGATAGGACAAGGTGGAAGCAAACGGGACGACAGCTTGCTTCTGGCATCAAAAACACAAACAAGAATCAGACACTGAAAGTAGCAGGAACAGAGAGAGAAATAGAGACCTAATCAGAGGGGGAAGGGAGAACAGGTGGGAAAGAGTGAAAGAGCTAGTTAGGGGAGATGTAGAACAGCTGAAGAATGAGAGACAGAGAAGGTAACCTAAAAAGACCAGCAGAGAGAGACAGAGTGAAGAGAAAGGACAGGAACAGACATAACAAGACATGACAGAAAAAGTCAAGAGGTCTGAATACTTCTCGAATGGACTGTAGATAGTTTGGGAACCTTCACACAGGTAGCATATAAACAGGCC
This sequence comes from Oncorhynchus masou masou, assembly GCF_036934945.1. Lineage (NCBI taxonomy): Eukaryota > Metazoa > Chordata > Actinopteri > Salmoniformes > Salmonidae > Oncorhynchus > Oncorhynchus masou. The sequence goes on from NC_088242.1 coordinate 93,205,610, forward strand.
AAATCATCATCATCATCATCATCTCCATATGCTGGAGGAGGAGGAAGAGCAACATCTGAGGGACATTGCAATTTTAGGTGTTGCAGTGGAGAATACAAAACCCCTGGTGGTGGGGTTGGGGGCTGTGTAGGCGGAGCTGAGGAAGGGGTTATTGCAGCTTGGTTTATTTAGTTCCTCATGGAGACTCTGAGTAGCTTTGCGATGGTATTTGTCATCGAAGGCGGTTTCCTTTGTCTGACATCTCCCAGACATTTTAGACAGTCATACAGTGTTTTAACCTTCTCTTTATCACATGATCCGTAAGGGGACCACTCTGAACATTTCTCACAATATTTTTTACACTTCTTACGTACAATATGTGTGAGTGCACATGTTGTTATTCATATACTCTTACCAACTTCATTAAACATGCTCAATCCTTCAATTCACTTTTACCATTAAGGCTCAACAGACAGTCCCTCATAGAGAAAACAGACAGTCCCTCATAGAGATCTTTTACCATTAAGGCTCAACAGACAGTCCCTCATAGAGAAAACAGACAGTCCCTCATAGAGATCTTTTACCATTAAGGCTCAACAGACAGTCCCTCATAGAGAAAACAGACAGTCCCTCATAGAGATCTTTTACCATTAAGGCTCAACAGACAGTCCCTCATAGAGAAAACAGACAGTCCCTCATAAAGAAAACAGACAGTCCCTCATAGAGATCTTTTACCATTAAGACTCGGCTAGAAAACAGACAGTCCCTCACAGAAATATGTCGGGGTCCAAGCCGAGCGAAACGGGTCATAAAGTCAGGTCGCTCTCATCTGGGTCACGGCACCAAATGTTGTGGAAAACTCAATCCAAAGATTTAGGCAGAGACTAATTTAAAGTATAATAGCGATTTAATACAAGCAGCTGCAAGGTAGATCCGTCTCTGATCTCAGTCAGGGAAGGAGCTTGAAGAGTAAAAGGTTCCATGTCCCATTAAAATCAGATTGTAAAGGACCGAAACTTTTCAGTAGTTTGTATGCGGAATAGGCCCTACTGTTTTCATTGTGCAAGCAACATCAAGTGTAGGTATTCTGCTTGATTGCAATCTGACAGAAGTGTGAAACCATATGTATTTGGCATAAGTTCTGTTGTTGTGGCCTATGTCAAGCAAATCCACTTTGTTATATGTTGTGTATGTGTGATATCTGTATTTGGAGTATTGGGGAACTGTGGAATACAATAAATTCAGTAATTGTTTGTCTGACAGATGTGGTTTTCTATCTATATTCCACATAATAAGTAATAATAAGTAAATATTACTGTGTACTGAATTGGAGTCAGCCATCATTAGTTCCTGTTTAAATATCAGTGTCAGCTACATACCACATATCCGCTGACTATTTTTGTCCCTTAACAGCTGTTTCATCATGACACTTCTTCAAGTATGAAAGGATGCTATATTAGAGTCCAAAATATGCAAATCTACCAGATCACACAAATCCACCAAAAAACAAAATAATATTTGACAGAACAATGCAATAACACCTTTTCGCAAAAGAAAACCGGGAGCGACGTTTTTATGAAACAAAAAAATAATGTTGCCGTTAAGAAAATCGCATTCTAAAAGTTTTACACGGTGAAGTAGGTAAAACCTGTGTTTGTCTGTCAGCGGCAGTAATTCAGTAATTCTCATTTTAAGAAATCTCTGTAAAAGTAAAAACAGCTATTTTTCAACCAAACTATTTTTGCCTCTTGTGGTCATGCAGATCTCGGGAGAAGAACAATTATTTCCCCTTGTTTTCGTACAGTAGCAGTGTCACAGATCTCATTAGTCAGACGTGTGCGATCTCGGCCTCAGCTTTGCTTTGGTCTCCCCACCATTTGAAAAACAAAATCGTGTTTTCCTGACAGACTCAGTCTGGTTAAAAAACATTGAGGTCAGATTACTTTCAATGACTGTTGCAGTTGAACATATGGTGATTAATGCTGCAGGTGCTAGCGCCCCTAGTGGCTAAACCCAGTTTGACCATAACAACCTAAATAACAATTAAAAGGATTGGTTTTGTTAGGCTCTAAGTAAGGTCCAGAGTTGTTCCTGGCCAGGTCACATGGTCGGGACAAAACCCCTAACCCTTATCATAGCCAATACTGAGAGTCATCATTTTTTAATTGAACCCTCATTTGTCAATTAAAAACAAATCATAATTTACAAAGTTGACTATAGAGTCGACTCTGCTACCATGTTGTTGTCATGTTGTGTTGTTACCATGTTGTGCTGTTACCATGTTGTGTTGTCATGCGTTGCTGCCATGCTACGTTGTTGTCTTTAGATCTCTCTTTATGTATTGTTGTGTTGTCTCTCTTGTCGTGATGTGTGTTTTGTCCTATATTTTTATTTAATTAATTTGTATTTTAATCCCAGTCCCCATCCCCGCAGGAGGACTTTTGGTAGGCCGTCATTGTAAATAAGAATTTGTTGTTAACTGACTTGTCTAGTTAAACAAAGGTTAAATAAATATATTTAAGTAAATAAATAGAGAACCCCTGGTAGCAGTGACTGAGAGAGGGGCACGTAGCCAGGCAGAAATTTGACCTCAGGTGCCACTGTGGCACAGAAGAATCGGGCATTGACAATGGAGGCTCCCAGGAGGAGATGTACAAGCCAAGCTCCTACTGATTTCCAACTCTCCAGACAAGCACCTCTCGGCCAGGGGAAGATGGCATCTCTGAGCAAGCTGCTGCAGAGCGGCTCTCTGAGAACTAGAGGGCAGCAGTGGCACGAGGACAGAGCCAGCAGTGGGAACAAACTACTGTTGTTGAGTCAGACTGCCTAATATATCCCTGAGTGTAAAAGTGTGTATACTACCATTTCAGTTATCATTTTTTACTTCACACGGCAACAGAGCTTGTATTAAAATTCTAGCCGCATAACCCCTCTTGAGGTAAGAAAACAATTAAATTGTGTTAACACATTTTCTGGTTTCTGAAAACTATCCGTTTAACATGAGCTAGTAGGAATAGTAAAACAGAAGGGATGAGCTTCGATTTGTGGCTGAGAATAAGTTCCTGGTCGTTTCCAGGCCTATCACTGATATGTGTCTGTGTTTTATAATTTCATATTTATTCACTGCAGCTCCATAACTCTAGGTAAGGAGCCAGCAACATTCTGCTTCCCTATGGCAGCCCTCTTTCAGCACTCATTATTTCTTTAGCTATAATGAGCTCCTCTTAATTTTATGGCCTCTTATGTTCTCTCACAAAGCCATTTTCACATACAATTATTTGTTCCTTCAAGAATAATCTCATATTTTATTTTTTTTCAAAGCAGATTATTTCTTGTGGAGAATAAAAACCTTGCGAAGCCACAGAGGACAGGTTTAGAGCACAAAAGCCACAGGAGAGGACAGGTTGAGAGCACAAAAGCCACAGGAGAGGATAGGTTGAGAGCACAAAAGATAACTAGGAATTGAGGTTGACTGAGAGCAGGAATTCATATTTGAATGCCATGACTCAAAGTTTCTCTTAGTCACTATGCAAAGTTATTTCTTGTGACAAGTAGAGTCTTGTGACAGTTGCATAAAAGGACACGCCAGTTGTCCTTCTTGTACTTGCTGGATGTTAATTGCCTTGTCAGCCTATTTTGCAGCCTAAATCTGCATCTCTGGAAAATGTGAGATCGACAATATCAAGCACCTCCAATTGTTGTTGTCAGAGAGGAAGAGGCTAAGCGAGAGGTTTCACTCTCGACAACATCTGTCCAAAATAACCCCAATGTATTTTTATGGGCTTATTTTGGACCTAAGCTTGTTACCTGCCTTCTGCCTTTGGGACAACGATTTCCATTGTTCGAGGCTGAGACATGAGCATCTCATCATTATATATAGATCTCTGTTGTTGTGTAAAGTCAAAATGGCAATTTCCTTAATTCCCAGGTTGGCATAATTGACTATTTATCTTCACAAAAGGCACTTAAAAGGGGATCCATGTAAGCAGCTGCATCTGGACTGCTCAGACTAGGTCATCACATCTGATTACATTTGAACGTCCTTTGCATTGTTTTCTTCAGCTCTGCCCTCTGCCACTTAATCTCTTGAGGATAGCTGTTGTAGATTGGACATCAACGTAATTTTGTCACTTACAAGAACGTGTCTGACGTGCTGTGCGATCCAAACAAGCTATAACTACCTAGAGATGTGTAGACATTTTGGAAGGACAACGGAACCCTGTAAAATATATCAATATTAAAGGTTTCTGAAGTGACAAATACTC